>NC_080543.1:130733058-131100225 GCF_028640845.1 Ahaetulla prasina | reverse complement strand
CCCTCCCATCACCCATCTCCTTCCACTTATGACTGTATGATTGTAACTTTGTTGCTTGTATCCTTACGATTTATACTGACTGTTTCCTAATATGATTTGATTGCTTATTTGTACCCTATGACTATCACTAAGTGTTTTCCCTTATGATTCTTGATGAACATATCTTTTATGTACACTGAGAGCATATGCACCAAGACAAATTCCTTGTGTGTCTAATCACACTTGGCCAATAAAAAACTCTATTCTATTCTATTCTATTCTATTCTATTCTATTCTATTCTATCCTATCCTATCCTATCCTATCCTATCCTATCCTATCCTATCCTATCCTATTCTATTCTATTCTTTAGAAGATTTCCATTTGGTGAAGATACGGTAATCTTGCCATTAACAACTTCCCTGACTTTTCCCATTTACTATTCCAACAGTCTATTGTTGCTTTTCTGATTACACACACACTGTATATATAAATTCTAGGACCTTTCTAGGGAATAGGTTTCTCTTGTCTTTACCTTTCAATTTGCTTTTTAACTATGTCCCATTTTTAGAAACCCGCTCCTTTGCAGTTAAGCATAATTCTGTAAGACTTCCTAGCCAACTGTCTATTTACATACTATATCTGTTGAATTTTATAGAACTAACATTTAATTAAACAATACATTATTTTTCAATTTTTTTTGAAAAGGCTGTAACAATGTAACCTTAACAGTGAAAAGAAAATCCTTAGATGTATAACTTCTAATAAAGTAATTCTCAGCACATTTTAATTTCCTTGCACACACACAAAAAGGAAAGAAAAATAGCTAACTAGAAATTCCCTGTTGTATTTCTGTAACTGACACTTCGAATGCAGAAAGCAGAACAAAAAATCTCTTTATTTTTGGAGCATCTTGGCACTGTCTGCTTCAGCTTTGAGAACTATGAGATAAGTAAGTGCTGAAGCTAAAAGCTGTGCGGTTTTGTGGTTAGGACAAAAAAAAAACAAATCCTGAGAGATAGGACACCTTAGCTTCCCCTCCCCTTGACCTTTGTTCATCTTAGCTGAGAAATCATTATGAGATTTTCCAGCTATAAAATGGAAGAGCAATTTCCCCCTAATTTTAACAGCACACATTGATCAGGATTCTGTTGCGAAGAAAACTACTCATATAAACAGGGCCATTTTAACCATTCCAGTCTTCTTTTCAACAGCCTCCTGTGATAATTTTTCAATGAGACACACAACTCTTACATACAATGCTCAACTTGATCCCTTCTAATATTCCACATTCAGATTAGATTGCAATGAATGTGAAGACACCGGATGCCATATTGAAAAGATGCAAATTCCTATATTCTCTGCAGCACTTGTAGACTTCAAATAGCTTAACACCTAACATGTATTACTCGTCTTTGTAAGGCCTGAACTTGTTACTTAAAAAGAGCTTTCACATGTTTAATACGTAGAAAGTTCTAGAATAAAAACTGAAATACAAAAAGAGAGAGCCTCTGGGACGTGTGATCACTTATGCTAGATGGGGCAAGTAACCATCTGAAGTACAGTTCACATACATGGCAGTGGAGAATTAGTTGACCAGTACAACTTAAGTCTGAGACTATTATGGCTAAATCTAACTTTCCTGTTAGCTGGTTTTTTAAACCTTTCCTCACCCTATAAATCACTTGAATTATGTGAACATGTGTAATGTTATGAATGTAACTCCACTTAATAATGATCATAGTTATGTAAGATATATATTAACTAATCAGATCTTATTAGCATAATTTTATTTTACATAATATAAACAAAATAAACTTGTGCCAGATCCTTTGCCAAAAAGGTACAGGAGTATATGTACAGTCAAAATACGTAACATGAACTTCAGAAAAAATAATTATGGATATTATGAGTGAATGTAACATTCAAGGAAATGATGGATAACCAGATATAGAACAGAACACTGACTATCTTGCAAAGATTGAAAAAGGAATGCACGTTTTTCCAAATTGCTGGAATTTCAGTAGGATATCAGAGTTTGCATTATAGAAAACAGGGGGGAAAACTTCAATTTAACCAAAATGCATAATTTGCTTCTACACTTTCTCCCTTTATGAGTAAGAATGGAGAACCACCTAAGTCAGCCCACAGTAGATTGTTGATATCAGAGAAAATATTATGACTTATAAGTACTCTTCCCTGAAGCAATTGAATGACACAGGGTATTTTTACCATTGAACACCTGATACAATGAATTTCAAAAAGTCAAAGCCTTTTTTTAAAAAGTTGGGTACCCCATAAATGTCAGTCATTAAGTAATTCATGAATTTTATTTATTTGTATCCCACCTTCATTATTTTTACAAATAACTCAAGGTGGCAACCATATCTACCTCCTCCTATTTTTCTCACAACAATCCTATGAGATAGGTTCGGCTGAAAGCGACTGGTCCAAAGTTTATGTTCACATCACCCACTCTGGACAACTTTAGGTAATATACATCATAAAGCGACTGGGCCAAAGCCGAAAGGATGCTCAGCTGTGGATGTATCTGGTGGTGAAAGAAAAATCCGATGCTGTGAATTCTAAGAGCTCCTTCCATAAGTTTATATTGTAATATCACAACCTTGCTTTCTAGGGTGAAGAAAACGAAGATATTTCCGAGGTGTTTAACTGACCATAGCCCAGTATGGATGGAATTATTACAAGGGAAAAAAGGTGGTAGAACATGGAGGTTGAATGAAAATCTGTTTAGATATGAGGATAATGTAACTTATTGTAAGAAACAGTTAAAAGAATTTTTTGATTTTAATATGTACAAAGGGACACCTATAGGAACTGTGTGGGAGGCGAGCAAAGCGTTTATTAGAGGGATATTGATTTACTTGGACAATAGGCAAAGGAATAATAAACAAAGGCAGCGTAGGTATTTGGAAGAAGAAATTCAAAGGAAGCAACAGTTATTAATTCAAAACCCACAAGATCACAAACTTAAAGAGGCTATAAAAATATTACAGAGTCAATTTAATATGTTAATGGCAGACCAGGTGGCAACGAATATACAATATGCTAAACATAATACCTTTTGTAATGCAAATAAACCTGGGAGATGGTTGGCATATAATTTAAGGAAGAAACAGAAAGCACGTGTCATACAAAAAATAGAATATAAAGGTAAAGAGATATACCAACAGGATAAAATTAAAAAGGCATTCTCAGAATTTTATACTGCACTATATGCAAAAGACAAAATATTGATTAGGGACATTTATGATTATTTGAAAGATTATAAGGTTAATATTCTAACATTAGGAGTTGAATCGGCCAATTAAACAATTAAAAATGGGGAAAACCCCTGGTACAGATGGTCTTACAGCAACTTATTATAAAAAAACACAGGATGAAATATTAGGCCCACTTAAAGAATTATTTAATCAGATACAATTAGGAGTGGGAATACCCCCGTCATGGAAAACATCTTTTATTTCACTGATACCAAAAGAGGAGCAAGACTGCTCTAAACCTGGTAACTACAGGCCGATTTCACTTTTAAATAATGATTATAAGATTTTTGTAAAAATAATAGCAAATAGATTAATGTTAGTTTTACAACAAAGAATTCATACTGATCAATCTGGTTTTATAAAAGGGAGGCAGATGAGGAATAATGTTAGACAGATTATTAATATATTGGAATATTTGGAAAAGAAGAATACTTCAGCGGCACTTATTTTTTTGGATGCAGAAAGCCTTTGATCGATTGCATTGGGATTTTTTATTTAAATTAATAGAGAAAATGCAATTTGGAGACTGTTTTATTAGAATAATTAAAGCGATTTATGGAGAGCAAACAGCACAGATTATAGTAAATGGTAGCTTGACAGAAGTTATTAAGATTGCGAAGGAACAAGACAGGGATGTCCTTATCACCATTATTGTTTGTTTTGACTCTGGAACCATTATTAGATAAAATACGAGAATTAATGAAAATAGAGGAATTAAGATTAGACAATATGAGTACAAAGTTAGAGCTTTTGCAGATGATGTAGTGGTTACGTTAACGAATCCTATAAATTCAAGTAGATTTTTGTTGGAAGTAATTGATAAATATGGAAAGGTATCAGGATTTAAAATAAATCAGAATAAAACAAAAGTGATAATTAAAAATATGTCTATACAACAGAAACAAAAACTAGAGGAAATGACAGGATTTGAGGTAGTAAAAAAGGTTAAATATTTAGGGGTCTATATTAGCTCATCGAACAAGAAACTTTATAAGAATAATTATGACTTGCTATGGCAAAAAGTTCAGAATGATATGAGTGGCTGGAAGAAATTGCAGTTATCCCTATTGGGAAGGATTGTGGCTATTAAAATGAATGTGTTACCTAGATTTTTGTTTCTGTTCCAGATGATACCAATAATTAAAAAGGATAAAAATTTGGAAGATTGGCAGATTGGGATTAACAAATTTATATGGCAGGGTAAAAAGGCGAGGGTTAAAATGAAAATAATACAGGACTCACGGGAAAGAGGTGGTTTAAGAATGCCTAACTTTAAATTATATTATGAAGCAGTAGCCCTTTCAGTAATAAGTGACTGGTTTAACTTAACAGAGGAAAGAATTTTGAATATAGAAGGTTATGACTTGTTATATGGATGGCATGCGTACTTATTTTATGAAAAAAAAGTGGATAGGGCTTTTAAGAATCATGTGTTGAGAAGTGCTCTTTATGGTCTGGAAAAATATTCCTATAAATTAGAATACAAGATTCCTATATGGGCAAGCCCTAGGCATGCAATAGAGAATATAAATATAGAACAGAAACAGGAAATGATTACTTATAAAGAACTTTTGTATGCTGAAGGAGGTAGATTGCAATTAAAATCATTACAGGTATTAAATGAAGAAGGGAGGAATTATACTTGGTTTCAATATGGGCAAATAAGTGCTAGATGGAAAGAAGATCAAAAATTGGTATAATGCAAAGAGAGGAAAATTTAATAAAGCAAATTAGAAATCAGACCCAGGAGCATATAAAGAGATTGTATAATGTGTTGCTTGAAATAGATTCGGAAAAGGATTTGGTAAAGGATTGTATGATAAAATGGGCACAGAATATTCAGGAACCAATAATGTTGGAAACATGGGAGAAAATTTGGGTTAGAAATGTTAAGTTTACACAAGCACAGAATTTATGAGAAAATTTTTATAAGATGTTTTATAGATGGCACTTAGATCCCAAAAAATTATCATGTATGTATCCTAATATCCAAGCAAAATGTTGGAGGTGTGATTGTGATGATGCTACATATTTTCATATTTGGTGGACTTGCAAGAAAATTAAGGTCTTTTGGATAAGAATTTGGTGGATTATTCAAAATGTACTGAAGAAGAAGATAAAGTTCCTGCCACAATTTTTCCTTTTGGGAATTATAACGGATTGTACAGGGATTGAGACTAAATTGATTCTGAATTTAATAACAGCAGCAAGACTGTTGATTGGACAATATTGGAAGAAGAAGAGATACCTACAATAGAAGAATGGATATTGAAAGTTATTAATTTGGCTGAGATGGCTAAAATCTCAGCGTTTTAAAAGACAATACGCAGGAAAATATTTAATTGAATGGAAAAATGGATTGATTATCTACAAAACAGATATCAGATTAAGAAATATCGGATTGCCTTTGAATAATTAGAAAGTTATTTTATGTAATGGGGAGGGGGTTGGGAGATGAAAAGCTTTGGATGTGGTTATTTGGATTGGAAGGGAAAATTTTATTCTATGCTTGGTTTATGTATAACAATACCTTGTGATTGACCCGGGAAGCCGGGGGGGGGGAGGGGGGAAGGGTTTTTTTTTTTTTTTTTTTTTTTTTTGGGAGGGAGGGGGAAAAAAGGGGGGAAAATGTTTTTGTTTTTTAAAACTCTTTCAATAAAAAAGAAAAATCCGATGCTGTAAAGATTTTTTCTCCATAGGAACCTGGAATGTAAGATCCATGAATCAAGGCAAGCTGGATGTGATCAAACAAGAGATGACAAGACTGAACATCGACATCTTAGGAATCAGCGAACTAAAGTGGACAGGAATGGGTAAATTTAATTCAGATGACTATCCGGTATACTACTGTGGGCAAGAATCCCTCAGAAGAAATGGAGTGGCCTTCATAATCAATTAAACAAGTAGGAAAAGCAATACTGGGATACAATCCCCAAAATGACAGAATGATCTCAGTCCGAATCCAAGGCAAACCATTCAATATCACAGTAGTTCAAGTCTATGCCCCAACCACTGGTGCTGAAGAAGATGAAATTGACCAGTTCTATGAAGCCCTACAGCACCTGATAGAATTAACACCAAAAAATGATGTCCTTATCATCATGGGAGATTGGAATGCTAAAGTAGGAAGCCAAAAGATAACCGGAATAACAGGCAAGTATGGCCTTGGAGTACAAAATAAAACAGGGCACAGGCTGATAAAATTCTGTCAAGACAATACGATGGTCATAGCAAACACTTTTCCAACAACCTAAGAGACGACTCTACACATGGACATCACCAAATGGTCAACACAGAAATCAGATTAACTATGTGCTCTGCAGCCAAAGATGGAGAAGCTCTATACAATCAGTAAAAACAAGACCAGGAGCTGACTGTGGCTCAGATCATGAGCTTCTTCTTGCAAAATTTAGGCTTAAACGAAAGAAAGTAGGGAAAAGCACCAGGCCACTCAGGTATGAACTAAATCATATCCCTGATGAATATACAGTAGAGGTGACAAATAGATTTAAAGAATTAGATCTGATAGACAGAGTGCCTGATGAACTATGGACGGAGGTTTGCAACATTGTACAAGAGGTAGCAACTAAAACCATTCCAAAGAAAAAGAAATGCAAGAAAGCAAAATGGCTGTCTGAGGAAGCTCTGCAAATAGCTGAGGAAAGAAGGGAAGTGAAAGGCAAGGGAGAAAGAGAAAGATACACCCAGTTGAATGCAGAATTCCAGAGAATAGCTAGAACAGATAAGAATGCATTCTTAAATGAACAGTGCAAAGAAATAGAAGAAAACAATAGAATAGGGAGGACTAGAGATCTATTCAAGAAAATTGGATATGAAGGGAACATTTCATGCAAAGATGGGCATGATAAAGGACCAAAATGGCAGGGACCTAACAGAGGCAGAAGAGATTAAGAAGAGGTGGCAAAATTACACAGAAGAACTATACAAGAATGAGCTTAACATCCCTGATAACCACGATGGGGTGGTCACTAACCTTGAGCCAGACATCCTAGAATGTGAAATCAAATGGGCCTTAGGAAATCTGAGCAACAACAAAGCTAGTGGAGGAGACAGTATTCCAGCTGAGCTATTCAAAATCTTAAAAGACGACGCAGTAAAAGTGCTACACCCAATTTGCAAGCAAATTTGGAAAACTCAACAATGGCCACAGGATTGGAAAAGGTCAGTTTACATTCCAATTCCAAAGAAAGGCAATGCCAAAGAATGTTCAAACTATCGCACCATTGCACTCATTTCACATGCTAGTAAGGTTATGCTTAAAATCCTACAAGCTAGGCTCCAGCAATATGTGGATCGAGAACTACCAGAAGTACAGGCAGGATTTCGTAGAGGCAGAGGAACTAGAGATCAAATTGCCAACATACGCTGGATCATGGAGAAAGCTAGGGAGTTCCAGAAAAACATCTACTTCTGCTTCATTGACTATGCTAAAGCCTTTGATTGTGTGGATCACAACAAATTGTGGCAAGTTCTTAAAGAGATGGGAGTACCAGACCATCTTATTTATCTCTTGAGAAACCTGTATGCAGGTCAAGAAGCCACAGTGAGAACTGGTCACGGAACCACTGATTGGTTCAAAATTGGGAAAGGAGTCCGGCAAGGCTGTATACTATCACCCTGCCTATTTAACTTATATGCAGAACACATCATGAGAAAGGCAGGGCTAGATGAATCAAAAATTGGAATTAAGATTGCCGGAAGAAATATCAACACTCAGATATGCAGATGATACCACTCTAATGGCAGAAAGCGAAGAGGAACTAAAGAGTCTCTTGATGCGGGTGAAGGAGGAGAGTGCAAAAGTTGGCTTGAACTCAACATTAAGAAAACTAAAATCATGGCATCCGTCCTTTCAATTCCTGGCAGATAGATGGTGAAGAAATGGAGGTAGTGACAGATTTTATTTTCCTGGGCTCCAAGATCACCGCAGATGGGGACTGCAGCCAAGAAATTAAAAGACGCTTGTTCCTGGGGTGGAAAGCTATGGCAAATCTAGACAGCGTACTAAAAAGCAGAGACATCACCCTGCCAACAAAAGTGCGTATAGTCAAAGCTATGGTTTTCCCAGTTGCAATGTATGGCTGTGAAGGTTGGACCATAAGAAAGGCTGAGCGCCAAAGAATTGAGGCCTTTGAACTCTGGTGCTGGAGAAGACTCCTGCGAGTCCCTTGGACTGCAAGGCGAACAAACAAGTCAGTTCTAGAGGAGATCAACCCTGACTGCTCTTTAGAAGGCCAGATCCTGAAGATGAAATACTTTGGCCACCTAATGAGAAAGGACTGCTGGGAAAGATTGAGGGCAAAAGAAGAAGGGGATGGCAGAGAACGAGGTGGCTGGATGGAGTCACTGAAGCAGTAGGCATGAGTTTAAATGGACTCCAGAGGATGGTAGAGGACAGGAAGGCCTGAAGGAACGTTGTCCATGGGGTCGCGATGGGTCGGACACGACTTCGCAACTAACAACAACAACAACAAACATCATAAAGCATAAGACATAAGACAACATTCCTTCCAAAATTTGGTCTTCAGTTTCTTACAATAAATTTAATTTCCGCTAAACCTTAGCATTCTCAGGATACTGATGGGGTTCTATAAAATACTAAGGGGAAAAAAAACTCAGATATAGTCAGGGATATCCATGAAATTTTTCTACGCCACAGCAGAAAAGATTCCTAGATAGAGAACAGATATTTTGAATAAATTTTATACCTGAAAAAAATTGAAAGGGCTTCTGGATGCAACACGTTCCATAATGTCAGAGTAGCCACAAACAGGCCTACTTTTCCTGTACTCCATCTCCTGGAGCAATTGAATAACACAAGACAATTATGCCAGAAAATGAAGCTTTTGTGTTTTCCCAATGGAAGGAAGAAAAACAATTTCACTGGAGGTTTATCATGGTAGAACACAAACTCTCAAGCATGTTTCTTGCAGAAAAACTTCCTGAGGCAGCAACTGGAAAACATTCAGGAATGAAATTGTGCACCTGAGAGAGAAATTCATCCTGAGAAATCATGCAGAAATCAGAAATTCAAGAATTTTTAAAAGTTGGGTACCCCATAAATGTCAGTCATTAAGTAATTCATAAATTTTATTTATTTGTATCCCACCTTCATTATTTTTACAAATAACTCAAGGTGGCGACCATATCTACCTCCTCCTATTTTTCTCACAACAATCCTATGAGATAGGTTGGGCTGAGAGCGACTGGCCCAAAGTTTATGTTCACATCACCCACTCTGGACAACTTTAGGTAATGTACATCATAAAGCATAAGACATAAGACAACATTCCTTCCAAAATTTGGTCTTTAGTTTCTTACAATAAATTCACTTTCCGCTAAACCTTAGCATTCTCAGGATACTGATGGTGTTCTATAAAATACTAAGGGGAAAAAAAACTCAGATATAGTCAGGGATATCCATGAAATTTTTCTACGCCACAGCAGAAAAAATTTCTAGACAGACACCAGATATTTTGAACAAATTTTATACCTGAAAAAAATTGAAAGGGCTTCTGGATGCAACACGTTCCATAATGTCAGAGTAGCCACAAACAGGCCTATTTTCCCTGTACTCCATCTCCTGGAGCAATTGAATAACACAAGACAATTATGCCAGAAAATGAAACTTTTGTTTTCTCCCAATGGAAGGAAGAAAAACAATTTCACTGGAGGTTTATCATGGTAGAACACAAACTCTCAAGCATGTTTCTTGCAGAAAAACTTCCTGAGGCGGCAACTGGAAAACATTCAGGAATGGAATTGTGCACTTGAGAGAGAAATTCATCCTGAGAAATCATGCAGAAATCAGAAATTTAAGAAAAAAGAAAAAAAAAGCTAAAGCAAGTCTGGGCGTGTACCTACTGAAACTGCAAGTGTTGACTGGCTCTTGTGGAGGCCATCTCCATTCACACCAGACACCCATGCAGAATAGAGGTGATACTTATGCTGCTATTAGTAGAATCTCTGTCCTGCAGTCACCAATCTGCGAAAGGCAAATTGAATGAGAAGGCAGCAGATCATTTCCCAGGCTCATTCAGTTTGACTTTCAGAGTGGTGACCTTTCAGTAGGGACTGAAAGATCTCTACCAGTAGCAGCAGAAGCATCACCTCTATCCTGCATGTGTCTGATGTGAATGGAGATGGCCTCAGGAACAGTGCGGCCTTTCTCCCAGTTGTCCTCCATCATCTCATCTGTGCTCACCTTAGGCAGTGAACTTAGGCAGGCTAAGAATCTGAAGGAGGAAGTTTGCGGAGCCAAATGGGTTCTCTTCCAGTTTGGGTTTCACTAAGACGATCGTCAGGAACTGAATGAGGCTTCCAGTTGAGCGCTGTTCACTCCCCTGCAGTGTGATTCTCCCTCATTGTCAACTCAGCCACTAAAGTGCAATCCCAGAGAGGACTTCTAGCGTGAGTCTCACAGTGTCTGTTCAGTGACTGAGACCTCTGCAATAGGGGCATCACCAGTGGTGGGCTGCTGCCAGTTCGGACCGTTTCAGGCGAACCAGTAATTCCGACAATCAGCTGGCCCCGCCCACCCACACCCACCCTATCCTGTCCTATATTTCCTTCTTTCTGGCTCAGCTGATTCATGCAACACAGCTGATTTCCGCACCTCTGCTGTTCTAATTACCGGGGCTGCCTTAGAAAGTAAGCAGCTGAGCTTCAAATTGCTGTACTTTGAACACTGCAGATAAGTGTGTTTTAAAGATAATTTTGCTTATCAACTTTAGTTACCTCTGATAATTTAACCCTTTAAATTACTGTATATTTCAAAGTAGAAGATGCATTTTCCCCCCCTAAGAGGCTGAAAATTTGGGTGCATCTTAATACTCCAAATGTAGCTTTTTCAAAGCTTTTTTTCAGCTCTAATGAGGCACTAGCGAGTGAAGCAATCTTCCGCGCTTCACCTGCTTTTCTCATTGCTGCTCCCTCTGACGATCAGCTGTGCTTTAGAAGCTTTTTTTCAGCCCTAACCAAGTGCTAGTGAATGAAGCGATCTTCCCAACCAGGGGATAAAAAGCGTGCATGCGCGCTCAAAACCAGCGAACTAATGTGCTAAAGCTGACCAAACTAAGGACGCTAGCCAGATGAATACCTGGTAGGCAGAATTTTTTTTTCTTATTTTTCTCCCCAAAAACTAAGGTGCGTCTTATACTCCAAAAAATATGGTAATTTCCTCAGACCCAGAGATTTTTATTCCCCCTAAGAACATGACCTCTGGCATTTACTTTAATCTCAAGAGTAAGGCCAGGTTCTGCGACTAAAGTAACTGAACTTTTACCCTAGTAAAGTTACCTTAGTGTAGTCTTTAAATAGGATGTAGCTTAATTTACCCCAGGCTCCATAGGTTTTTTCATATGCCTTTGGCTAAAATTACCTCAGACTCCAGGAGTGTACCTTACTCCCACAAAAATGTCAACTGCTACGACTTAACTTTATCTTTAGTTACCTATGGTAGTTGGGGGTTTGAATGAGGACATGGGCGGATTACCTCAGCCCTATAGATTTTTAGTGTTCTTAAAAAAATGGCCTCCTGTCCCAGTTTATTTCACTTGCTAGGGAAAACAGATCATCCTAAAATGATCTCACTTAAAATACCTCACACCCTGGGGATTTACCTTATTTCAATTTTGGGGGATGAAGTAATTTTAGTTAATTTTTACTTTTGGTCACTTGAAATAGCTAGTCCTTTATTCCTTTTAAGGGGACACTTGGCTAAAATTACCTCAGGTCTCAAGAGTTGACCTTATTTCCAGAAAGGAAAGTCAGCTTCTGAATCTGAGGCAATTTAAAACTAATTTTGCTTCACTTTTAGTTACCTGTGGTGATTCAGTCCTTTAACTGTGATATACCTCAGGTTACCTCAACCCCCATAGATACTATATTTTACTCTTTTTAGGAAGGTGAGCCTTGACTAAGTAAAGTCAGCTCCTCGGTTTGAGGAAATTTAAAACTAAATTTATGTTGAACTTTTAGTTCCTTGTGTTTGTGCAATCCTTTACCAGGTAAGGTAAAGGTAAAGGTTCCCCTCGCACATACGTGCTAGTCGTTGCTGACTCTAGGGGGCAGTGCTCATCTCCGTTTCAAAGCCAAAGAGCCAGCACTGTCCGAAGACATCTCCGTGGTCATGTGGCCGGCATGACTCAACACCAAAGGCGCATGGAACGCTGTTACCTTCCCACCAAAGATGGTCCCTATTTTTTCTACTTGCATTTTTACGTGCTTTCGAAACTGCTAGGCTGGCAGAAGTTGGGACAAGTAACAGGAGCTCAACCCATTACACGGCAGCACTAGGGATTCGAACCGCTGAGCTGCCGACCTTTAAATCGACAAGCTCAGCGTCCTAGCCCCTGGACTGCATTTAAATTGGTCCGAGGTGATTTAAAGCTAATTTTAACTTTTAGATACCCGTAGTAGTTGAGTCCTTTTACCAGGACATGGCTCAAATTATCTCAGGCCCCACAGATATTTTATTTCTTTAAAAAAATGTGCCATTTGACTAAAACTAGTTCAGGCCTAAAGAACAGACCTTATTCCCAAAGAGCAAAGTCAGTTCTTGGGTCTGAGGCAATTTAAAGATAATTTTGTTTAACTTTTAGTTCCCTATGGTAGTTTAGTCCTTTTATCAGGACGTAGCAGTTTATCTCAGGCCCCATAGGTATGTCTTACTCTTTTTAGGAAGGTGAGCCTTTACTAAAATTACTTCAGGCCTCAGGAGTTGGCCTTATTCCCAGAGCGGAACATAGCTCCTGGGTTTGAGCCAATTTAAAGCTAATTTTGTTTAACTTTTAGTTCCCTGTGGAGGTTCAATCCCTATACCAGAACTTAAATGGTCTGAAGCTATTTAAAGCTAATTTTAACTTTTAGTTACCTCTTGTAGTTCAGTCCATTTACCAGATTTTATCAGTCCCCATAAGTATATTTTATTCTTTTTAGGAACCTTGGTCAAAATTACCTCAGACCCCATAGATATTTTATTCCTAAAAAACAGACCAAACCAATGTTATCTCAGGCCTGAGGAGTTGGTTGGCGTTATTCCCAGAAAGGGCAGCTTCCTGGGTCTGAGGCAATTTAAAGCTAATTTTAACTTTTAGTTTCGTGGTATTTTAGTCTTTTTACCATATGGCTCAGATTATCTCAGGCCCCATTTTACTTTTTAGGAAGGCAAACCTTGGCTAAAATTACCTCAGACCTTAGAAGTTGGCCTTTTTCCAGAGAGGAACATAGAACCCTCATTGGTTTGAGGCAATTTAAAGCTAATTTTAACTGTTACTTGTGGTAATTCAGTCCTTTTACAAGAATATGTGTCAGTTTAGGTCCCATGGGGATATTCCTAAAAATGTGACCGTTGACGAAAGTTACTTCAGGCCTCAGGAGTTGGCCTTATTTCCAGAGAGACAAGGCAGCTCCTGGCTCTGACTAACTTTAAAGCCAATTTTGTGTCTAACATTTAGTTCCCTGTAGTAGTTTAATCCTTGCCCAGATTCCGTCAGGTCCCATAGGTATTTCACTCCTTTTAGGAAGTAAATTTTTGCTAAAATCACCTTAGATCCCAGTTGTTGACACTCCCAGAAAGAATAGGGAAGCCGTGGGCTGATGCAATTTTAACTTTTTAAACCTAAATCTTGTGGTGGGTTGTCCTTTTCACAGGACATGGCTTAGATTACCTCAGGCACCACAGGGGTTTTACTTCTAAGGTGAAGCAGCCCTTGATTTTATTTTGTAGCATCAATACTGAATGTTATTTTTTTCACCTTTTTTTAAAAAAATACAGCTAAAATTTCCTCAGGCTCCAGAATTTCCTTCATTCTTGAGAGTAAAAGAATTGAATCCTTTCACTTAACTTTTAATTTCTGCAGTACTTTTAGTCCTGCAAATGGGACATGAATAAGATTATCTCAAGCTCCTGAGGTACTTTATTCCTTCTAAGTATACGGTCCTTAGCCAAGATTACTTCAGAAATTTGCCCCAAAGGTGCTTTTTCAGGAGGCAACTGGACTTTTTCTTTTGAAGATGTTTCACTTCTCATCCAAGAAGCTTCTTCAGCTCTGACAGGATAGTGGGGAATGGAAGGATTTATATTCCTTGCAGAAAGCTGGTAATTTGCATCCTTTTAGACAGTCGTTGATGCACTTGGAGGTTTATTTGTGTCCACAATAACCAGGTATCTGCAAGGAATATAAATCCTTCCATTCCCCACTATCCTGTCAGAGCTGAAGAAGCTTCTTGGATGAGAAGCAAAACGTCCTCAAAGAAAAAAACAAGAAAGTCCAGTTGCCTCCTGAAAAAGCACCTTTGCGACAACCATGACCTGGATGACCGAGAATCTCTACAGACACTCCGAAATTTGCCTTATTCTGAAGAAAGCCAATTCTTGGAACTGAGGTAACTTTTTCTTCAGTCATCTTATAGTAACCGAGTCCTTTAAATAAGTCACGGCTGAGACATTACCTCAGCCCTATATATTTTATATATAAAATTCCCTCAGACACAGGGGGTTCCTTTACTCCCTACAAACAAAAGGCCGCTTATTACCTGAGGGCCAACTCCCTCCCCCCCCAGCACCCCGTATCTTACAACGTCTAAAAATCAGAATTACCTCAAAAGCCAAAAAAGACACCTCATCGCCTAAGGCTAAGAGGGCAAATGGAGCCGTCGGAGCCAATTGTTTACCCTCCCACACCCACCAAACACCGTTTCTCGGGGGAGGAGGAGGGGAAGCGCGGCAAAAAAGCGCGCGCGCTTTCTCCCCTCAGACTTCGTCACCCGCAGGGCTTTTTAAAGCTTCGCCCCTCCCCTTTCGGATCCGACCGGCCAATCCGAGGGCTTCCAGGCCAGCCAATCAGAACCGCGGCACGCTCACGGGCAAGGAAGGCGAGAGGAGAGACAGTCCGAGAGTTTTGGGGGAGGGGAGGGGAGGGGGGGTGGAAGGGCGCGCGGGTCCTCTCCCCGGGCGGTTGCCATGGCGACGGCGGGAAGCAGGTGGCGCGCGCCGCTGCCCATCGCAACCTAGCGGGACGCGGCCGTGCAAACTGCGGGTGTCCGGCCGTGTTAAGGGCAGGCACGCTCGATCTGTTCGTGTGCAACGCCGTCTCTCCAGCTCCGGGATGGGGTGTTGATAGGGATGGTGGTCCCTTCTGCAGCAGAGGCTGCTGCAGCACATCTGTGGTTGGAGGGTCTCCATTCAAAATACTTTTTTATTTATTTATTTTTTTTAAAAAACTGAAAACACTGCTTACATGCAACACTCGAGGACTACAAGTCCCATCAGCCAGCTTTGGAGGGGCCGATGGGCATTGCTCCTCTTGCAGCAGTGGCTCCTTTGCCTTTTTTTTCAAATTAGGGGTGTTTTTTCCCCCCATTCAATATTCAAGCCCTTCTTCTGTTGTTGTTTTTTATAGTTTCCCAAAACAAATCTCTCTCTACACACAAACTCACACACAATAAATGATCCGTGTGGGCAAGTTTCACACTAAAAAGAAAACACTGATTCCGAGTGTTGGCCAAAGCCAGTTGATAAAAATCGGCTGTTTTCTGCTTCTTGTGTTAGAACAAAATTGCAAACGAAAAACTCTGGTCTTTGGGATATTGGACAACTATAGTTTTCAGCAGTCCTTGCTGGCAGGGGTGGTGAGGCGTTGTAGCCCAGCAACACCTGGCAGCCTAGCATTTTCCTGTACATGATTAAATTTTACAGGTTTTTGTGCTAAATTCATAACTCTTTAGATGATGCATAAGAGGGGATCTCGCAATCTGATAAACCCCTTCATTCAGGCTCTTTTTTTTCTGACTATTACTATTATTCTCATCCTTCCTAGTACCTATCTCTTTCCGCTTATGGATATAACCCATGTTGCTTGTATCCTTACAATGTATATTGTTTTATTGTTTCCTAGTATGATTTGATTGCATATTAGTATCACATGACTATCAAGTGTTGTATCTTCTGATTCTTGATGAATATATTTTATTATTTCTTTAGGTACACTGAGACCATATGCGCTAAAGAAGAATTCATTGTGTGTCGACTCACACTTGGCCAATAAAGAATTCTAATCTAATCTAATTGTTCTAACTGTTGGGAAATTTCTCCTTAATTCTAGGTTGAATCTCTCCCTGATTAGCTTCTATCCATTGCTTCTTGTCCTGCCTTCAAATGCTTTCGAGAATAGCTTGACTCCCTCTTCTTTGTGGTAACCCCTGAGATATCGGAACACTGCTGTCATGTCTCCCCTTGTCCTTCTTTTTATTAAATTAGAAATACCCAATTCCAGCAACCATTCTTTATATGATTTAGCCTCCAGTCCCCTAATCATCTTTGTTGTTCTTCTCTGCACTCTTTCTAGAGTCTCAACATCTTTTTTACATCGTGGCGACCAAAACTGGATGCAGTATTCCAAGTGTGGCCTTACCAAGGCATTATAAAGTAGTATTAACATTTCATGTTATTTTGATTCTATCCCTCTGTTAATGCAGCCTAGAACTGTGTTGGCTCTTTTGGCAGCTGCAGCACACTGCTGGCTCATATTTAAGTGATTGTCTACTAGGATTCCAATATCCCTCACAGTTACTACTATTGAGCCAGGTATCACCTACACTATACCTGTGCATTTGGTTGTATTACTGCTACCATGGGTGGAGAGAGAGAGAGTTGTGAATTTTCAGTGTTGTAAGCTGCCGGTAGTCACTGTGCATGAGTTGGGCGGCCATATAACTCTGTTTAATAAATAAAATAAGTGGCCTTTGGGTTTGGTGATCACAAAGAGCAAAGCTGTCATCCAGTGAAAGTTGAAGAAGTGCCTTGAAGAGACACATTTTGGAGCATCTTATGAGCCACACGAGCAGAACAGAAGTTTTCAAGAGATGTTAAGCATTAATGAAATCTCTCAAGGTGAGGTGTCACATTGCTAAGCAATCTTTCAGAAACATAAATCTAACTTGTTTTAGGGGACCTAGCAGGGGGTACATGAATAATAAATAAACATCAGCTTTATTTTTAAGAACCCACCAGTGTGACATGAGACATTAGGCAGGGAAAATTGAAAATGGGGTAGGCAACTCAGCACACACAAACAAGCCCACTTGTAATTAAACCTTTGAAGTACAGCTGAGTGATTTTCTTATCCTAGTCCAAGATTTATTAATACACATGTCAGTGTCAAATCTAATAAAGGCACAGCGTTAATTGTAATTGTAGTGCCAGCTGTTAACAGCTGTCAAGGTATTTCTGGCACAGAATAAGCTCACTGGGTATAAGCTCCATGACAAGTCTGAATACAAGCAACAGCCTTATTTATTTCCGGACTTGGAACTTCAGGAGCTGGTTTAATTGTCAATTAAGCTGCCCACTTCTCATCATCCGAACAATACTGATTTGTCGAACTAGGCATTTATCTGCTCAAGGAAAGCAGAAAAGTAAAGTAGCAAGGATGATACTTACTCATTCCAAGTATGCTCAGCACCAGAATTTGCCTGCAGCAATATCCAAGGTCAAGCTGAAAGGTCCCGTTAGGTCAAAACATTGTTTATTAAACTCCTAATCTACTAAAATGATGTGCAGCGGCCCAGATTTACTGGCTTTCCGCCAAGAGCAAAACAAAATATCTACAGACCCCTCACATCCTGGACATAAACTATTTCAACTTTTTTTATAGGACAAGGGTCCCCAATCCCCGGTCCATGGACTGGAACCAGTCCGCGGCATGCCACAACCAGGCTGTGCGAACAAGCGAAGCCCCATCCATAGGATGCAGGCGGAATATGAAACCACGCTCACTCCAATCCACAGAAAAAACTCTCACCACGGAACTGGCCCCTGGGGGTTGCGCCTATTGCAATAGTACTTAGACTTATATATCGCTTCACAGTGCTTTTTACAGCCCAATCTAAGTGGTTTACAGAGTCAGCATATGGTCCCCAACAATTTGGGTACTTATTTTACCGACCTCGGAAAGATGGAAGGCTGAGTCAACCTTGAGCCTGGTGAGATTCGAACTGGCAAATTGCAGGCAGCCAGCAGTCAGCAGAAGTAGCCTGCAGTACTGCACTCTAACCACTGCGCCACCGTGACTCATGGTGCATTGTCATAGGGCATTGCACACCAAAACTACTAGACACAAGGACAGTTTTTTCCTCCATTCCATCACTCTGCTAAACAATTCCCACAACACTTATTTTATGCCCTAGGATGTCAAGCCAAGTAGTAAGGCTGCATTACTATTATCCTTCTCACCATTCCTATTACCTAGTTCTTTTGCATCTTATGACTCTAACTTTGTTGTTTGTATCTTACGATTTACGCTGATTGCTTTTATTTTGTATAATTTGACTATCACTGAGTGTTGTATCTTATGATTTATGATGATTGCATTTTATGATTATGATCATGGTTTATCACTTGTTGCTTGTATGTACACTGAGAGCTTATGCACCAGAGGCAAATTCCTTGTGTGTCCAATCATTCTTGACCAATAAAGAATTCTGTTCTGTTCTGTTCTGTTCTACTCTACTCTACTCTCTACTTTCCTATTCTACTCTAATCTGTTCTATTCTATTCTATTCTATTCTATTCTATTCTATTCTATTCTATTCTATTCTATTCTCAAGAAAATCGGTATATTGCTTCTTAAAACAATAAAATCCCCAATTCCTTCCCTTCTTAATTTGGAGAACTATTTGGCCCAGAAGAGATTATTATTTCTTTGGTCTGTAGTACTGGTCAGTGTTGGATTCTTGTTTCAGTGCTGAAGTAAAGCACCCATGGCTAAATAATGTTGGAGAAGAGTTTCTATCCTTCCTAACCATTGACCAAATTAGCTAGGATTGATGGGAAGTTCCACACAATGAGAGAGAGACAAGTTTCTCTATTCTGGAGATTAAAAATGAAATCAAAGTCACTTATTGTGACACAGTCATAATATTGAATTATGAGTGACTCATAGCATCTTCTACAGTCGTCCAACTATTGTTATCCCGAAAAAAGATGATTTCCAGGAAAGGAGTAAACTAACAGAGGAATTTATTAACCAATATAATAGTTTACTATATTATTTCCACACCTGAAGATTTTTTGTAGCACATAACACACACACACACACACACACACACACACACACACACGAGATACAGCACTAATGCCTTGGATAGTCTGGATTATAAACCAGTAAGAGTTTTGCTCAAGCAACATTATCTATCTATCTATCTATCTATCTATCTATCTATCTATCTATCTATCTATAGGTCTTTGGTTATTCGGGTTTTCTCCCGCGTAAAATTGGAAGTGTCTTGGCGACGTTTCGACAAAGTCTCATTCGTCATCTTCAGGCTTCAGCTTCGTGCTTCTGGGAGCAAGCTGAAGCCTGAAGATGACGAATCTGAAGCTGAAGCCTGAAGATGACGAATGAGACTTTATATATATTTGTTTTCTGAGGTTTTCGCGGGTGTTTGTATGTAGGTCTTTGGTTATTCGGGTTTTCTCCCACGTAAAATTTTACATGGGAGAAAACCCGAATAACCAAAGACCGACCGACCGACCGACCTACCTACCTACCTACCTACCTACCTACCTACCTACCTACCTATATATATATATATATATATATATATATATATATATGTCTTTGGTTGTTCGGGTTTTCTCCCGTGTAAAATTGGAAGTGTCTTGGCGACGTTTCGACGAAGTCTCATTCGTCATCTTCAGGCTTCAGCTTCGTGCTTATATATATGTTTTCTGAGGTTATATATATATATATATATATATATATATGTTTTCTGAGGTTTATATATATATCTGATATATATATATATATCTGTGTTCCGTGCAGGAAGATGCTGCTGACCTACCTAATTATCATCATCGTCATCATCTTTTAATGACCCCATAATCCCTTGTGGGATGGAGTCTGGGCAGCTGAATGGAGCTAGCAGTGTGTTTTAATGGCCAGATGCCCTTCCTGTCGCCAGTGCAAAGTTTTGTTCAGCAGATATATTCTCAGTGGGCCCAGAGAGAGGCACAATATCTGCCTCAACCTAGGATCAAACTCACAGCCTCCTGATTGTGAGGCGAGAGCTCCACCTCTAGGCCACCACAGCACTCCATAAAGCTATTGAGTTATATGGTGGCATATTTCCTATTAATAACACACCTCAACTCCCTAGAGCCGTGATGGCATGGCTATGGCACGCGTGCCAGAGGTGGCACACAGAGCCCTCTCTGTAGGCACGCGCACCGTCACCAGCTGCTCTTCTGGGTGTCATTGCTGGGAAGACCAGCCGTCCACTAAGCATGCACGTGCCAGAACCCAGAAGGGAGCAGCTGGCTGGTGCGCTTGCGTGATGGAGCAGCTGGCCGGCGACAACCCAGAAGGGCAGCTGGCTGCCTCACACATGTGCACCAGCCAACTGCTCTCTCCCGAGTTCTGGTGCTCCGGCACAATAATGTACGCTCCAGTTTTGGCACTCAGGATAGCGATCACTGTCCTAGAGATTGCAGCAGGTGTGAAATGTAAAATTTGTTACTACCGGTTCTGTGGGCGTGGCTTGAGGGGGGTAATGTGACTGGTTGGGATTGGCCAACTTTTTATTATTATTATTATTATTATTATTATTATTATTATTATTATTATTATTATTATTATTATTATTATTATTATTATTATTATTATTAAAAGCATTTTTGCTACAACCTCTTTAGCCAAAGAGGTTGTTCAACAATGCTTTTAAAAGCCTCAGGCAACTCAGCTGGGATCGCCAGAGGAGCCTTTTAAAAACATTTTTTCTACAACCTCTTCGGCCGAAGAGGTTGTAAAAAAAATGCTTTTAAAAGCCTCTGATGATCCCAGCTGAGCCGCGTGATCATCAGAGGTTTTTTTTTACTTTTAAAAGCATTTTTTCAGCCGAAGAAAAAATGCTTTTAAAAGTAAAAAAAAAACAACTCTGATGATCACGTGGCTCAGCTGGGGGCGGCGAGCAGGGATTTTTGCTACCGGTTCTCCGAACCACCGACCGCCATCACTAACGGATCAGGTGATCCAGTCCGAACCAGGAGTATTTCACCCTTGGACTGCAGGCTTGTGCAGCTGATGTTCTCCATCCGATAGAGAAATTATCTCTTTGAGCATAATGCTAACGGATCTCTCTGACCAATTTAGTGACCAATCAAGTACTTTCTGTGGGAAATAGCAACCATCTTGTAAAGAAACAATATTATGAGAACACCCGGTCACATGATTTACATTTGAATGCTTGACAACTGACTCACATTTGTGATGGTTGCAGTGTCCCGGGGTCATTGATCCCCTTTTGCGACCTCCCGACAAGCAGAGTCAAGGAGGAAACCAGGTTCACTTAACAACCATGTTACTAACTGAACAACCGCTTAACAAATGCGGCAGTTCACTTAACAAATACGGCAGTTCACTTAACAAATGCGGCAAGGAAAGTCGAAAAATGGGAGAAAACTCAACAAATTTCTGACTTAGCCACATAAGTTTTGGAGTTAGTTGCGGTCATAAGGATTACCTGTATATGTGCCGCTGCGGAGGTAGCATTGCACTGCCATAGTTGGCAACACAAAGTTTGCATAGACAAAACACCTTTTTTTTTTCCCAGGCAGCCTCGCTCGATACTTATTTATTTATTTATTTATTTGATCATATTTATATACCGCCCTATCTCCCAAAGGACTCAGGGCGGTTTACAGGCACTTAAAAACACATAAATACAATATAAAAGCAAGTCAAGTAACACTTGTTTAAATAATTACAGCAACTAATTGCATTCCTGTTTTGCTTTTCCTGGATATGTGAAAAAGATTACATTGAAGATGTAGAAACACAAGTGACCTAGTTAAAAATATTATTCATATTTCTATGTATACATAAAGATTATGAATCACCAAAGGAGTACAAAAATAAAGATAATTCCTCAAGAATATGCCAAATTCAGCAGCACAAGAATGTTTCAGCTACTAAGAAAAATAGACCCTTTCTTTCTTTCTTTCTTTATTTATTAATCACATTTATATACCGCCCTATCTCCCAGAGGACTCAGGGCGGTTCACAGGCAAGTAAAAACATATATAAATACAGACTAAAATAACAGTTAAAAACTTATTCTAAAAGCCTTATTCTTCTATTTATGTTGTGCAAGTAAAGTTCCCACAAGTCACGTCAGGCTCTGCTCCTTGCATTTACTCAAGAGAGGTAGTCCTCGACTTACAACAGTTCATTAAGTGACGGTTCAGACTTACAACGGCAATGAAGAAGTGACTTATGACCATTTTTCACACTTATGACAGCTGCAACATCCCCATGGTCACATGGTCAAAATTGAAGTGGTTGGCAAGTGGTTCATATTTATGATGGTGGCAGTGTCCTGGGGTCACGGGATCCCCTTTTGTGACCTTCTGACAAGCAAAGTCGACAGGGAGCCCAGATCTGCTTAACAATCCTGTGACTAACTTAAATGCAATGATTCACTCAACAATTGTGGCAAGAAAAGTCATAAAATGAGACAAGCTCACTTAACAAATGTTTCAGCAGCATAAATTTAGGGCTCAATTCTGGTTGTAACTCGAGGATTAAAGGTAAAGTTGTCGTGCTAGTCGTTTCCAGCTCTAGGGATCAATGCTCATCTCCGTTTCTAAGCCAAAGAGCCAGTGTTGTCCAAAGACATTTTCATGGTCATGTGGCCAGCATGACTCAATGCCAAAGGGGCACGAACGCTGTTACCTTCCCACCAAAGGTGGTCCCTATTTTTCTACTTGCATTTTTATGGGCTTTTGAACTGCTAGTGTTCTGTCCCCCTCCGCAGTCCAGGAGACATGAGCAATGACTTAATTAGCCGGCAATTATCAGCTCTGGCAGCAAACTAGCGAGCATATGCCACGTGTCTCTGTTATCTCTCTTGATGCCGATGAATCAGCCAGGAAACCAGGAACAAACAGGATTTCAGCTCTAATTCTCTCCCTCTAAGCAGTTGATTTGCTCGCCACAAAGTGGTATAGCAGCCCTTGCTGCTTTTATATCCTGTGGGGTGTGGCTCCATGACTCAGCACTTCCTAGGCCTGCCCCACCCCTGCTTCTGTTGTTCCCGCCTCTCCTGCCTACATAACCTAGGGTCCAGCCAGGCCTGATTGCCATCAGCTGGGTCTGGAGGCGTGGGGAAAGAGTCAGGGGACGGAGGCCTTGTTATCTCCTCCACCTGGCCTGCCTCTGGCTCCTGGAGCTGAGCCAGGGAAGCCGGTGCTCCCGAGGTAAATCCTGATGGCCCTTCCCCCTCACTTTCCGAGTCACTTGCTGGCAGGGGCCCCGGCTCGGGGGGCGCAGACACAACAGCTAGGTTGGCAGAAGCTGGGACAAGTCACGGGAGCTCACTCAATTACGCAGCGCTAGGGATTCGAATCGCTGAACTGCCAACCTTCTGATCGACAACCACCATGTCCCTCAACTTGAGGGTAAACCAACGATATTCAACTTTAAGATCTGTGGACTTTAACTCCCAGAATCCTCCAGCAGGCCATGCCGGGTGGGGAACAGTGGTGAGATTCCATTTTTTTACTACAGTTCTGTGGGCGTGGCCTGGTGGGCATGGCATAGCTTGGTGGGTGTGGCTTGGTGAGCGTGGCATGGGAAGGATACCATAAAATCTCCATTCTTAGCCCACTCCAGGGGAAGGTGACTGCAAAATCCCCGTTTCCTCCCGATCAGCTGGGACTCGGGAAGCAAAGAATAGATAGGGGCAGGGCCAGTCAGAGGTGGTATTTACCGGTTCTCTGAACAACTCAACATTTCCACTACTGGTTCTCCAGAACTGGTCAGAACCTGCTGAATACCATCTCTGGTGAGGAATTCTGGGAGTTGAAGTCTACAGGTCTTAAAAGATGCCAAGATTGGACTTCCCTACCCTAGACTTTAGCCACGGATGGTAGTCCCATCCAGGAATTAGCCACATCCGGCCCATCATATTTTCTTGCAAAATAAGAGCCAGGGTATATACGAAGCTAAAGCTCCCAAGAGAAAGAAATGGCTATGCTTTTTCCATACAGATGCCAAAACCCACCGCTCTATCTGAAGTACCTATCTGACAGAAAGGAATTTACATTTTACTTAACAGGATCCAACTGGGATTCTGTTCTCAGAAGCTAAGTGGTTGAGCTTGATGGACATCCTCAGGGAATATAAAGCCTGCTGTAGCTAGATTTACAGTAGAAGTAAAAAAAAAAAATATCGTGAGGAAAAAGCAACTTCTATATTGCGGCTAAAGTCTGCTCAAAAAATCCTCAACGTCACCCACCATTCTGCCCTATTAAAGGTAAAGGTAAAGGTTCCCCTCTCACATATGTGCTAGTTGTTCCCAACTCTAGGGGGCGGTGGTCATCTCCGTTTCAAAGCCGAAGAGCCAGCGCTGTCCGAAGACGTCTCCGTGGTCATGTGGCTGGCATGACTCAACGCCAAAGGTGCACGGAACACTGTTGCCTTCCCACCAAAAGTGGTCCCTATTTTTCTACTTGCATTTTTTTATGTGGTTTCGAACTGCTAGGTTGGCAGAAGCTGCGACAAGTAACGGGAGCTCACCCTGTTACGTGGCACTAGGGATTCGAACCGCTGAACTGCCGACCTTTCGATCGACAAGCTCAGCGTCTTACCCACTAAGCCACCATGTCCCTTCTGCCCTATTAGATCTGGCCAAATCCATCCATCTTCGTGCATACAATAATCTTGCTGTAATTATCGTATACAAAAACAAAGTTCCATGACTTTTCCAGCTGTTTACCCATCAGCCCTGACAAGAAGACTTCCGGCCTCAGTTATACACAAGGTAGTCCTCGGCAGTTCATTTAGTGACCTGTCCAAAGTTACGACGGCACTTTAAGAAGTGACTTTGCGACCATTTCTCACAGTTATCCCCATGGCCACGTGATCAAAATTCAGAGTCTTGGCAACTGGTTCATACTTACAACTGTTGCCGTGTCCCAAGGTCACGTGATCCGCTTTTGCGACCACTTGACAAAGTCACTGGGGAGGCTAGGTTCACTTAACAGCTATGCTCCTAACTTATCAACAGCAGTGATTCACTTAACAATGGTGGCAAGGAAGGTCGTAAAATGGGCGGAAACTTGCTTAACGAATATCCCAGTTAACAATAGAAATCTTGGGCTCAATTGTCAAGGACTACCTGTATTAAGAGGGACGCGGTGGCTCATGGGTTAGGACGCTGAGCTTGTTGATTGAAAGGTCGGCAGTTCAGCGGTTCAAATCCCTAG
The DNA here is from genome assembly GCF_028640845.1 of Ahaetulla prasina. Taxonomy (NCBI): domain Eukaryota; kingdom Metazoa; phylum Chordata; class Lepidosauria; order Squamata; family Colubridae; genus Ahaetulla; species Ahaetulla prasina. Next base: position 131,074,676 of record NC_080543.1, on the reverse strand, counting down.
TGCTGCCGTGTAACGGGGAGAGCTCCTGTTACTTGTCCCAGCTTCTGCCAACCTAGCAGTTCGAAAACACGTAAAAAATGCAAGTAGAAAAATAGGGACCACTTTTGGTGGGAAGGTAACAGCGTTCCATGCACCTTTGGTGTTGAGTCATGCCGGCCACATGACCATGGAGTCGTCTTCAGACAGCGCTGGCTCTTCGGCTTTGAAACAGGGATGAGCACCGCCCCCTAGAGTCAGGAATGAGTAGCACGTATGTGCGAGGGGAACTTTTACCTTTACCTGTATGAATATTTAAAATACTCTGTGTATGTACTTCAATCCAGAATTTTCTTGCTTTTATATTCATCCGTCATGCATGAGAAAATTTCCTTTCTCGTTGTTTGCTTTTCCGATATAAATTTGAGGTGCTTTTATACCTTCTAGGCAATTTTTCTTGTGAGATATACCAACAGTACCTTATTTTATACAAATTCTCATAAGGTTATAATTTATTTCAATCCTTTCAGCCATAACGACAAGTCATTGCTCTGTGCTTTATGATTTTGTTTTTCAGATGGTTTTTTTAAAAAAATTGCTAGGATTTCATTGCTCAGTGGGAGAAGACATAGGGGAGGGTGAAAAGAGGAATCAGCCTAGAATCTCTATGTAGCCACAAGTGACTGGATTAAGTCCAAGCTTCCTTGAGTGCTGTTGACCTTTATCTAACTGTTAGCAGGTGCTGACTGTTGGTTGAGAAGATTTTTCTGCATGGACTATAGCAGGGGTGTCAAACTCAATTTCACTGAGGGCTGCAACAGGGTTGTGTTTGACCCGGGGGGGGCAGAGTGGGCGTGGCCAGGATGGCCTGGCCAGCATGACGTCACTCGTGTTGGGGGTTGCCTGCCCGCAAAAATGGGCTCCCAGCTCCGTTTTCAGCTGGAACAGCTTCTTGCAACCCTCTGCCAGCAAAAATGGAGCTTGGGAGAGTTGCACGTGGTCCCCCAAGATCCATTTTTTGCCAGCAGAGGGTTGCAGGAGGCTGCCTCAGCCAAAAATGGAGCTCGGGAGCTCTGTTTTATTGGCAGAAGCACCATGGGCCAGTCCTTCGCTGTTTCCAGGGTAGCCCCACGGGCCAGATCTAAGCACCCCACGGGCCGGATCCAGCCCCTGGGTCTTGAGTTTCACACCCCTCCAGTGGTGGGATTCAAATAATTTAACAATCGGTTTTCTGCCCTAATGACCGGCTGGGTGGGCATGGCCAGGGGGTTTGACAGGCAGCACTCAGCCTCCTGCAGCCCCCTGGGAGGGAAAATGGGCTGCGAGAGGGCACGCCGCCTCCCCTGGGGCCCATTTTGGGCCTAGGAGGCCTCCCTGCAACCTCCTGGGAGCAAAAACGGGCTGCGGGAGGGCCATGCTGCACACACACTGTCGTGTCCCACTCCTCCGCTGACGGTCGGGTCAGGGAAATCCGAATCAGGCTTGCCTCTGCAGCTCTGCCCAAAGTCCTAGCAAAGTTCTCAAGGCAGGCAGGAGACCAGAAAGTGACTTCAGCAAGATAAGTTCGACTTTGCCTGACTCAGAGACTGCCAGAAAGCAGATCCTTTATATAGGCCATGGGGTGTGGCTCCATGACTCAGCACTCATTAAGGCCTGCCCCTCCCTTCCTTCTGTTGCCGCCGCCTATCCAGTCTTCTGATGCGAGGGTCACTCCAATCAGCAGCTGTTGGAAATAAACCTTCCTCAGGCTCACATGCTGTGGAGGAGGGGGAGGGGTCTAGCTGCTCCGTTTGCCTGGGCATGGAGCCAGGGCTGGGGCCGGGGGGTGCTCCCTCCTCTGCAGCTTGTCTGGGCATGGAGCCAGGGCTGGGACTGGGAGGTGCCCCCTCCTCTTCAGCTTGCCTGGGCATGGAGCCAGGACTGGGGCCGGGAGGCATACATTCCTCCGTGTTCGGGAGCAGATAAGAAGGCCCCGGCTGCGGTGAGAGCGGGCAAGACACAACACACACCCAGCACCCCGTTTTGGGCCTAGTAAGCCTCCCTGCACTTACCTGCAAGCCAAAATGGGGTGCATGGGAACTCCTGGAAGGGGCGGGGAGGGGAGGGACCAGCCAGCAATTTAGAACCGGTTCTCCCGAACCAGCTGAATCTCACCACTGCCCTGGACTATAGCAATAAATCAGTTGAAAAACCACATGTGAATCTGATCTTTTCCTGCCTGAAAGAATCCCCTAAAGTTCCACGAAGGGCAACAGAGAGATAGTAGAAACCGAAAGTCAGTTGCAACGTACTTGATTCTTATCCACCCAGATTGTTTCATCACTGACTGGTTCAAATCGCTAGGAAGACTATATAAAGCAGTAGGGAACAATGAAGAACGTAAGTTCTTCCCATGAATCTTGTGTATGTGTGTAAATGTATAAGAAATGACAAATTGATACTTCTTGGGGGGAAAACCTGACTGCCTTTGATTTGCAAATCTCAAAGATGTGGCTTGCGGATAATAAAGGGCACTGCTTTTTGTCATCTATATTAATAACCATCTGTAGCGTGTGCTTATCTCCAAAAAGTGCAGATTAAAGTGATTAACAGCCGGGGCCTTCTTATCTGCTTCCGAACGCTGAGGAATGTCCTAGTATGCCTCCCGGCCCCAGCCCTGGCTCCATGCCCAGACAGGAGCAACTAGACCCCTCCCCCTCCCCCACAGCATGTGAGCCTGAGGGAGGTCAATTACCAACAGCTGAAGACTGGAGTGACCCTCGCTTCAGAAGAATTGATAGGTGGCGGCGACAGAAGGAAGGGAGGGGCAGGCCTGGATAAGTGCTGAGTCATGGAGCCACACCCCATGGCCTATATAAAGGACCTGCTTTCTGGCATTCTCTGAGTCAGGCAAAGTCTACCTTATCGTGCTGAAGTCACTTTCTGCCTGCCTTGAGAACTTTGCTAGGACTTTGGCACGACATTTTTAATTGCAAAACTTGATTTTAACATTTCTCGTAGTTCATGCCTGGTACATAGGTAATTTTTTAATAAAACTTTTTTTTTTTTTTTTTTAAAGAGAGAGCGCTTTTGAGCAAATGTCAGCAGATTCTGTTCATTTGTATCTGGATTTTATTTTGGATAATTTGTTTGAATATGTTTTTCCAAAATGTGTAGGGACTTCTGCTTGTTGTAGTGCTGCTTCCCTTAGATCTTAGAGGGGTGAAAATATTAGATGTTCTTTTTAACGTTTACTTTTTGTGACTCATGTTAGACAGAAGCCCACACAGGGAAACCGAACTGGGCATGACTGCTCACAGCGCTAGAGAAAAACATATTAATCTCTCAAAACAAGCTCTGGTCACATTTGAAATAAGCAAGCAAGCAAACATGCACACCCCATGTAACCACAACTGTTGAAAAAAAAAATTTTTTAATTTGCATTCATATCCCGCCCTTCTCCGAAGACTCAGGGCGGCTTATAGGAAACTGAAATACTTTGGCCACTTAATGAGAAGGAAGAACTCCCTGGAGAAGAGACAAATGTTGGGAACGATTGAGGGCAAAAGAAGAAGGGGACGACAGAGAACGAGGTGGCTGGATGGAGTCACTGAAGCAGTTGGCATGGACTTAAATGGACTCCAGAGGACGGTGGAGGACAGGAAGTCCTGGAGGAACGTTGTCCACGGGATCACGATGGGTCGGACACGACTTCACAACTACCAACAGTAAAGTCTGTGAAAGTTTCCAGAGGAGAAGGTGGATGTTTTGCAGGCCTTGGCCGTTATCCCTTCTTTGTAACATCTACATGAAATCACTGAAAAAGTTGATCCATCACTTTGGGCTGAGGTAGCATAAATGTACTGGAGAGACCTAGTTATGCATCTTTTTAAAAAAAATTTGCATTTATATCCCGCCCTTCTCCGAAGACTCAGGGCGGCTTACACTATGTTAGCAATAGTCTTCATTCTGTTTGTATATTTATATACAAAGTCAGCTTTTATTGCCCCCACAACAATCTGGGTCCTCATTTTACCTACCTTATAAAGGATGGAAGGCTGAGTCAACCTTGGGCCTGGTGGGACTAGAACCTGCAGCAATTGCAGGCAGCTGCTGTTAATAACAGACTGTCTTAGCAGTCTGAGCCACAGAGGCATCTCCATTCTAGTCCAAGTTGAGATTACAGAGTTGGTGTTGTGGTGGCATTTGACATTATTCTGGGTCCGAGTGCCAATATGGACTATTATGAGATAACACGTGAAAGGATACTTAAGAAAATGAGGTAGCGTAAATGTACTGGAGAGACCTAGTTATGCATCTTTTTTTAAAAAAATTGCATTTATATCCTGCCCTTCTCCGAAGACTCAGGGTGGCTTATACTATGTTAGCAATAATCTTCATTCTATTTGTATATTTATATACAAAGTCAGCTTTTATTGCCCCCAACAATCTGGGTCCTCATTTTACCTACCTTATAAAGGATGGAAGGCTGAGTCAACCTTGGGCCTGGTGGGACTTGAACCTGCAGTAATTGCAAGCAGCTGCTGTTAATAACAGACTGTCTTAGCAGTCTGAGCCACCAGAGGCCCATATAAATAGCTTTAACACTCCCCCTTTCTGTCAAATACCATCCTTTTTGATTGAGGCAACGGAAAAGTAGACAATAGCAATATCAAGTGGCCAAATCCAAACTATTCTGCTGGAGTTGGAAAACAAGGAAAAAGGAGGAGGAGGAGAAGAGGAGGAGGAGGAAGAGGAAGAGGGGGGAGGAGGAGGAGGAGGAGGAGGAGGAGGAGAAGAAGAAGAAGAAGAGGAGGAGGAGGAGGAGGAGGAGGAGGAGGAGGAGGAGGAGGAGGAGGAGGAGGAGGAGGAGTCTGTCAATGCTCCAAGTAATGCACCAGTGAAAGCAGAACTCCAAGGCAGGTAGATTCCTCAAAGAAAAATTTATTGGATACATTATATTGGCACAACTGGTGAAAACCAACTCTGAAAATTCCCGCGGTTTTCACCTAATTAAAAATGAAAGTTTTCCGCTTCCCCACCCCAGTCATCAGTCACATTGCCCAATCAAGGTGCTGGCCAGTTGCTTGGTTACTTCACTCCTCCTCTCTCAGCCACCTACTGGAATGACCTTGGTTCCCACAGGAAAAACTTTTTGTTTTGACTAAAGTGACCAGATTTCAGCGATGGCAAAGCGGGACACCATTGACGGGGGGGGGGCTGCGCATGCGCGCTGAGTCTTGCCACCTGCCTGAAGGAAGAGGAGCAGCTGCTGCTTCTCCACTCTTCCAGGCAGGCTCGGCTCTCCTTGGCTCTCCTCTCCGCTCTTTTCTTCCTCTCGGGTGAAGTCAAGCAGCGTCTCTCCTCCCTCTCGCGCCCCCTTCTCAGCCACTCCCACTTCTCCGCCTCCTCCTCTTGCGTTGCCGCCTTCCATTTTCAGAATGGGAGTGAAACAAAAAAAATTGGGATTTTTTGGAATTGCCGCGGGACACAGGACAAATTATTAAAAAGCGGGACTGTCCCGCCAAAAGCGGGACGTCTGGTCACTATAGTTTTGACTGCAAAACCCCAGCTAACTATTTCCCCTTCCCTGTCTCCTCTTCTGCCTTGGGGCAACCCTAAAGCCACAAAGATGGCCTCAGCCAGGTCCGCTTCTGGGTTGACAGTGTCGCTATCTTCAGCTAGGAAACTTTCCTTTCCCCCGTGAAAAATAGGTATCTTTTCCAAATGATTTATTGGAGTCTCTCATCTCGCACTAAGCAAAAATGTCTCCGAATAAACGGAGCTGAGCTAAGGGAGAATCTGCATCCTTTATCTTATAAAGCTCAGTTGGATCCTTCAGTTGGTCTTTTGTCCATTAAAAAAAAATTGCTGATCCAAATACATCTGTGTTCTTTTTTGTGTTGGCACTCAATCACCAAAAGAGAAAATACGTGGGAGATTAATGAGATCTTTCTTTCTTCTCCTTCTTCTCATATTGCTGCGTTTATCTCATCAGATCTATTTTCTATGTGCTTATTTCAAGGGCTTGTCATATCTGTTTCCAGCCTGGTCCAATTTTTCATTTGCTCTTTCTGGGCCCTCTCGGTAGACCTTGCAATATTGTGTTACGATAAGACACAGAAAGAATCCATTACTCAGAAAAAAGCAAAACACCCTTTTGCTTTTATAGATAAATAAAATAATTTTTAAAAAGCCCAGGTTGACTTCCTTAAAGGGTCCTGAATGCCATGAAGAAAATTCTTCTCATGGGCTCTGCTGGTGATCCATTGTATAGATCCAGAAGGCAGCGGGAAGGTTCACGAGAACTAGCTCTCGCATTTGACTTTCTCAAAAAGTACCATATTTTTCTGTGTATAAGACAATACTTTTTCTTAAAAATACTTACTTAAAAATGGGGGGGGGGGCAGAGGACAACCGTGATTGCAAAACTGCCAATACCTTATCTCTGTAAACTAGCCTCCCAGGCGAAACTTCCGATTGCAGAGACAAGCTAACAGGTTTCCTCCAATCATGAGCCTTATGTAACTGACGTCAGCTGATGCTGCGGACAGTGTGTAGCCAGTGCTCAGATGTGACAGGGAGCTGTATAACATATTGGCACAAACTTGGTGGAAAACCAGCTCTATGTTCCCGCTGATTTTACACCCAATTCAAATAAAAGTTTGTCTCGTCCCCCCAGAGTCACCAGTGACATGAACCAATCAGCATACTATGCAGTTGCTAGGTGACTTCAGTCTCTGCCTTCCAAATACCTGCAGGAATGTCCTTGATTCCCAGGGGAAAGAATTTTGTTTTGGCTACAGCACCCCAACTGTGTCTACACACACACACCCTCCCTGTCCCTCAGCTCGGGGCTGTGTCAGCCCTGGATGTTATAAGATCTCCTGCCTTGAGCAGCGGATTGGACTAGAACAGCGATTCCCAGCCCCCGGGGACCAGCCCTGTTCCGCGGCATGCCAGAAACCAAGCCACACAAACAAGCGAAGCCCCATCTGTGGGATACAGGGAGCTGTTGTGTCTCGCCCGCTTTCACTGCAGCCGGGGCCTTCTTATCTGCTTCCGAACACGGAGGAATGTCCTAGTATGCCTCCCGGCCCCAGCCCTGGCTCCATGCCCAGACAGGCTGAGGAGGAAGAAATACCTCCAGCCCCCAGCTCTGGCTCCATGCCCAGGCAAACGGAGCAACTAGACCCGTCCCCCTCCCCCACAGCATATGAGCCTGAGGAAGGTCAATTACCAACAGCTGCAGACTGGAGTGACCCTCGCTTCAGAAGAATTGATAGGCGGCGGCGACAGAAGGAAGGGAGGGGCAGGCCTGGATAAGTGCTGAGTCATGGAGCCACACCCCATGGCCTATCGAAAGGATCTGCTTTCTGGCATTCTCTGAGTCAGGCAAAGTCTAACATATCATGCTGAAGTCACTTTCTGGTCTCCTGCCTGCCTTGAGGACTTTGCTAGGACTTTGGCAGAGCTGCAGAGGCACGCCTGATTCGGATTTCCCTGGCCCGGCCGTCAGCGGAGGAGTGGGACACGACAGGAGCATGCAAAACCACGTCACCTCTGGAAAAACATCTCTCCATGGAACGGGACCCTGGTGCCTAAGAGGTTGGAGGCCGCTGAACTAGAAGACCTCCAAGGTCCCTTCCGGCACTTGATGATTCTATAAGTAAATAGCTAAGTTAAACAAAGACTTTAAATGGCAGCCCACCGATACAGTCACCCCTTCCATCTTAACCATGTTATATAGGATGACCAAAGGTGTCGTGTCCCACTCCTCCGCTGACGGCCGGGTCAGGGAAATCCGAATCAGGCTTGCCTCTGCAGCTCTGCCCAAAGTCCTAGCAAAGTCCTCAGAGCAGGCAGGAGACCAGTAAGTGACTTCAGCAAGATAAGTTCGACTTTTGCCTGACTCAGAGAATGCCAGAAAGCAGATCCTTTATATAGGCCATGGGGTGTGGCTCCATGACTCAGCACTTATCCAGGCCTGCCCCTCCCTTCCTTCTGTTGCCTCCGCCTATCCAATCTTCTGATGCGAGGGTCACTCCAATCAGCTGTTGGTAATAAACCCTCCTCAGGCTCACATGCTGTGGAGGAGGGGGAGGGGTCTAGCTGCTCCGTTTGCCTGGGCATGGAGTCAGGGCTGGGGCCGGGAGATTCTCCTTCTTCTGCAGTTTGTCTGGGCATGGAGCCAGGACTGGGGCTGGAAGGCATACATTCCTCCGTGTTCGGGAGCAGGTAAGAAGGCCCCGGCTGCTCTGAGGGTAGGCAAGACACAACAAAAGGTGGAGATGGGCAGGTGGGTTGAATTGTGAACAGCTAATGTTCCCCATCTAAAAATGCCCTTCTCACTCCTTATGGATGGCTTGTGTCTTCCTCAATTTCATGTCTCTTATCAGAGGCCTGGGACTCTGAGAGTTCTGCTCAGTGTCGTAGCTCTTTGTAGTACTGCACTCTTTTGGACGGAGAGCTGTGATGTTCTTAATGTGACACCGTGAGTCTCAAAGCCACTTTCTTGTAAAAAAAAACCCAAAACATCCAGGAGTATATTATTAAGATGACACTCAAGGATGAGCTGCTGAGAGGATGCCTGAGGCAGCAGAAGACATGGGAGGAACATCAAGCGCAGGGTGTTCCGTTGCAAGACAAGAGCCTCCATGGGGTACCATTGACAGATAGCTGGGGTGGCAGGCATTGGAAAATCCTACCATTGGCTGGTATGGACTGAATTAAAAGACAAGGCTGAGGCATTGATCTGATAGCAGCACGAGAACAGGCACTGAGCAATAGCTCCAAAGAAGAAGGGCTCTACTACACTGGACAGGAACAAGACAGAGGTGTTATTCAGCCGGTTCGCATCAGTTCGCACGAACTGTTGGTGGAAATTTGGCCAAGGTCACCAAACTGGTAGTGATGGCCGGTTGGCCATGCCCCTGAACTGGTCCCCTGGTCACCTCTCGTTCACCCTGCATGCCATGTTCCTCGCTGGCATGTTCTTTGCACACATGCATCCTATTTTCTTGCAAGTCCAACGGGATGCACGTGCATGAAGAACATGGCAGCAATGGCAGCAGCTTTCTCCACGACCTCTGGTACTTTTCAGTGGCCTGTGGCCAGTCACCACATCCACAAAGTGGCTTTCAAAGAGGCTTCTTTGTCAGCCACTTTCCAGCAGCGGCGGCTGGCTGGCTGGGGGCCACCAAAAACTCCAGTCAGCTTGCCTTCGGGACTCTGAACCAGCCACCATGGAAGGTAAACAACCCGAACAAAAAGGTGGTACTGGGGGAGGAAGCGAGGCTGGGGCCGGGGCCGCTAAAGGAAGGGAAATGGGGAAGGCTGGCTGGGGGGGGGCAGGGGTAGATAGGTGGAAATTCCAAAAATTTTCCTACCTTTTCCTGTGAGTATGGCTAGGTAGGGGGGTGGGTCATGTGACTGAGTGGGTGTGAGTGATGTCAAGTTGGCCATGCCCACTAAGTCACATGCCCCCCCCCACCTAGCCATGCCCACCGAACCAGTAGTGAAAATGTTTGAAACCCACCACTGGAACCAGGGTGTAGAGTAGACTACACAGAGAGGCCTCGGAGACAGTCTGATGCAGCAGCAGAGTGTAAGATGCAGGTAGGGACAGAAATATACACACTCACACAAGAATAGAATAGAATAGAATAGAATAGAATAGAATAGAATAGAATAGAATAGAATAGAATAGAATAGAATAGAATAGAATAGAATAGAATATAGAAAATGAATAAAACAGAATAGAATATATAAATATAAATGAGAAGAGAAGAGAAGAGAAGAGAAGAGAAGAGAAGAGAAGAGAAGAGAAGAGAAGAGAAGAGAAGAGAAGAGAAGAGTCAAGTCTATGGAGATTCTCAGTCATGCAGGTCATGGTTGTCCCAAAGGTGTTTTCTGGTTTTGTTTTGTTTTCTTTGAAGACTTTTGTTCAAAGAAAGGGAAAAAAACTGAAAGTCCAGTTGCCTCCTGAAAAAACACCTTTAGGGGACACACATACACCTACCTACCTACATAGAATAGAATAGAATAGAATAGAATAGAATAGAATAGAATAGAATAGAATAGAATAGAATAGAATAGAATAGAATAGAATAGAATAGAATTTTATTGGCCAAGTGTGATTCGACATACAAGGAATTTGTCTTGGTGCATATGCTCTCAGTGTACATAAAAGAAAAGATACGTTCATCAAGGTACAACATTTACAACACAATTGATGGTCAATATATCAATATAAATCATAAGGATTGCCAGCAACAAGTTATAGTCATACAGTCATAAGTGGAAAGAGATTGGTGACTATGAGACGATTAATAGTAGTGCAGATTCAGTAAATAGTCTGACAGTGTTGATGGAATTATTTGTTTAGCAGAGTGATGGCCTTCGGGGAAAAACTGTTCTTGTGTCTAGTTGTTCTGGTGTGCAGTGCTCTATAGCTTCGTTTTGAGGGTAGGAGTTGAAACAGTTTATGTCCAGGATGCAAGGGATCTGCAAATATTTTCACGGCCCTCTTTTTGACTCGTGCAGTACACGGGTCTCAGTGGAAGGCAGGTTGGTAGCAATTATTTTTTCTGCAGTTCTAATTATCTTCTGAAGTCTGTGTTTTTCTTGTTGGGTTGCAGAACCGAACCAGACAGTTATAGAGGTGCAAATGACAGACCCAATAATTCCTCTGTAGATTGGATCAGCAGCTCCTTGGGCGGTTTGAGCTTACTTGAGTTGGCGCAGAAAGAACATTCTTTGTTGTCCTTTTTTAATGATGTTTTTGATGTTAGCTGTCCATTTTCGATCTTGCGATATGATAGAACCTAGAAATTTGAAGGTTTCTACTGTTGATACTGTGTTGATACTGTGTTGATACTATGTATGTATGTATGTATCTACATACATACATACATACATACATACATACATACATATGTAGGAAGTTAGTACCCACCCCTCTCCTAGGAAAAATGAGATATTTTAGGAAATATTAGAAGGGCAGAATATTTCCCCTAAAAGGGAGGCAAATACTCCACCCCCCCACCTTTGTCAATGGATCATTAAGGCCTGGTCCAGTCTATTCTACATAACAAAGATCTACCTCCTTCAGGCAGAGCCATAGTAGGAATCCCAAAGCCCTTTCATTACATCATCACCCAGCAAGAATCAACCAAGCTTGCGACTCTGAGCAGCCTACAGAGTTGCCCCTGCATGGCCCCATGGGAGTCTGACAACCAATCAGAACACAAGCTCAAATTCAAAGCCCAACAGAGAGCATATAACCCAGGCACTCTCAGCATCTCTTCACTTTTCTGCCCAGGATCTCAAGCCATGTGATCCTGTCCGCTATTAAAAACCATATTTCCAAACAGTCTCCATGTTTCCAGTGTCTTTCTCCCCACTTAGAACTGAACTCAGATGGACATTTCTTCCAAAAATTAGATACATACATACATACATACATACATACATACATACATACATACACCAGTAGTGGGTTGCTGGTGCCCCAGATTCAGTGAACCAGCAACAGCGGCAGCAGGAGGCTCCGCCCACCTGCCCGGACGTCTCTGCACATGTGCAGAAGTGTCACATGCTGTCGTGTCCCACTCCTCCGCTGACGGCCGGATCAGAGAAATCTGAATCAGGCGTGCCTCTGCAGCTCTGCCAAAGTCCTAGCAAAGTTCTCAAGGCAGGCAGGAGACCAGAAAGTGACTTCAGCAAGATATGTTTAGACTTTGCCTGACTCAGAGAATGCCAGAAAGCAGATCCTTTATATAGGCCATGGGGTGTGGCTCCATGACTCAGCACTTATCCAGGCCTGCCCCTCCCTTCCTTCTGTTGCCGCCGCCTATCAATTCTCCTGAAGCGAGGATCACTCCAGTCTGTAGCTGTTGGTAATTGACCTTCCTCAGGCTCACATGCTGTGGGGGAGGGGGAGGGGTCTAGTTGCTCCGTTTGCCTGGGCATGGAGCCAGAGCTGGGGGCTGAAGGCACTTCTTCCTCCTCAGCCTGTCTGGGCATGGAGCCAGGGCTGGGGCCGGGAGGCATGCTAGGACATTCCTCAGCGTTCGAAAGCAGATAAAATGGGCCCGGCTGCGGGGAAAGCGGACGAGGCACAACACATGCGTGCATGAGCACGCCCACACCCGCGAGCAGACCAATAGCAACCGAAATTGAAACCCACTGCTGATATATATAACTTCTGAGCGTGTGAGGTCAAATTGTCTTTAGTTCAGAAACTGATTTTTGATATCGTAGGACTGAAATTCATGTATTATTATTCTATTTTTTATTTTTTTTTTGTTAGCAAGGCTTTCGAAAGGAGGTACGATTGGCCCTGATAGAACTTGATTCACTGAACGCTCCGAAGCAACTATCATCCGATCTTCTGCTGCTAAATGCTTTTGTATTAGAGAAGCACTGCAATTGCACACCTATGGAATAGATAATGATCTCTCTTTTTCTAAACCAATTGTAGCTGCTGAAATGGATTTTTTTTCCCCTCCCTCCCTCCCTCCCTCCCTCCCTTTCTCCCTTTTCTTTGCAGGCTGCATTTAGAACTCACGCCCAGCCCAAATCATTAAAGAAGAAGTGGGTGGGGGGGAAAAACCCCACACACAACCAACTTGTACTATCCATCAAATGACTCACCTTTTGTAGTTGATTGCTTGCTAAGGCTAGTTGATGTTTTTAAAATGAGGTTTGATGGTTCAGGGCTATTACCAGCCAGGTCGCAGCTGATATCAGTCTTCTGCCAATATGTCTCTGGGGCAGACAGAGAAAGCAAAAAAAAAGGAGAGAACAATTTGGAACTGGAAAGGAGCTCGCCAAGGCAAGAAAACAGAAGAAGAAGCTGACTTTTGCAATGAGCTGGGTGGGAGGGGGGAAAAAAAGTCTTGGTCTATTCCAGAGAGACGCTTCAGAAAATTGAATCTACCTTATAAGTCACTCCTGGTGCGCCATTCCTTCAACCTTTGCTCCGCTTGGACTTTGTATTAACGAATGTGTTAAAGCTGTTAATCCAATGAATTCCAAGCCAAATATTTATTTATTTGGAGATTTATGTTCAAATACCAACGTCTGGGCCATCTAACCCTTGAAGCGCAACGTCATTTATATTAAAAAAAATATATCAGATATTGGACCGGTATATGCCCTTAGCTTAAAGCTGGTAATGATGTGATCTACAGTTTGACATGGGACCTTGCGGTCACATCGAGGGGAGGATACACTGTTCCGAATTAGAATAGAGTAGAATAGAATAGAATAGAATAGAATAGAATAGAATAGAATAGAATAGAATAGAATAGAATAGAATAGACAGAGTTGGAAGGGACCTTGGAGGTCTTCTAGTCCAACCCCCTGCTTAGGCAGGAAACCCTACACCACTTCAGACAAATGGTTATCCAACATCTTTTTTAAAACTATCCCGTGTTGGAGCATTCAAAACCTCTGGAGGCAAATTGTTCCACTGATTAATTGTTTTAACTCTGTTAGGAAAGTTCTCCTTAGTTCTAATTTGCTTCCCTCCTTGATTAGGTTCCACCCATTGCTACTTATTTATTTATTTATTTAAATGAAAGCAAGTCAGAACCACTCGCAGATTGCCCCAAACTTATCGAAGCAAGTCAGCTGATACTTTTGAAGTGCCATGGAGTTGTACACCCACCGTCTTAAGAAAGTGAAACAAGTTGTCAGAGGTCTGTAATGTTTTCCATTTGTCTAGCTCAGGAATCAGCAACCCGCGGCTCTGGAGCCACCTGTGGCTCTTTCATCCCTCTGCTGCGGCTCCCTGTCGCTCAAAACACGCGTCGTAACCGCTAATGTGCGACACCCACCAACAGGCGATTTATTGAGCTTTTCGACCTGGGTAGGCCAACCATGGATAAGTCCAAGAAAAGAAAAGTTTCAGAAGAAAACAGAACGTTTAATTCAACTACATATGCTGGTTTTGTGGCCGCTCAGGAAATAATCAGGCACGGGAAGGGTTTTGTGACTCCCGGTGTTTTCTTTTCCATGGGAAACGGGTCCAAATGGCTCTTTAAGCGTTTAAGATTGCCGACCCTTAGTCTAGCTCCTAAAAATCTCATGTCACTGCTGTTCTGCTCTGCTCTTCCCTCCCTCTCTCCTCCTCCTCCTCCTCCTATGTTCAGAATGCAGAGAAGAATATCCAATGCAATGCGCTGTGTTCAATAAGTGCTACTTATTATCTCCTAAAAGACAAAGAATTGGAAATTGGTGTGACATAGACAAACATGATTATGTGATTTACATATTAAAGTGCCCCTGGGGTTTGATTTGCATATGAAAGAATCCCGGAGCATGAAACAAAGGATTAGAAAGCATGACAAGAGTGTTATTAGCAGAGAACAAACTTTGTCCTCCAGACCAACCTTTCAAACAATCAAGGGTATATTTATCATTTACAGGTCTAGCAATCTGAGTGGGCTTTCACCACAACATAGGAAGCAGGAGAAAAAAAGACTTAAAAAAAACCTTGAAAGGCGTTAAGTAAATTTCTTAGGGCTTTAAGAATAGATATTCATGAGGCTTCCATCTGCCTCGACTCTTTCCAATAATTTTAGGTGTGCCTTTTTAAAATGCAGCACCTGGCTGAGCTGGCCATAAAAGTACATTCAATCTCCTTTGTGAAGTGCAAGGCTACATTGATCTGAAGTTTTGGGGGGGGGGAAATTTCTGGAATCATAGCAACAGGCTGTCTTTGGCCGATTCCGTTGTACGAATGAAAGGCCGTCTGTTGTTATGGGAAGTATGAATATATTTCATTATGCAGCAAAGGCCCAGGAGACAACTCAAGGGAGACACCTCCTGAAATAAACAGTCTGATTATGGAAGATAGAAAGACTGGGTGATTCAGATTGGATTTTGTTGTTGTTTGTCACGAAGTCGTGTCTAACCCATGGACAATGTTCCTCCAGGCCTTCCTATCCTCTACCATACTCTGGAGTCCATTTAATCTCACACCGACTGCTTCATTGACTCCATCCAGCCACCTCCTTCTCTGCTGTCCCCTTCTTCTTTTGCCCTCAATCGTTCCCAGCATTAGGCTCTTCTCCAGTGAGTCCTTCCTTCTCATTAGGTGGTCAAAGTATTTGAGTTTCCTCTTCAGGATCTGGCCTTCTAAAGAGCAGTCAGGATTGATCTCCTCTAGGACTGACCGGTTTGATCGCCTTGCAGTCCAAGGGACTCGCAGGAGTCTTCTCCAGCACCAGAGTTCAAAGGCCTCAATTCTTTGCCGTTCAGCTTTTTTTATGGTCCAACTTTCACATTGTCTGCATTACTATTCACAATGTCACAATGTCTGCATTACTATTAATCTTCTCATCGTTCCTATCACCCATCTCCTCCCATTTATGACTGTATGACTGGATACCTTGTTGCTGGTATCCTTAAGATTTATATTGATTGTTTCCCTATAACTATCATTAAGTGTTGTACCTTATGATTCTTGACGAATATATCTTTTCTTTTATGTATTCTGAGAGCATATGCACCAAGATAAATTCCTTGTGTGTCCAATCACACTTAGCCAATAAAGAATTCTATTCTATTCTATTCTATTCTATTCTATTCTATTCTATTCTATTCATACATTGCAACTGAGAAAACCATACACTGGGTTTAGGTAAAGGTAAAGGTTCCCCTCGCACATATGTGCTAGTTGTTCCCGACTCTAGGGGGCGATGCTCATCTCCGTTTCAAAGCTGAAGAGCCAGTGCTGTCCGAAGACGTCTCCGTGGTCATGTGGCCGGCATGACTAAACGCCAAAGGCGCATGGAACACTGTTACCTTCCCACCAAAGGTGGTCCCTATTTTTCTACTTGCATTTTTTACATGCTTTCAAACTGTTAGGTTGGCAGAAGCTGGGACAAGTAACGGGAGCTCAACCCGTTATGTGGCACTAGGGATTCGAACTGCCAACCTTTCGATCGACAAGCTCAGCGACTTAGCTGCTGAGCCACCGCATCTCCTAGACTGGGTTTAGATAACTGGAAATAAATAGATCTTTTTAGAATAATGACACTGGGTACCATTTAGCATCAAGCCAGAACCTCAAACTAAAATCCATCAAGATACGGAAAATGGAAGGAGAAGAAAGCCAGGATTTTAATTACAGAGGGGATAAGAAAGACTGGAATTCTTCTATTGATAGAGAGCAATCAAGTGATTAATGAACTTTTAATCTTTCATCTTGCAATGAAGACATTAGACTGGGTTAGACTTCGTTTTCTGACAAATTCCAGTTGGCGACCAGCTAAGGAACTGGAATTAGTTGCTGGGGGCGAGGTTGTTATTTTGCCACTATTAAAACACTTCTGAGAACAGTTCAAAGTGAGCCAAGAGCTATTTTCTAATGGTGTCCTAGACAGCCAATCTCCTAAATTATTACACAACTCTGTGCCTTTGAAAAATCTACTTGTTTCAAAGAGTGGTTTTTTTCTACTTATAGCTGTAAATATTACTACCAATCTGCCTTCCATTGAGGACCTGTATACTGCACGAGCCAGAAAGAGGGCTGTGAAAATATCTACAGACCCCTCACATCCCGGACATAAACTGTTTCAACTTCTATCCTCAAAACGACGCCGTAGGGCACTGCACAAGGCTAGTTTCCACTCTGCCACGCCATCACTCTGCTAAACAACTCATTCCCACAACATTGTCAAACTACCTAAAAAGGCAGTATTACCATCATTATTCTCATCTTCCCTATTCCCTATCTCCTTATTTTCTTATGACTATCACTTTGTGGCTTATCACTATTGCTGTATGTATATTCTATTCTATTCTATTCTATTCTATTCTATTCTATTCTATTCTATTCTATTCTATTCTATTCTATCCTATCCTATTCCATTCCATTCCATTCCATTCCATACCATTCCATTCCATTCCATTCTATTCTATTCTTTTTTATCCTATCCTATCCTATCCTATCCTATCCTATCCTATCCTATCCTATCCTATCCTATCCTCTATTCTCTCCTCTCCTCTCCTCTCCTCTCCTCTCTTCTATCCTATCCTCTCCCCTATCCTATCCTATCCTATCCTATCCTATCCTATCCTATTCTAGTCTGTTCTGTTCTGTTCTGTTCTGTTCTATCCTATACTATACTATACTATACTATACTATCCACTATTCTATTCTATACTATACTATACTATCCACTATCCTATCCTATCCTATCCTATCCTATCCTATCCTATCCCATCCCATATCCCCTATCCCCTATCCCCTATCCCCTATCCCCTATCCCCTATCCTATCCTATTCTATCCACTATTCTATTCTATTCTATTTTCCGTTATCCTATCCTATCCTATCCTATCCTATCCTATCCTATCCTATCCTATGTGTACACAAGTAGTGGTTAGAATGTGGACTAGGCATAACAAGACACAGATTTCAGTCCTCCTGGAGGGCACAGAAGTCAGTTCCTCCCAACCTTCAATTAAGTTTGTATCTATTTAAAACTGGCAGTGGACTAGCATGGTAGATTCAATCAGAGCAGAGCTGGAAGTGATCTTGGAGGTCTTCAAGTTCAGCCCCCTGCTCAAGCATGAGATCTTATATCATTTCAGACAGGTGGCTGTCCAGTCTTTTTTTAAAAGCCTCCAGTGGTGAAGCACCTACAACTTCTGGTGGCAAGCTGTTCCACTGGTTAATTGTCCTCACTGTTAGGAAGTTTCTCCTTAATTCCAGGTTGCTTCTCTCCTTGATTAGTTTCCATCCATTGCTTCTTGTTCTGCCTTCAGATGCCTTGGAGAATAAGTTGACCCTCTCTTCTTTGTGGCAGCTGCTCAGATATTGGAAGACTGCTATCATGTCACCTCAAGATTACCCGATTCCTGCAACTGGTCTTCATATGTTTTAGTCTCCAGGCCTTTAATCATCTTAGTTGCTCTTCTCTGCACTTTTTCCAAAGTCTCATCATCTTTTTTGGAACGTGGTGACCAAAACATGCAAGGCATGATCTTACTAAAGATTTATAAAGCGGTACTAATACTTCATTATGATTATGGGCCACTGTTTTAAATGAAGACACCTTCATCCTGAAATGGATTATATAGGCTAACTATTATTCTGTCAGTAGAGGCTTTAACCATGTTTTAATCCTATTACACAATTTTTCTTTTAGTTCTGAATCTGAGATGGTGCTGTTTTTCATTATCTTATTGTTGATGTATTATTGATTTCAGCACTATTTTACCTTGATAAATGGACACAGACCGTGGGGTATGAATCTATCAGATATTTTTTTTTACTATAAATTGAGCTGCACAGTCAGCAATTTGAGCTTCTACAAACAAGACAGTGAAACAGTCCAGGGAATTCCAGAGAACAATTCTGAAACGTGAAGTTTAGGGCAGGTTCATAGGATCATAATAACAAATAATTTTGCACATTGGCAAAAAAAATAATCAAAACATAAAATACATATTAGGTGAACATGATCTTATAGATGACCCTCACTCTGTCAAGGAGCTTGGAGTCCTCATTTCTAAAGATCTAAGTGCCAGAGCCCACTGTAACAACATTGCCAAAAAGGCACTAAGAGTTGTTAACCTGATATTGTGTAGCTTCTTCCCTGGTAATATTATATTGTATTGTTTTCTGGAACCTTGACACTACTAACTAGAGCATACAAAACGTTTGCTAGACCAATCCTTGAATACAGCACATCTGTCTGGAACCCACACTGCATATCAGACATTAATACAATTGAGTGAGTCCAGAGATATTTCACAAGAAGAGTCCTCCTCTCTTCTACCCGCAATAAAAGACCTTATGCCACCAGACTCCAAATTTTGGGCTTAGACAATTTAGAACCACACAGACTTCAATCTGACCTAAGCGTAGTACATAAAATTATCTACCACAATGTCCTACCTGTCAATGACTACTTCAGCTTCAACCACAACAATACATGAGCACAAAATGGATACAAACCATTGAATTCTTTTAGTTCTACTTCTGCTCGAAGAATTTCATTACTTTATCAGCACACACACACACACACACACACACACACACACACACACACACACAACGTGGTTCCTAATTCCCACTTAAAGATGGATTTTAAGCTTAACTAAACATCCTGGGGTGTATCTCAGAATTGCATACTGTAGATGTATTGAAAACAAAATATGGATGCTCAATGAATATGGAGATTCTCCGTCATCCAGATCATGGTTGTCCCAAAAGTGATGGAGAACCATTGCTTTTGGGACCACATAGTGGACCAAAGATGGCAACTGGACAATCTTTGTTTTTGCTTGAAGACATTTTGTTTCTCATCTAAGAAGTCTTCTTCAGTTCTGATGGAAAATCCCCTAATCTTTCTTGGAACTGTTGAAAGGACTGTATTGTAGGCTGGAGATAGATGATGTTGTATCCCTGTTGTTCAGTTTTGACATAGAAAGAGGGGTAAAAGAGGCAACAGTTCCAAAAAGGCTCCACAGCCATTTTCACTACTCAGGACACAGATAAACCTCCAAGTGGCCTTTATGACCTTCTAAAATGATGCAAATGACCATCTGTCTGCAAGGAATATAAACCCTGCCATTCCCCACCATCCAGTCCGAGCTGAAGAAACTTCTTGGATGAGAAGAGAAAGGTCTTCAAAGAAAAACCAGAAAGTCCAGTTGCCTCTTAAAAAAGCATCTTTGGAACATACACACAAACACACACATACACACTTGTATGTATGTATGTATATGTATATGTGTATATACTGTATATCTATCTATATCTATATCTATATCTATATCTATATCTATATCTATATCTATATCTATATCTATATCTATATCTATATCTATATCTATCTATATCTATATCTATATCTATATCTATATCTATATCTATATCTATATCTATATCTATATCTATATCTATATCTATATCTATATCTATATCTATATCTATATCTATATCTATATCTATATCTATATCTATCTCTATCTATCTATCTCTATCTCTATCTCTATCTATCTCTATCTCTATCTCTATCTCTATCTCTATCTCTATCTCTATCTCTATCTATCTATATCTATATCTATATCTATATCTATATCTATATCTATATCTATATCTATATCTATATCTATCTATATCTATCTATATATCTATATCTATCTATATCTATCTATATCTATCTATATCTATATCTATATCTATATCTATATCTATTGCTATATCTATATCTATTGCTATATCTATATCTATTGCTATATCTATATATGAATGTATGTATGTATATTCTATTCTGTTCTGTTCTGTTCTGTTCTGTTCTGTTCTGTTCTGTTCTGTCCTGTCCTGTCCTGTCCTGTCCTATCCTATCCTATCCTATCCTATCCTATCCTATCCTATCCTATCCTATCCTATCCTATCCTATCCTATCCTATCCTATCCTATCCTATCCTATCCTATCCTATCCTATCCTATCCTATTCTATCCTATCCTATCCTATCCTATCCTATCCACAGATTTCAGTCCTCATGGAGGGCACAGAAGTCAGTTCCTCCCAACCTTCAATTAAGTTTGTATCTATTTACAACTGGCAGTGGACTAGCATGGTAGATTCAATCAGAGTAGAGCTGGAAGTGATCTTGGAGGTCTTCTAGTCCAATCCGCTGCTCAAGTATGAGATCTTATACCATTTCAGGCAGATGGCTGTCCAGTCTTTTTCAGCCCATTTTTGGGGCTTTTTGGCCTGTTTTGGAGGGTTTTTCTGGCCCATTTTCAAGGCTTTTTTTCAGCCCATTTTTTCTGAAAAAACGGGCCGAAAAAAGCCCCCAAAACAGGCTGAAAAAAGTGCTGAAACTGGCCAAAAAAAGCCTCAAACCCTGGCCGGAAAAAAACCCCAAAATGGGCTGAAAAATCCACCAAAATGGGCCAAAAGGCACCTCAAAACTGGGCTGAAAAAAGCCCCAAAAATGGGCTGAAAAAAGCCTCAAAAATGGGCCAAAAAAAGGCCTGAAAAAGGTTTTAAAAAGGCCCCAAAACAGGACGTGTGGCGGCCAAAAAACAGCTGGCAGGTGGGCGGGGCTTTGGCAATATTCAGTCTATAAGACACACAGACATTTTCACCCCTTTTTGGGAGACTAAAAGTGTGTCTTATAGTCCAAAAAAAAACCCCAGTAAATGTGTCAGGTCAAATTCTCAGTATACACAAAGGCCAAAATGGTTCCTAATTCCCTCTGAATGATGGATTTTAAACTTAACTAAACATCGTGGGATGTATCTCAGAATTATACAGTATATTGTAGGTGTATTGACCATCATTTGTGTTGTAAATGTTGTACCTTGATGAACGTATCTTTTCTTTTATGTACACTGAGAGCATATGCACCAAGACAAATTCCTTGTGTGTCCAATCACACTTGGCCAATAAAATTCTATTCTTTTTTTAAAAAATATGGATGCTCAATGAATATGGAGATTCTCAGTCATCCAGATCAGGGTATGGCAACTGGACTTTATTTTTGCTTGAAGACGTTTCACTTCTCATCCAAGAAGCTTCTTCAGTTCTGACTGAATGGTGGGGAAAGGGAGGATTTATATTCTTTGCAGTCATCTGGTCATTAGTCCTCTTTTTCTGAGAGTCGTGGAAGCCGCTTATCTATATCCTCAAGGTCGCCTGAATAGTGTAATTGGATATAGAACCTTCTTGGAACTGCTAAAAGGACTTTGTTGGATGCAGAACCTTTTTTATGTAGGAATACCTGTTTAAGATGGGTGGTTGTGTACGTTTTCCAAACAAATAAATAAATCAACACACAAACACACCCAGCGGCAGCACGCTTCAAGAAAATTCGAATTCAGTCTCACCATTGTACCATTGTTGGGTCTATTTTATTAAATTTTTATACAACTTCTGGTGGCAAGCTGTTCCACTGGTTAATTGTCCTCACTGTTAGGAAGTTTCTCCTTAATTCCAGGTTGTTTCTCTCCTTGATTAGTTTCCATCCATTGCTTCTTGTTCTGCCTTCAGATGCCTTGGAGAATAAGTTGACCCCCTCTTCTTTGTGGCAGCTGCTCAGATATTGGAAGACTGCTATCATCTCACCTCAAGATTACCCAATTCCTGCAACTGGTCATCATATGTTTTAGTCTCCAGGCCTTTAATCATCTTAGTTGCTCTTCTCTGCACTTTTTCCAAAGTCTCATCATCTTTTTTGGAACGTGGTGACCAAAACATGCAAGGCGTGGTCTTACTAAAGATTTATAAAGGGGTTACTAATACTTCGTTATGATTATGGGCCACTGTTTTAAATGAAGACACCTTCATCCTGAAATGGATTATATAGGCTAACTATTATTCTGTCAGTAGAGGCTTTAACCATGTTTTAATCCTATTACACAATTTTTCTTTTAGTTCTGAATCTGAGATGGTGCTGTTTTTCATTATCTTATTGTTGATGTATTATTGATTTCAGCACTATTTTACCTTGATAAATGGACACAGACCGTGGGGTATGAATCTATCAGATTTTTTTTTTTTTTTTACTATAAATTGAGCTGCACGGTCAGCAATTTGAGCTTCTACAAACAAGACAGTGAAACAGTCCAGGGAATTCCAGAGAACAATTCTGAAACGTGAAGTTTAGGGCAGGTTCATAGGATCATAATAACAAATAATTTTGCACATTGGCAAAAAAAATAATCAAAACATAAAATACATATTAGGTGGACATGATCTTATAGATGACCCTCACTCTGTCAAGGAGCTTGGAGTCCTCATTTCTAAAGATCTAAGTGCCAGAGCCCACTGTAATAACATTGCCAAAAAGGCACTAAGAGTTGTTAACCTGATATTGTGTAGCTTCTTCCCTGGTAATATTATATTGTATTGTTTTCTGGAACCTTGACACTACTAACTAGAGCATACAAAACGTTTGCTAGACCAATCCTTGAATACAGCACATCTGTCTCGAACCCGCACTGCATATCAGACATTAATACAATTGAGTGAGTCCAGAGATATTTCACAAGAAGAGTCCTCCTCTCTTCTACCCGCAATAAAAAGACCAGATTGCCAAGACACAATAAAGTAAGAGAGCCAGAATACCATTTATCAGCACATACACAGTCATGTCAACTCACACTAGGACTGCACCAATATTTCCAGATTTTTTAATATTTGCTTCAAAATTAGCACATTGGGGCTGAACGAAATACCATTACCGACAGCAACCCAACATTAAACTGTCACGCGTCTTCAGAATGGCTTGTTTTTCTTTCCTCTGTTTCTCTTCTTGTTTCCCTTTCTCTTCCTTGCCATTATTGCCACTGTTCTCTAACTTTCTGGCTCGTTGTGACAACGGGCATTGACGCTCATGGACATCCATAGTTTGCCAAGCCACGCAGCTGGGCAAGACGGAGGAAGCAAGAACCACACAGACTTCAATCTGACCTAAGCGTAGTACATAAAATTATCTACCACAATGTCCTACCTGTCAATGACTACTTCAGCTTCAACCACAACAATACATGAGCACACAATGGATACAAACTTAAGGTAAACCGCTCCAAACTTGTTTGCAGAAAATATGACTTCAGTAACAGAGTGGTCAATGCCTGGAATGCACTACCAGACTCTGTGGTCTCATCCCCAAACCCCCAAAACTTTAATCTAATACTGTCTATTGTTGACCTCACCCCATTCCTAAGAGGTCTGTAAGGGACATGCATAAGAGCACCCGTGTCTCTACCGTCCCTGTCCTAATATTCCTTTTTTACTTGCTCTTTTCATGTATCCAAATTATGTTTATACTTTTACCTATTATCTTATATATGATTGACAAATAAATAAATAAAAATAAGTCGCTCAAAATGCACCATAATTTGCTAGAGTTTTTTCAGGTGTTTTCATCAGCTAAAATAGACATCCAAATTGAAGCACCTCTGGCTGAATTCTTTTAGTTCTACTTCTGCTCGAAGAATTTCATTATTTTATCAGCACACACACACACACACACACACACACACACACACACACATACACACACACACACAAACACAACGTGGTTCCTAATTCCCACTTAAAGATGGATTTTAAGCTTAACTAAACATCCTGGGGTGTATCTCAGAATTGCATACTGTAGATGTATTGAAAACAAAATATGGATGCTCAATGAATATGGAGGTTCTCCGTCATCCAGATCATGGTTGTCCCAAAAGTGATGGAGAACCATTGCTTTTGGGACCACATAGTGGACCAAAGATGGCAACTGGACTTTATTTTTGCTTGAAGACGTTTCACTTCTCATCCAAGAAGCTTCTTCAGTTCTGACGGAAAATCCCTAATCTTTCTTGGAACTGTTGAAAGGACTGTATTGTAGGCTGGAGATAGATGATGTTGTATCCCTGTTGTTCAGTTTTGACATAGAAAGAGGTGTAAAGAGGCAACAGTTCCAAAAGGCTCCCCATTTTCACTACTCAGGACACAGATAAACCTCCAAGTGGCCTTTATGACCTTCTAAAATGATGCAAATGACCATCTGTCTGCAAGGAATATAAACCCTGCCATTCCCCACCATCCAGTCCGAGCTGAAGAAACTTGGATGAGAAGAGAAAGGTCTTCAAGAAAACCAGAAAGTCCAGTTGCCTCTTAAAAAGCATCTTTGGAACATACACACACACATACACACTTGTATGTATGTATGTATGTATATGTATATACTGTATATCTATCTATATCTATATCTATATCTATATCTATATCTATATATGAATGTATGTATGCACTGTATGTAAATGTGTGTGTGTGTGTGTACACACAAACTCACACCTACCATATTTTTCGGACTATAAGACGCACTTGACTATAAGATGCACCTAAATTTAGAAGAGGAAAACAACAACAAAATAGTGTTTGGCCTACGTTTTTTCGGCCCTTATCCAGTCTTTTTTCAGCCCATTTTTGGGGCTTTTTTGGCCTGTTTTGGAGGGGTTTTTTGGCCCATTTTCAAGGCTTTTTTTCAGCCCATTTTTTCTGAAAAAACGGGCCGAAAAAAGCCCCCAAAACAGGCTGAAAAAAGTGCTGAAACTGGCCAAAAAAAGCCTCAAACCCTGGCCGAAAAAAACCCCCAAAATGGGCTGAAAAATCCACCAAAATGGGCCAAAAGGCACCTCAAAATTGGGCTGAAAAAAGCCCCAAAAATGGGCTGAAAAAAGCCTCAAAAATGGGCCAAAAAAAGGCCTGAAAAAGGTTTTAAAAAGGCCCCAAAACAGGACGTGTGGCGGCCAAAAAACAGCTGGCAGGTGGGCGGGTCTTTGGCAATATTCAGTCTATAAGACACACAGACATTTTCACCCCTTTTTGGGAGACTAAAAGTGTGTCTTATAGTCCAAAAAAAAACCCCAGTAAATGTGTCAGGTCAAATTCTCAGTATACACAAAGGCCAAAATGGTTCCTAATTCCCTCTGAATGATGGATTTTAAACTTAACTAAACATCGTGGGATGTATCTCAGAATTATACAGTATATTGTAGGTGTATTGACCATCATTTGTGTTGTAAATGTTGTACCTTGATGAACGTATCTTTTCTTTTATGTACACTGAGAGCATATGCACCAAGACAAATTCCTTGTGTGTCCAATCACACTTGGCCAATAAAATTCTATTCTATTTTTAAAAAATATGGATGCTCAATGAATATGGAGATTCTCAGTCATCCAGATCAGGGTATGGCAACTGGACTTTATTTTTGCTTGAAGACGTTTCACTTCTCATCCAAGAAGCTTCTTCAGTTCTGACTGAATGGTGGGGAAAGGGAGGATTTATATTCTTTGCAGTCATCTGGTCATTAGTCCTCTTTTTCTGAGAGTCGTGGAAGCCGCTTATCTATATCCTCAAGGTCGCCTGAATAGTGTAATTGGATATAGAACCTTCTTGGAACTGCTAAAAGGACTTTGTTGGATGCAGAACCTTTTTTATGTAGGAATACCTGTTTAAGATGGGTGGTTGTGTACGTTTTCCAAACAAATAAATAAATCAACACACAAACACACCCAGCGGCAGCACGCTTCAAGAAAATTCGAATTCAGTCTCACCATTGTACCATTGTTGGGTCTATTTTATTATTATTTTTTGCTTTCTTTTCTTTTCTTTTCTTTTAAAAAAAAATCTCCTCTATATAGACCACTTCTCTCAGATGAAGTTGGAAATCCCAAGACATAAATTAATTTTAGATTCACCTTTTTATACTCGGAGGCGGTGAAAGCAACATTCCCTATTTGTTTTGGTTGCCATGGAGATAATTGAGTTCCTGCAGAGTGGCAACTTGTTTGGGGTATTAAAAAGGTTTGGTCCGGGCGTTTCTTAATTTTCATGTGGTGAAGAAAAGTGAACTTGTCAACAAATCCTCCCTTCCCCCCACCCCCACCCCCCCAAAAAAGAGAGAGAATGAAAAAAAAACCTGTTCCTTCCCTCTCCATAATGTGTGACAGTTGCTTTATGGCCTCACAAACACCTCCTTTGTTTCCTGTAGCTTCTCCTATATATTTGACTATGCTAGCAAAACACAGTGAGCCAGACACCGGCTATTTATTATAATTCGGCTCCAGAATAATGTCTAGCAAAGTTGAGAAGCAGCCGCAGCCCTAATAAAAAGACCAGATTGCCAAGACACAATAAAGTAAGAGAGCCAGAATACCATTTATCAGCACATACACAGTCATGTCAACTCACACTAGGACTGCACCAATATTTCCGGATTTTTTAATATTTGCTTCAAAATTAGCACATTGGGGCTGAACGAAATACCATTACCGACAGCAACCCAACATTAAACTGTCACGCGTCTTCAGAATGGCTTGTTTTTCTTTCCTCTGTTTCTCTTCTTGTTTCCCTTTCTCTTCCTTGCCATTATTGCCACTTTTCTCTAACTTTCTGGCTCGTTGTGACAACGGGCATTGACGCTCATGGACATCCATAGTTTGCCAAGCCACGCAGCTGGGCAAGACGGAGGAAGCAAGAACTACACATATGTCAGTGAAGGATCTTTTTTTTTTTTAATTCAAAAAGTTTTACAAAAATTTTTTCCCCCTTTCCCCCCAACCCCTCTCCCTTCACAAACCCCTCCCCCCCTGACTTCCCGGAACAAGCACAAGGTATAGTTAAAAATAAAACAAACATATGCTAAAAGATTTTTTCCCCCCCAAAACTATTATACCAATTTTCCCTCTCTAGCTCTGACTTCCTCCTTACATAACCAAAATCCTTCAAAAAATTAACAATAAACAGTAATAAAATATATAAATCAATAGAACAAATTAATCCTAAAGTATTTAAAACCAGCTAAAGCATAAAAATCCAATCCAATTCAGAGAATATCTCCCTTATAGCTTCTATAACCATATAATTTTCCCCCCAAGTCTTTCTTACATAAGATCTTTCGAGAATATTCTATTTAAAATTCAATACAACAGATTATAAAATTTCAATACAGGGAAATTACAATATCTATTCAACTTTAGTCCTTCCTCATCAAAATCCAGTATAAATCCAAATATCTAGTCTTTTATGATAGTTATAAAACATATAATCAACCCATTTCTTCCAGATCTTCCTCACGTATTGTCTTTCAGGAACGCTAATATCTTTTTCTATTAATATTTCAAAAAAAAAAAATTCTTTCAAGGATGATACTTTTGTCTCTTGCCATTTTTTTTGATGCATTAGTCTCTGTCTTTCCTTCATTACTCCTTTTGAAAAGTCAGTCACAATATTTCCTAATAGTTCTTTATGTCCAATAATCCACGAGTTACTGCCGTATATTCCCTCAATATAGAGGGAATATAGAGAACTCTTGGAAAGCATTAACCCTGTGAATTTTTCCATTTCGGGAAACAGCCTCCTGTAGCACAAATTCAGGCATTTCATCCAAACTTTTTTAAAAAGGCTTCTTTACATCAACTTGTTTATTCAGATCCTATCTTCATATTTATCCACTTTTGTTATCTCCTCCATTCCATATTCCAAGTCCTGATTACATTGGTTAATTTCCTCCAAACTCTCATCCAAAACGCCTCCATTTTTTTCCAATTCGTATTTTTGAGTAATTAAATACATTCTTTCTGTATAATCCTGTATAAAGTCACGAATCCATTCTTCTGAAAAAACCTTCATGGCAAAGTTCTTGCTGAAAATCCCCTTATAAAATACTTAAACAAACTAAAATAATCCAACAATCCACAGTCCAGTACAATAAGATAAAATCTCCATTCAGTTTCACTTTCTCAGCAAGTAAACGCCATTTTATTTCATTGTGTTGATTGTAGATGAGAGAAATTTTTTTAAAAAAAAATAAAAAATAGAAGTCAGATTTAATACTTGCAATTTAAATGACTGATCTCCTGTGTTTATTCTGTCTGCTTATAAATATCCATAACAATCACTTGAAGCAGAAGTGGTCGCTCTCTTCTCTGTCTGCATGAAGCAGAGACACGCTGGGGCTGGAGCTG
Organism: Ahaetulla prasina; assembly: GCF_028640845.1. NCBI lineage: Eukaryota > Metazoa > Chordata > Lepidosauria > Squamata > Colubridae > Ahaetulla > Ahaetulla prasina. The sequence continues at coordinate 131,046,217 of NC_080543.1, read as the reverse complement.
CTGCAGAAGGATTTCCAGGGAACTTTCCCTTTCGAGTTCCCCAAACGGGGCCTCTAGAGAGAGCTCTACCTTTCCTTCTTCTTGCTCTTTCCCTTCCCCTTTACCAGGGAAGGTACTTTCAGCCGCTGTTTTCGCCGGCTTTTTACAGAATCCCAGCGCGGGCGCCCTTAGGGCGTCCTTCGGAGAGAGCGAAGCCACCAGAAGTCTTGTCAGTGAAGGATCTTGAATGCTAAGTCTGGAGTAAAACCTCGGAAACTCGTCAGAGGAATTTCCCATCCATAGTGCAAGTGAACGCCCTAGGTCTCTGAATTATTTCAAATGCTTCAGTTGTCGTTTCTTCACCTTCACCCTGCCAATCGTCTCAACTATAATCTCAACTCTGCTAGATAAATGTTCTGGAGACCTTTCCATCCTTTCCCAGCCTCTCTACAACTCCTCACATAACTTCTTGTGACTTTGGATTCTATTGTGTCATGTCTATTCTAATTACTGTATTTTTCGGACTATAGAACGCACCGGAGTATAAGATTTCACAGAGGTAAAAAGGAAAAAAAAAAGTTTTTGCCCTTCCCGGCTCCCAGGAGCACTCTGCAGGCCTCCTAAACCCTCTGCATAGCCTATTTTGTGAAAAACAGGCCTGTTTTAGCCCCCAACACCCCATGCATTGTGTTTTGCCTCCCAGCCCCAGGAGCACTCTGCAGGCCTCCCAAACCCTCTGCATAGCCTATTTTTGTGAAAAACAGGCCTGTTTTATTGACAAAACAGGACACGCAGGGCGGGATTTTGGGAGGCGAAAAATGGCTGTATTCGGTATATAAGACACACCAACATTTCCATCCTCTTTTAGTATGGTATATATCTTTATGTGGTACTTCATGTAAGGCACTAATTTATTAAGTCAATGTTTCTGAACTATTTGGAACTCTGTGATAAATAGATTGGGACTTGCCCAGCCTGTATGGGTGGACAAACCCAACTTGCTGCGCAAGAAATAGGCCACCTCTGTCACCAATGCTACAATAGGAAATTCACAGCTTAAAATAGAATAGAATAGAATTCTTTATTGGCCAAGAGTGATTGGACACACAAGGAATTTGTCTTGGTGCATACGCTCTCGGTGGACACAAAAGAAAAGATACATTCGTCAAGAATCATAAGGTACAACACTTAATGATAGTCATAGGGAAGCAGTCAATATAAATCTTAAAGATTCCAGCAACAAGGTATCCAGTCATACAGTCATAAGTGGGAGGAGATGGGTGATAAGAACTGTGAGAAGATTAATAGTAATGCAGACTTAGTAACTAGTTTGACAGTTCTGAGGGAATTATTTGTTTAGTTTGAATCCAAAACAAGAACAAGCTATGTGAAAATGGCTTAGGCCGGGGGTCTGCAAACTTGGCTCTTTTAAGATTTGTGGACTTCAACTCCCAGAGTTCATCAGGCAGCTTTGCTGGCTGAGGAACTCTGGGAGTTGAAGTCCACAAGTCTTAAAAGAGCCAAGTCCGCAGACCCCTGGCTTAGGTAGACACTTCACTAATTCACATTAAATAAGGGTGTGTCATCGAAGCTACAAGGGGAAAGTCACAATTTGAGAAGCAATGTGACAGCCCTGGAGCCATATTCTCCTGGCACCTTCAGGGCTGCCAGTGAAGACGAGAGCCATATTCTCCTGGCACCTTCCTGGAGCCATATTCTCCTGGCACCTTCAGAACTGCCACAGTGGAGATGAGACAAGCTGTGGGAACAGGAGGGGGGGAGGTAGAGATAGCTGGGGATTGTAGTCAAAATAAAAATTCTTTCCTCTGAGAACCAAGGACTTTCCTACCAGGTGCGAGGAGGTGGGATCTGAGACCAAGTCACCCTTGGACTGTAACCTGATTGGACCACGTGATGGACTTCATGGGCAGGGGGAAAAAAAACTACTTTTAACTAAGGGGAAACCCGAGGGGGGGTTTAGAGTCGGGTTTTCCCCAGATGTGCCAATATGATATGCCTAATACATCTATACTTTGAGGAATATTCCTGCCTTGGAGTTTTAATTCCGTTGGGTGTGTTACTTGGAACCCTGACACTATGTGCAAATGGCTCAAGTACACACCTTGCCAATCCACATAAATAAGAGTGAGAGAGAGAATAAAGAACAGTCAGACTTGAAATATTTTGTCACTGTACCCAATAAAAGTAGCTTTAACCTTTCTTATGAAGTTGAGTTCTTGGTCTGGTCTACAGATAGTAGGGCTGACCTCAATCTTGCAAGTCTGGATGTACTTCATTTAATCCCATAAGTATAAGGTTGACTCAACCTTCCATCCTTCCAAGGTCAGTTAAAATGAGGACCCAGATTGTTGGGGGCAATATGCTGTAAACCACTTAGAAAGGGCTTTAAAGCAGGGGTCTCCAGACTTGGTAACGTTAAGCCTGGAGGAGTTCAACTCCCAGAATGCCCCAGCCAGCTTTGCTGGCTGGGGAATTCTGGGAGTTGAAGTCCGCCAGACTTAAAGGTTGGAGACTCCTGCTTTAAAGCACTTTGAAGCAGTATATAAGTCCAAGTATAAGTATAAGTATAAGTCCAAGGCCTCTGGTGGCTCAGGCTGTTAAAACAGTCTGTTTTAAAACACAGCTGCCTGCAATTACTGCAGGTTCAAGTCCCACCAGGCCCAAGGTTGACTCAATCTTCCATCCTTCCAAGGTCAGTTAAAATGAGGACCCAGATTGTTGGGGGCAATAAGTTGACTTTGTATATAAATATACAAATAGGATGAAGACTATTGCTAACATACTGTAAGCCGCCCTGAGTCTTCGGAGAAGGGCGGGATATAAATGCAAATAATAATTAAAAAAAAAAGTACTATTGCTCAGAGCCTTAATTATGAGATGGGAGGTTACTTCTATTGTTATAATTGTTGGAAGAAATATCCATCTGGTTCGGTTCCAAGTGGGGAGAAAGACACTGGAAAGATGGTTTAATGGAGTAGAACCATCAAGCACCTGGTCCTGGTGCAGCTGAATACATGGAGTGGAGAATGAGGGTTATTTATTTATCTTGGGCCTTGCCCTTGAGCTTCCTGTTTCTGTGGCAAGAAATGCATTCTATTGGCTCTAGGAGTCATGGCTAATTTTGTAAGTTGTCTGAGTTAAGCTTGGTTGAAGCTTGGGCTGATGCAATGAAGGGGCTTGTTGTGCAGTTCCTATGGCAGCTGAATGGCTTTGGTCTGAAGGATAATTGTTATAATTGTTATAATTGTTATTAAATAAATATTTAATTATTTAATAAATATTTAATAAATAAATATTTAATTGTTATTAAATAAAGGTTATTGTTTATGTTGATGATTGTATATACTGTTGTGACAAAATGAAATTAAAAATAATAATAATCCCATTACCGTGGAGCTGGAAGTCTTTTCTCTTGTAGGTAGGCAGTGTTGTGCCTCGTCCACTTTCCCCTCAGCCAGGGCCTTCTTATCTGCTTCCGAACGCTGAGGAATGTCCTAGCATGCCTCCCGGCCCCAGCCCTGGCTCCATGCCCAGACAGGCTGAGGAAGAAGAAGCGCCTCCAGCCTCCAGCCCCCAGCCCTGGCTCCATGCCCAGGCAAACGGAGCAACTAGACCCCTCTCCCTCCCCCACAGCATGTGAGCCTGAGGAAGGTCAATTACCAACAGCTGCAGACTGGAGTGACCCTCGCTTCAGGAGAATTGATAGGCGGCGGCAACAGAAGGAAGGGAGGGGCAGGCCTGGATAAGTGCTGAGTCATGGAGCCCCACCCCATAGCCTATATAAAGGATCTGCTTTCTGGCATTCTCTGAGTCAGGCAAAGTCTACTTTATCTTGCTGAAGTCACTTTCTGGTCTCCTGCCTGCCCTGAGGACTTTGCTAGGACTTTGGCAGAGCTGCAGAGGCACGCCTGATTCGGATTTCCCTGACCTGGCCATCAGCGGAGGAGTGGGACACGACAGGCTGGCCCAGTCTTTCTTAATGGGCACCAAATATCTTCTGGGGGCAGGGGTGAGATTCTGCCAGTTTAGACCGGTTTGGGAATACCAGTAGCTCCAACAATCAGCTAAGAGCAAACCAGTTCGCTCTGACGATCAGCTGGGCCCACCCGCCGGCCCCTGTGCTATACCTACCTTTATTTCCTTTGTTTGAAGCCCAGATGATTGGTGTGGCAGCGCAGATTGCCGCGCCTCAGCTGTTTTATTCACCAGAGCTGGAGTAGAAGGCGCTGTTTTCATGCGCGCACAGATCTCCCATTTGACAAAGCGTGCATGAACCGAACCGGTTGTTACACCGATTGAATCCCACCACTGACTGGGGGAAGGGAGCTGCTTTCTGTCTTCAAAACATCTTTCTTCTTTTATCATCCAGGGAAATATAATATTCTGCCTTTTTAAGTATTTCTCAAACTATTTCATTCTTCTAGGAGAGGTGACTTCCTTCCTGATAAATAAACAATAACCAGCATCAAATTATTATAACACCCCCTTTGTAAGATCACAACTTCTGCTTCATTTTGCTTTGCAAAAGAACCAGCGAGAATCAAGAGTGAATGATATTTCCAGCCTTAGATATTTTTTTTTCTCTCTCCGCAAAAGAATGGCAGGGAGTCCATTTTGCCTTAAAGAAAATTCTTGCTATTTCTTCCTTAAGTGGCAAGCCCTGCTCAGCACAGGAAAGATGAAAAAAAAAAAAAGTAAAAATATAAAAAAATCAATACTACAAATGGAAATCTTTAAGAGCGAGTCATACTGAGACAAAAACCCTGAAAAATCTCCCTCAGTACTTTTTAGCGTGCTACACAAAATCAATTGGCAACGATCCTAAGGTTGAACTAGTCTCACCCCTTCCGACAGCCAAAGGAATAAAAAAGAGAGAGGGAAGGAAGGGTGTTTGTGTTTTCGGTGTGGCTTAATGTGTTTCTGAAGTACAAGTAGACGTAAAATCACTTTTTTGGAGTGATTTCAGTCCAGCCCCCTCTCTAAATGAAGGTTATGGCCTGGCGGATTTCCTGCAATTGAGGTCCTCAGCTGCAGAGGAAATTGAGGTAGATGCAGGACAAGCACTCAAATGATACTTCACCTTCTTGCAACACACCTGTCCTCCTACCTGTTGGCTCTACCAGATTCAAACCCCCCCCCTCGTTTATCTAATAGCCCTGGGGATGCGATGTACCTAGCATCCACCTGATCTTTTCCATGTCTGCACGTTATAATCCTGCCATGGATCCAAATTTTGGAAACCTGTTATGGACTCATAACATCAAAGTCTGATTTTGGGGAGGGTGGAGTGAACAAGAAAGTGGGAGAGAGGAAGAGAGAGAAGGAAGAGAGGGAGAGAGGGAGGGAGGGAGAAGGAATAGAATAGAATAGAATAGAATAGAATAGAATAGAATAGAATAGAATAGAATAGAATAGAATAGAATAGAATAAACAAAGTTGGAAGGGAGGAAGTTGGAGGTCTTCTATCCAACCCCCTGTCCAGGCAGGAAACCCTACACCACTTCAGACAAATGGTTATCCAACATCTTCTTAAAAACTTCCAGTGTTGGAGCATTCATAACTTCTGGAGGCAAGTTGTTCCACTGATTAATTGTTCTAACTGTCAGGAATTTTTTCCTTAGTTCCAAGTTGCTTCTCTCCTTGATTAGTTTCCACCAGAGGTGGGTTTCAGCAGGTTCTGACCATTTCTGGAGAACCGGTAACAGAAATTTTGAGTAGTACAGAGAACCGGTAGTAAAAATTCTGACTGGCCTCACCCCCATCTATTCTCTGCCTCCCAAGTCACAGCTGATCGGGAGGAAATGGGTAGCAGAAATTTTGAGCAGTTCGGAGAACCAGCAAATACCACCTCTGGCTGGCACCAGAGTGGGGTGGGAATGGAGATTTTGCAATATCCTTCCCACAGGAATGGGAAGGGTATGGGGATTTTGCAGTATCCTTCCCAGGGGTGAAATGTAAAATTTGTTACTACAGGCTTGGTGGTGGAGGGGTAATGTGACTTGGTGGGCATGGCCATCTTTTATTTTTTTTTATTGTTAAAAGTTTTTTTTCGGCCAAAGAAAAAATGCTATTAAAAGTAAAAAAACAACAACAAAATCCTCTGATGATTGTGCGGCTCAGCTGGGCATGGTGGGGTGCAGGGATTTTTGTTACCGGTTCTCCGAACAACCCACCGCCATCGCTACCAGATTGGCCAATCAGGTCCGAACCGAGAGCATTTCACTCCTGAGCCTTCCCCTGCCATGCCCAACAGCCACGCCCATCAAGCCACACCACTCCCATCAAGCCACGCCCACATCCAAAAAATGGATTCACCACTGACCCTAGTCCTTCTTTTCATCAAACTAAAAGGTAAAGGTTCCCCTCGCATATACGTGCTAGTCATTGCCGACTCTAGGGGGCGGTGCTCATCTCCATTTCAAAGCCGAAGAGCCAGCGCTGTCCGAAGACGTCTCCGTGGTCATGTGGCCAGCATGACTGAACACCAGAGGCGCACGGAACGCTGTTACCTTCCCACCAAAAGTGGTCCCTATTTTTTCTACTTGCATTTTTACGTGCTTTCGAAACCGCTAGGTTGGCAGAATCTGGGACAAGTAACTGGAGCTCACCCCGTTACACGGCAGCACTAGGGATTCGAACCGCTGAGCTGCTGACCTTTCGATCGACAAGCTCAACGTCCTAACCCTGAGCCACCGTGTCCCTTTTCATCAAACTAGACATACTCAAATCCTGCAAATGTTCTTTATATGTTTTAGTCTCCAGTCCCCTAATCATCTTGGTTGGTCCTCTCTGTACTCTTTCCAGGGTTTCAGCATCTTTTTGTTTTTAATATCGTGGTGTCCAAAACTGGAAATAGTATTCCAAGTGTGAACTATTCCTACTGAAAATGCAGAAGACCCGAAGGTCAATCCGATTGATCCGGTTCCGTGATCTTGCTCCATTCTTGGTGCCTTGGCTTAGTAGTTTAAAGCCTCATAGCTTTGACAGATGCTTCCTCTTCTACTGTATATCTTTCCCTCTATTTCAGAGGATGACCTTAAAAAAAAAAGCTACGTGGAGACTGTTAGTAAAACATGAGCTTGGGTTGGGAAAACAAGAAAGAGAGAGAGAGAGAGAAAGACAGAAAGAAAGAAAGAGGGAGAGAGAGAGAGAAAGAGAGAGAGAGAAAGACAGAAAGAAAGAGAGAGAGAGAGAGAAAGAGAGAGAGAGAGAGAAAGAAAGAGAGAGAGAGAGAAAGAAAGACAGACAGACAGACAGAAAGACAGAAAGAAAGACAGAAAGAAAGAAAGAGAGAGAGAGAGAGAGAGACAGACAGACAGACAGACAGAAAGAAAGAAAAAAAGAAAGGAAGGAAGAGAGAGAGAAAGACAGAAAGAAAGACAGAAAGAAAGGAAGAGAGAGAGAAAGAAAGAAAGACAGAAAGAAAGAAAGAGAGAAAGACAGAAAGACAGAAAGACAGAAAGAAAGAAAGAGGGAGAGAAAGAAAGAAAGAAAGAAAGACAGAGAGAGAGAGAGAGAGAGAGAGAAAGACAGAAAGAAAGAAAGAAAGAAAGAAAGAAAAATAAAGAAAGAAAGAAAGAAAGAAAGAAAGAAAGAAAGAAAGAAAGAAAGAAAGAAAAAAGAAAAGAAAAGAAAAGAAAAGAAAGGCTACCTTGCTTCGGCTTGTTTCACTGAAGAAGGAGAGAAATGCGGTCAGGCTTTCAAGATTCTGCTATAACAGACTCCATCAATAAAACTGAGTTCTAGTATTTTGCATGATGCTTGTTTCCTGACACCTATAGAAAGTTATAGCAAGTGATAATTGCTTTTTTCTTCTTCTCCTCCTTGTGGTTTGGATTATTCCTTTTTCTCCGATCCTTTGAGGCTTTCTGAATGCAATCTCCGGATCTGTCAGAGTTTTTCTTTGCCTGCCCGTAGGTCTCATGGTGAAGGCACATGGGCTTTAGGGTCAGAATCAGAATAGAGCTGGAAGGGAGACCTTGGAAGTCTTCTAGAGCCGCAGTGGTTAGAGTGCAGTAACTGCTGACCACCGGCTGCCAACAGTTTGGCAGTTCAAATCTCGCCAGGCTCAAGGTTGACGTAGCCTTCCATCTTTCCGAGGTGGGTAAAATGAGGAGCCAGATTGTTGGGGGCAAGAGGCTGACTCTGTAAACTGCTTAGAGAAAGCTATAAAGCACTGTGAAGCGGTATATAAATCTAAGTGCTATTGCTAATCCAGCCCCCTGCTCAAGCAGGAGACCCTATACCATTTGAGACAAGGGACTGTCCAGACTCTTCTTAAAAAACTCCAGTGATGAAGCATCTACAACCTCTAGAGGCCAGCTGTTCTACTGGTTAATTGTCCTCCCTGTTAGGAAGTTTCTCCTTAATTCCAGGTTGCTTCTCTCCTTGATTAGTTTCCATCCGTTGTTTCCTGTCCTGCCTTCTGGTGCTTTGGAAAATAAGTTGACACTCCTCTTCTTTGTGGCAGCCTCTCAAATACTGGAATACTGCTATCATGTCACTCTAGTTCTACTTTTCTCTAGACTAGCCAGACTCAAATCTTGCAGCCATATGTTTTAGTCTCCAGGCCTTTAATCATCTTCGTTGCTCTTCTCTGCACTTTTTCCAAAGTCTCAACATCTTTTTTGTAATGCGGTGAGCAAAACTGGATGCAGTATTCCAGGTGTGGCCTTAGTAAGGCTTTATAAAGCGGTACTAATACTTCACATGATTTTGATTCTATGCCTCTGTTCATACGACGGTCAGTGACTACCTATTCTTATACTTGTGTCTCATATCTTAAGCATTATCCCGGTCAACTCCAGTAAGTGTTTCTCCTAATCTCATTTATACCTCCAAGCCTATATATTACCTGCCACCTAGGGGTAATTAGTGAGAGAAAACACTGACATTACTCCTGTAAAGGCCTTAACCTTCAGGATTATGGAAGTAAATGTCCATTTGAAGCTGACCTTAAATTAACCCTGGACATATAAAGCTTAAAGGCTAACTTCTGGACCGGATTTATTTCTTTTCAGACTAAACAAACCTACGGTACCTTTCTATTTCTCAAGATTAAAACAAAAAACATGAAAATCTAAGTTTCGGAAATATTGTGAGATATGCTTTCAAAATTTAATATCCTCCAGGTACGTTGCCTGCATATGATTGGGCAAATTAATACAGCCGGGCAAAGCTGCAAGAGATGGGGGGGGGAGGGAGAGGGAGAGAGAGGGGGAGGGAGAGAAGGAGGGAGAGAAGGAGGGAGGAAGAGAGAGAGGGAGGGAGGCAGAGAGAGAGGGAGGGAGAAGGAGGGAGGGAGGGAAGGAGGAAGGGAGAGAGGGAGAGAGAGAGAGAGTCAGTCATTTCAATAGATTTAGAGGTTAAAAATAATCAAATAAAATAAACATGCAAACATTAAAAAAAAAAAACCACCAGAATCCATATGACCTCTGCCAAATCTCATCCAAAATTTATTACATGATGACATCCGGAATAGGAAGATCTAATTTTCAAATTATGAACAGGTCACATTTCAAACAAGTTATTTCTGCTCAAAAACAACAACACCCAACACTTTCAGCCTCTTATTAGAGATTCTTAATATACGTAAAACCACTGAGATTCAATATTCTAGCCTTTCATAATGATTTCCACTAGATGAAACTGATATGCTGCCTCAACAGATTTCAATAAACAGAATTGTTTAAGTGGCGAGGAAAATGAAGAGAAAGTTTCAAAGATTTCCCGTGTTCTGCATTATGGTACTAAATACCTTGAAGTGAAGGGCTGCATTCCACTATATTGAGCTAAGCATTTCTACAGTAGAATTTTAATATATAATCCGACGTATTAGAATGTGAATCAGGACTAAAATATTATAATGTAATTTACAAGGTAAGAGGGAAAATAAAATGTATTGATGAAATCTCTATTTTCCTATCCTTTCCAGACTCTGCTTATTCTGGTGGCTGCTGTTAATTTAAAGTCAGTGAATGAAATATTTGCACCACAGAATTCCAATAAATTCATGACTTTTCATAAAATCCTTTTATAAAATCATTTTGCGGCTGCACAAGAGTTATGTGTGCGCGTGTGTGCGTTTTGAAAAATGGATAGATTTCTCCCCACCTCACCCCAACCATATCTCAGAACACAACTCAATTCTAAAACCACTGTGCCCGAACCTTAGTGGAATAAATAGGATATGGAGTTGTGGAACAGCCTGAAAATTACAGAACACATCTTGCATGAAGACTGCCATCAATTGCAACAAATATTCATAATCCGGAGCCCCTAATGTGAAAGCATAATCATAACAGCTGGTACATACATACAAAGTGCAATGAAGCGGCTGGCAAAGGAAATAGAGAAGATAGGTTTCTCCTGCTCCATCAGTCAGTGGCTGAAACATTATTTGGATGTTTGTTTTATCTTTCCTATCATGAATCTTCACAGATACTCTACCAGGGGGGAAAAAAACGCTGTGACTTTAGACTGCCTTCCACTTGGCTTTGAAGATGGACAAAGTTGGGCGACAAGAAGCTACCGAAGGCTGAGATTCGATGCCCGCATTCTTAGAAATAAATAATAAATAAAGATGTCCAGAATAAGACTGTACTTCTTTAGCTACACAGACGAGCAGAGAGAACCTGGTTGGTAAGGCCAATCAAGGAAATAAAAATTAAGAAATTAAACGTTCACTAAGGAAGGCTTCCCAGGAAAAAAAATGGTGTGAAAGAAGAATAGCTAATGGTATTGTTGCAAGGTAGAGTCATGAGATGTGGTGGCGCAGTGGTTAGAATGCAGTATTGCAGGCTAATTCTGCCAATTGTCACCCCTTCGTTCCTGACTGGCTCAAGGCTGACTCAGCCTTCCATACTTCCGATGTAAAATGAGGACCCAGATTATTGGGGGCAACAGGCTGACTTTGTAAACTGCTTAGAGAGAGCTGTAAAGCACTGAGAAGTGGTATATAAGTCTAAGTGCTATTGCTGTCTTCCTTCCTTCCTTCCTTCCCTCCCTCCCTCCCTCCCTCCCTCCCTCCCTCCCTCCCAATAGTTAGAATGCAGTGTTGCAGGCTAATTCTGCCAATTGCCAGCCCTTCATTCCTGACTGGCTCAAGGTTGACTCAGCCTTCCATCCTTCCAAGGTGGGTAAAATGAGGAGCCAGATTGTTGGGGGCAAGAGGCTGACTCTGTAAACCGCTTAGAGAGGGCTGAAAGACACCATGAAGCGGTATATAAGTTGAAGTGCTATTGCTGTATCTTTCTCATTTCCCCCCCTCTTCTCTACTTAATGTCTTAAATGCTTATTGGCACACCTTTTCAACTTCTTGATCTCAAAAAGAAGCCATATGTAAGCATGAATATGTAGAAAACCAGATCTTGAGGAGAACCAAAAACACACAGTGAGTTTACTCAGCAAATAAGGCCACTGTTTCAGTACCTTGGAGAGCACCGGGATTGCTTAGAGTGCTTTAAAGGCTTAGTAAAGGTAAAGGTTCCCCTCGCACATACATGCTAATTGTTGCTGACTCTAGGGGGCGGTGCTCATCTCCGTTTAAAAACCAAAGAGCCAGCGCTGTACGAATACGTCTCCATGGTCATGTGGCCAGCATGACTCAACGCCAAAGGTGCACGGACCACCAAAGGTGGTCCCTATTTTTTCTACTTGCATTTTTACATGCTTTCGAAACTGCTAGGTTGGCAGAAGCTGGGACAAGTAACGGGAGCTCACCCCGTTACACAGCAGCACTAGGGATTTGAACCGCCGAACTGCCGACCTTTCGATCAACAAGCTCAGCTGTCTTAGCCCCTGAGCCACAGCGTCCCGAAAGGGTTATCCTTCCTTTATCCTTCCATGATATTCCTCAATTTGCTTTGTTTTTTTAATACTCTCTATCTTACCAGCGTAAGATATTGTATCTCAGGTTTGTAGCATTGTTTATAATCTTAACAACTGCCTTGCTTTGCCTATGGAAACACAACCACTCATGGCTAGGTTTATGCTAAATTGGTAATTCGCTCGTTATTCAATCTCCCAGTGTAGATACTGAAATGGGTTGATTTATTTCTTGTAACTGCGGAATTCTGAATGGTGCTACATGTTCAGAATATAGAAATCATAGCCAGGATATAGATACAAGCCAAACCAAACCTCCTTGAGCTAACTACCTTAAGTCATAAAGCTAATTGTAATGAACCTTACTCACAAATGTGGATCTTCTAAAGTTAAACATTTAACTAGTAGAATAGATCATCATATCTATTTAAGAGCTGATAACATCACTAATGGCTGGGTTCAAGAAAGCTACTTGTAATATTTCTGCCCATTGCGGACTGCTATTAGTAACACTGGATTACTAATACTTTAGAATTTGAGATTATAAAATCATGAGAAATGTATTTTGTTCATGGTTTTTGACCTGTATTTCTATGCCATTTTAATAGATTGTTTTTTTAGTGCAATCTCTGAGAGTCACATCTTTGAATAGTATGGACTAGTAATGAGAATGATTGAATGCAACTAATTACAAATGTAGCCTGTGCTCTCTTTATAAACAATTAGGAAGAAATTATTTGGACTTTACACAAACACAAGCCAGAAAGTTACCCAGAGGCCCTAAGTTGCAATCCTAAATTGCATTACTAGAGGGATACAATCAAGATCCAGTGATGTTCTATAAAGCCTTAGTAAGACCACACCCAGAGTATTGAGGTCAGTTTTGATCACCACACTATAAAAAAGATGTTGAGACTCTAGAAAAAGTGCAGAGAAGAGCAACCAAGATGATTAGGGGACTGGAAACTAAAACATACTAAAACAAGACTAAAACAAGAAGTGGGAGTTGGGCTGTTCTCCAAAGCACCTGAGGGTAGAACAAGAAGCAATGGGTGGAAACTGATCAAGGAAAGAAGCAACTTAGAACTAAGGAGAAATTTCCTGACAGTTAGAACAATTAATAAGTGGAACGACTTGCCTGCAGAAGTTGTGAATGCTCCAACACTGGAAATTTTTAAGAAAATGTTGGATAACCATCTGTCTGAGATGATGTAGGGTTTCCTGCCTGGGCAGGGGGTTGGACTAGAAGGCCTCCAAGGTCCCTTCCAACTCTGTTGTTGTTGTTGTTATTATTATTATTATTATTATTAATACCTTACAGGAACTGGGCATGGCTAGTCTAGTGAAGAGAAGGACCAGGGGAGACATGATAAAAGTCTTCCAATATTTGAGGGGCTGCCACAGAGAAGAGGGGGACAAGCTGTTTTCCAAAGCACCTGAAGGCCAGACAAGGAATAATGGATGGAAACTGAACATGGAGAGATTCAACCTGGAAATAAGGAGAAATTTTCTGACTGTGAGAGCAATCAACCCATGGAACAAAAGTTGCCTTCATAAGTTGTGGGAGCTTCATCCCTGGAAGCTTTCAAGAAGAGACTGGACTGCCATCTGTCAGAAATGGTGTAGGGTGTCCAGCTTGGGCGGGGGGTTTGGACTAGATGACCTGCAAGGTCCCTTCCAACTCCATTAATCTGTATAAACCTGTAGAAATGTTGACGGAATCAACCACATGGAAACATGAATTTCTTCTTCACAACAGCCCAGCTCACTTTCTTCTCTTCTCGCTCTCTCTCTTCTGTAACTTCCCTGGGCAGTGCATTGAATTGCATCCCTAAATGTTGCTTGCAAAGACCGGGGGGAAAATAAAAAGCCCTTTGAGTTCAAGGATATGTTTCATATATTTCACCTGGTTAACATGACGCTGGAGAGGGGAGGAAGTGGAACTGTAAGGGGCTGTCAGCGGTTCCTATTGGCCCCGTTCTAATTTTAGTTCTGGTTGGCCATGTGGAAAATAAAATATGGCTCGCTGTGACCCAGGAGAGTTTTTCAAATCGTCATGCATCTTGGACTGCAAATATTCCAGCCATGTTTTTCCCTCCCACCCCACCCCGCCCCCGACGAGCAAGTAGAAAATTCATAAATATTCTGTGCTTCACACCCTCTCAACCAGTCAATGTCAGAAGTTTCACCGCCACAAGCATAATGCAATATAAATTGAAAGGGTGTCCCGAAACGGCTGCACATTTCATAGACTAACCATAATTTTAAAAAGAAAGAAAGGACATGAATAAATTAATACCTGCAAGCTACAATAAGAATGATCCACCCCGTGGATTTTTTTTTATTTTATTTTTTTTAGAAAATTTTCTCGGACCTTAAAGCTATAGCGATGTCAGTGATTTAAGATTTGCCTTTGAAATTCTGCTCCTGGAATCCGTTCCATTCCATTCTGATGCAAGATGCGCGATATTATCTTCTTTGCATTCCTTCATGCCGTCTCCAAGAAGTTGATTTTAAGTATGATATTTACAGCTGAGTGAGTTACCGGTAGCAAATTTTAACACGGAGAAGCATTAAATCAAGGGGACGATCATAAAGGCTTGCAAATAGAAACGGAACAACTGTGGCAACACAAAGCAAAGGTAGTTCCAATAGAGATAGGCGTCTTGGGTGCAATTCCAAAACATCTGAACACCATTGTCATTGATAAATTCATCGTCGGTCAATTGCAAAACGCAGCTTTACATGGAACAGCTTACATTCTGTGACAATACCTTTAACACCATCAAACAAGAACATCTCTCTATCTCAGTTCCTTCAGAATGATGTGATAGGTGGACACAAAAAATGCCAAATCCAGTCTAAACATCTGGCTGATTGCGTGACCAATCTGTTGTGTCTTGCCCGCTTTCACTGCAGCCGGGGCCTTCTTATCTGCTTCCGAACACGGAGGAATGTCCTAGTATGCCTCCCGGCCCCAGCCCTGGCTCCATGCCCAGACAGGCCGAGGAGGAAGAAGTGCCTCCAGCCCCCAGCCCTGGCTCCATGCCCAGGCAAATGGAGCAACTAGACCCCTCCCCCTCCCCCACAGCATGTGAGCCTGAGGAAGGTCAATTATCAACAGCTGCAGACTGGAGTGACCCTCGCTTCAGGAGAATTGATAGGCGGCGGTGACAGAAGGAAGGGAGGGGCAGGCTGGGATAAGTGCTGAGTCATGGAGCCACACCCCATGGCCTATATAAAGGATCTGCTTTCTGGCATTCTCTGAGTCAGGCAAAGTCTAACATATCTTGCTGAAGTCACTTTCTGGTCTCCTGCCTGCCTTGAGAACTTTGCTAGGACTTTGGCAGAGCTGCAGAGGCACGCCTGATTCGGATTTCCCTGACCCGGTCGTCAGCGGAGGAGTGGGACACGACACAATCAGGCCACTCTCAAATCAGTTCCTACCAGAATCACAGGCCAGAGTTAGGCAGCCTTAAAAAAAAACTTGAAACAAATAAATACAATAAATAAACTCCTGCAAATAAAATAAACTTCCATCCCAAAGGAACAACAGACCACTTTAAAACAGTGTCCATGAAGTCTCCAAGGGTCAAACTCAAAATTCTAAGGGTTCTTAATCTTTGAATGTGATTATTGAGTCTCATGAATGGAAATTGAAAGGCTTAGGGAGGGAGGGAGGGAGGGAGGGAGGGAGGGAAGGAAGGAAGGAAGGAAGGAAGGAAGGAAGGAAGGAAGGAAGGAAGGAAGGAAGGAAGGAAGGAGAAGGATGGATGGATGGGAGGGAGGGAGGGAGAAAGGAAGCAGAAGGATGGATGGGAAGAAGGAAGAAAAGAAGGAAGCAGAAGGATGGGAGGAAGGAAAGAAGGAAGGAAGCAGAAGGATGGATAGATGGGAGGAAGGAAGGAAAGAAGCAGAAGGAGGAAGGAAGGATGGATGGATAGAGAAGGATGGGAGGGCGGGAGGGAGGGAGGGAGAAAGGAAGCAGAAGGATGAATGGGAAGAAGAAAGAAAAGAAGGAAACAGAAGGATGGGAGGAAGGAAAGAAGGAAAGAAGGAAGTAAGGAAGCAGAAGGATGGATGGAAGGGAGGGAGGGAGGAAGGAAGGAAGGGATAGGAAGGAAGGAAGGAAGGAAGGAAGGAAGGAAGGAAGGAAGGAAGGAAGGAAGGAAGGAAGGAAGGAAGGTCTTTTGGAACCACTGTTCTAAAAATCCTGCAAACTGTAAACCAGAAGAAGACAGAAATAGATCGAAAGAATTCAGCTGGCTTTCCTTTCCTTTCCTGCTGAACAATGAGAATAAAGAAAATCCTTTTCAGAGTGAGTTCTCAAACATTTCAAGTGCAAAAGCATTTCTGCGGTCAGGGGTATTCTATTTCCAAGGCATTCCTGCTCTCACTTATGGTAAAAGAGAGGCCCCGTTTTTTTATTCAAAAGCACCTAGAAGAGAGCAGAGGAATTACTGGTGATGGGAAGGAAGGAAAAACACCAAAATGCAATTCCTGAAGTCTTTGAAGAATTCGCTGAATAGATCAGTGCTTCGAGGAGTCAAGTTTCCGGATTAGGCTGACCGCATTATACAAGCTAACCCATCCAGCAATTCAGTGGAACGAGAAAGGGTCAAGGCTCAAATATCCTCCCGGGACTCAGACGTTTGAAAGGCGATTTAAAGTAAGGTCAAAGGGAAAAAGATTTCCAGGCCTGTTTGCCACTCTCAAACATTTAATTAGACCTTGGCCTTACTGGCTTTTCCAACCGGCTTCATTGGCCAAGTCGCTCTGGGCACACCAGGTTTTCACACTCAGCTTGTTTGCTGGAACTGGCCCCACTTAAATGGCCAGCTTCATTCTGCCAGGGAAAATAGCGTTGGGTTTTGGTTTTTGTTTTAATTTTGGAGGGAGGGCTTTCTGGGCACTCGAATTCAAACTCTAGTCTCCCCCGTCTCCCCTCCTCTAAACGCTCCTCAGAGGGAGATGCGATCCTGTTCTAAGGCCTGGGCCCTTTTCCTTGGACTGTGCCTTTGAATGAATAATTTGGCTTAGAGTTGAGAACAATGCAGATTGTTCACACGTGCACACTCGTGTATGCACACACTCATAGACCAGAAGCTTGGGATTTTTAGCTGTTGACAGCTAACAATTAAGAGAGAGAGAGAGAGAGAGAGAAATGATAGATAGATATATAGAGAGAGAGATAGATAGATAGATAGATAGATAGATAGATAGATAGATAGATAGATAGATAGATAGATAGATAGATGAGAGGGAGAGAGAGAAATGATAGATAGATATTGAGATATTGAGATATAGAGTAGATAGATAGATAGATAGATAGATAGATAGATAGATAGATAGATAGATAGATAGATAGATAGATAGATAGATGGATGAGAGAGAGAGAGAGAGAAATGATAGATAGATATTGAGATATTGAGATATAGAGTAGATAGATAGATAGATAGATAGATAGATAGATAGATAGATAGATAGAATAGATGATAGGATGAGAGATGCTAGAGGTAATGGGTGGATGATAGGTAGGTAGGTAGGTAGGTAGATAATAGATAGATAAATGATAGATAGGAAGGTAGATAGATGGATAGATGATAGAGATAGATAGATAGATAGATAGATAGATAGATAGATAGATAGATAGATAGATAGATGGATGGATGATAGAATGAGAGATGCTAGAGATAATGGGTGGATGGATGATAGGTAGGTAGGTAGGTAGATATAGATAAATATAGAGATAGATAGATAGATAGATAGACAGACAGACAGACTGACTGACAGACAGACAGACAGACAGACAGATGACAACTAGGGTTCACTACCACTTTAGGAAATCAAGGATGTATATTTTTAAAAGTGAAATTGAACTGAATTGAATTAAATAAGTTATTTTGCCAACCATGATTAGACACACAAGGAATTTGTCTCCAAATACAAAGCCACAGAATAATAATCTTAATAATAATGATAATACCAATAAGAGGGGGTAGTAAAGAAGATAATAAGGATAAATAATACTACTATACAATTGCGCAATGTAACAAAATCTGACATCAGTTCAAACATTTATCTGGCCAGAGCTTAAGTGAAAAAGGAAATTGCAGCCACTTGACTAATACATTCAAATCCCAATTCAATCTAAACCCTAATCCAGTCCGGCTTAGCTTTCTTAAGGTCAGTTGCTCCCTATTTTCAAAATTAGATAGTTTTATGAAGAATATATAAATCAAGAATGCAGAGTCCGGAGACACCTTCTGTTGGGCCCTTTTTCAGAATGGATGGTGGGTTTTCCAGAAGCACAAATAAACTTCATTATTCACTTGTGAAAAGAGATAGACTGTTGAACTATCATTTTTCTAACTGAACTGAATAATAGAAAAAATATTCAAGCCTGTTTCACAACGCTCAAGTTAATAAGGGGCCTCTGGTGGCTCAGACTGCTAAGACAGTCTGTTATTAACAGCAGCTGCTTGCAATTACTGCAGGTTCCAGTCCCACCAGGCCCAAGGTTGACTCAGCCTTCCATCCTTTATAAGGTAGGTAAAATGAGGGCCCAGATTGTTGGGAGCAATAAGTTGACTTCGTATATAATATACAAATGGATGAAGACTATTGCTTAACACAGTGTAAGCCGCCCTGAGTCTTCGGAGAAGGGCGGGATATAAATTCAAATTAAAAAAAAAAATAAGAGCCATTAAGAATCATTATTTTCTTTTTTTCTTTAAATGCTATTTTTGAAAAATGTGATTAAAAATAACATCTGGAAGGAAGGGAGGGAGGGAGGGAGGGAGGGAGGAGAAGGGAGGGAGGAAGGAAGGAAGGAATGGAGGGAGGGAGGGAGGGAGGGAGGGAGGAAGGAAGGAAGGAAGGAAGGAAGGAAGGAAGGAAGGAAGGAAGGAAGGAAGGAAGGAAGGAAGGAAGGAAGGAAGGGGAAGGAAATTTCAATATTATTTTTCCCAATTACACATTCATCACTGATATTTCATGAAAGGTACTGGGGGAAAAAAGCCATTGTACTGTCATTTGCATAATGAGGGCATGATACATTAGTCAGAGTTACTTTTGCTAATGAGCTACAAAAAATAACTATACTTTCCATCACGGGGATGGAGAAGTGGTGTTGCCCAACCTTACCCTGCATCCTATTAGGGGTTGTCATAACTCATTAGGAAATTTAATTTCACCTGAATAGTGGTAGGAAAGGCGTAACAATAAAATCCCATGAAAACCAGATTACCGTTTTACTCATTTGGCATGCTATAGGGCAGGGGTGTCAAACTCAATTTCCTTGAGGGCCAATCCGGGTTGTGTTTGACCTTGGGTGGGGGGAATATGTGGCTGGAGTGGCCGTGGCCAGATTGACATCACTTGTGTCGGGGCGCCTGTGGCTCCGTCCCAAACTCCGTTTTCAGCTGCGACGGCCTCCTGCAACCCTCTGCAAAAACGGAGGCGGCCCTCCCGAGCTCTGTTTTCTCTGGTAGAGTCATTGCGGGCCGGTCCTTCGCTGTTTCCAGGGCAGCCCCCTGTGGACCTGATCTAAGCAGCCCATGGGCCGGTTCCAGCCTGCGGGCCTTGAGTTTGTCACCCCTGCTATAGAGCCAACTGAGCTGGTGAGGGGGTCTGAGCATAAATGCACATAAGATGATAGCAATCCTCCCTACAATCAAACTTGCAAACTGAATATAGGATATGGGCAGTGGGGTAATGGAAAATTTGTTAGTACCAGTTCTGTGGGCGTGGCTTGGGAGGGTAATGTGACTGGGTGGGTGTGGCCAATTTTTTTAAAAAAACTTTTAAAAGCATTTTTTCTACAACATCTTCGGCCGAAGAGGTTGTAAAAAAATGCTTTTAAAAGGCTCTGACGATCCCAGCTAAGTTGCCTGATCATCAGAGGCTTTTCTTTTCTTTTAAAAGCTTTTCTTTCTGCCTTTAAAAGAAAAAAAAAGCCTCTGACGATCAGGCAACTCAGCTGGGATCTCCAGAGCCGCCTTTTAAAAGCATTTTTTCTGCAACCTCTTTGGCCGAAGAGATTGTAAAAAAATGCTTTTAAAAGACTTTGATGATCCCAGCTGAGCTGCATGATCATCAGAGGCTTTTTTTTATTTTACTTTTAAAAGCAATTTTTTGGCCGAAGAAAAAAATAGCTTTTAAAAGTTTAAAAAAAAGCCTCTGATAATCTTGTGGTTCAGCTGGGCGGGGGGGGGGCAGGGATTTTTGCTAACGGTTCTCCAAACCACCCGCCACCATCGCTACTGGATCGGGCGATCCGGTCCAAACTGGGAGCATTTCACCCCTGGTTTCACCAAAGCGCTTCCGGGTTGAAAGGCTGGACCAATGGTATCCCCGCCACCAGGAATAAGGCTGAAAACGGGATGCACAGAGGCTGAAAATGGGGTGCATGGGGACTGAAAATGTAATGCGTGGAGGCGGTGATAGGTGCCGGTGATCCCTGCAGCCTGGAACAGTCCAAAAACAGGATGTGCAAAGGCCCAAAACAAGGCATGCAAAGGCCCAAAACAGGATGCGCGGAGGCCAAAAATGGGACACATGGAGGCGGCGATAGGTGGCGGTGATCCCTGCAGCCTGGAACAGCTGATCAATGGTATGCCAGGAGGCCGATCCAACTGCCAATCAGCTGCTTGTGCAAATCAGGCTGCGATAACGCGCTGAAGCTGATCAGGCTATTTGCTGTTTGCTGCAAGGATGCTAGCCAGATGAATACTGATGGATGCTGGGAGGCAGATTTTTTTACTCTTGTTTTCCTCCCCAAAAGTTAGGTGCGTCTTATGGTTTGGAGAGCCTTATAGTGCAAAAAAAATGTGGTACTTCCATTTGCTTCACCAATGTTCAACTTGCTAGGTTGCCCATGTCAGGAAAACTCAGTTTACAACCTACCTATAGGTTCCTCCTCAAAATTAAATTAAATCAACAGTCTGGGAGGCGATTTAATCATTTCCCCCTTGATACAGGTGTAAGAAGAGTAGATGGCCTGTCCCATTCTCCATTTGTTGAAATAGAAACAAAGGGAAGAAATTAAGAGCTAGGAGACACTCTTGGAGTGAATGCTGAATGAAAAACTGAATGGCGGACAAAATTAACCAGCTTCTTTTCTTCTGTGCTAAGCAGAACAATATATATAAACTCTGACTGGCAATTTTCAATTAGTCTAAATCTGGGCATGCTTACAATTTTACTCCCTTTTTGGAAGGGAGACATTAGGCCATGGAGATTCCTTGGATTTCAAGAATGTTTTTTTATTTTATTTTATTTTATTTTATTTTATTTTATTTGAATTGTTTAGCTAAACTTAGAAAGGACCCATCCTAATTGATCAAGCAGTTAAAAATGGCGGAAGGGAGCTTGTACTTTCAGACTGGCAAGATTCTGTCAATGTAGCCTTACAAGAAAGCAAAGTTAGCTCATCCCCGGTCCTGTTTCTTTTCTGGTTTTACCTGTGTGGGCTGAAAATGATCGTCAATCATCAATCAATAAAAATCAACAATCAATCAGTAAAAAGCACAACAGGGCAGCATCCCTAACAACTTTCCTAATGCCTTTAATCTTTCTTTCTTTTTTCCTACAATAAACAAAAACAAGCGGCTTCCTTGGGCATCTGCCTTTGAGGTTTCTCGCCTAGCCAATCGAAAGAAGTCACTGAGGAAGGCAAAAGATGGATGCACTCCCCTATCCAAGTACTGATAAAGTGATTGATGTGGATAATCTCCAAAAGCTGGTGTGCCAAGCACCTTCTCCACCTCTCTTGTCCAAGATTGAAAGTGGAAAAGAGAAAAGAAAATTGGATACTATAATCTATGCCAGGGGTGTCAAACTCAATTTCATTGAGGGCCATCAAGGTTGTGTTTGACCTCGGGGGGGGGCAGGGGGGGCATGGCCAGAACAACATCAGTTGAGTTGTGTCTGTGCCCCCGGAGCCGGGCCCCCTGCCAGAAAGTGACTTGGAAAGTGAGGGGAAGGGCCATCAGGACTTATCTTGGGTGCACCAGCTTCCCTGGCTCAGCTTCAGGAGCCAGAGGCAGGCCAGGTGGAGGAGATAACAAGGCCTTCGTCCCCTGACTCTTTCCCCCCCAGGCCACGCCTCCAGACCCAGCTGATGGCAATCAGGCCTGGCTGGACCCTAGGTTTCATAGGCAGGAGAGGCAGGAACAACAGAAGAGGGGTGGGGCAGGCCTAGGAAGTGCTGAGTCATGGAGCCACACCCCACAGGATATAAAAGCAGCAAGGGCTGCTATGCCTCTTTGTAGCAGGCAAATCAACTGTTTAACTAGAGCTGAAGTACTGTTTGTTCGTGGTTGATTCATTGGCATCAAGAGAGATAACAGAGTCACTTGGCAGACATTCGCTAATTTGCTGCCAGAGCTGATAGTGCCGGCTAATTAAGCCATCGCTCGGACGGAGCCGAGGGGGGACAGAACAACTTGGGTCAGGGGCACCTGTGGTGGTCCGAGCACTCTGCCAATGAAAGCGGGCTCTGTTTTCGGCTGGGACGGCCTCCTGCACCCTCTGCCAGTGAAAATGGAGCTTGGGAGGACTGCGTGCAACCTCCTTTGCTGTTTCCATGGCAGCCCCACGGGCCAGATCTAAGCACCCTGTGGGCTGGATCCATTCCCCCTGGGCCTTGAGTTTGACAGCCCTGATCGATACAAAGGGAAGTGAAATAAAGAAGAGGATAATTCTGTAGCCTAATCTATCCACACATTTTCCCCTCAACAATGAAATGGGATTTCCCCAAGTTAGACTAGCTTGAGGAACAATGAGTTAAAACTAAGTCAACTGTACTGGTTTTTCACAGCTGTTTATTGTCAGATGTTCCTGTTGAGACAGTTTCGGTCTCCGTAATTTTTTTTCTTTCTGGGGGCCCCACAACTATGCAATCGGGAATAAGCATTGCTACAGCTTTGTCAAATGGTACTCCCTCCAATTCTTCTCCACACTTACATATTCGCTTACTCCAGAGACCCGTAAAGTCTTGTTTTAACAGTTGCTTAACAGCCAGCAATGTTCTATAGCAACCAGGAAAATCTCTTTTTGGAATAACCGTTCGGAGAAGGCACTGAATTAAGCCATCAAAAACTTCCTTTTCCCTTTGAACAGAGAAATGAAGTCTGACAGTGTAGGAGGAAAGCCTCAAGAGAAGCACAGGTGTTATTTTAATACCGAGATTAATCTGCTAGTAGCAAAATCAGGAATATTGCCTCACAAGGAGGGGTGAAATGCTCCTGGTTCGGACCGGATCATCCGATCTAGTAGCGATGGCAGCGGGTGGTTCGGAGAACCGGCAGCAAAAATCCCTGCCCCCACCCCACCCCAGCTGAGCCCTGTAATCATCAGAGGTTTTAAAAGCATTTTTTTTCTTCCGCCGAAAAAAAGCTTTTAAAAGTTAAAAAAAAGCCTCTGATGATCAGGTGGCTCAGCTGGGATCATCAGAACCCTTTAAAAGCATATTTTCTACAAGCTCTTCGGTCGAAGAGGGTGTAGAAAAAATGTTTTTAAAAGGTTCTGGCGATCAGGCAACTCAGCTGGGATCGTCAGAACCCTTTAAAAACATTTTTCCCCTCTGGTGATCATAGCTGAGTTGCCTGATCATCAAAGCCTTTTAAAAGCATTTTTTTACAACCTCTTCAGCCAAAGAATTTGTAGAAAAAATGCTTTTAAAAGTAAAAAAAAAAGATTGGCATGCCCACCCACTCACATTACCCCACCACCACCAAGCCACACCCACAGAACCGGTAGTAACAAATTTTACATTTCACCCCTGCTCACAAGAGTATTAGCAACACCCCATAATAGCATTGCCTTGTGTCTTTATGAGTTGAGGTTTTCCTATCCATTTTTTTCTGTCTACCAGGAACTGTCCTGTTCCATGTTTTTGTCACCTCGTTTCAACAAAAGAAGTTCTTGGTCACCAATCAACGCAGTTTAATTCTAGGAAAACAGTAGACCACAACGAGTGAATTGTTAGAAAATCTGTTTTATTATATAGAAATGGTAGCATAGGATTATTATATAGCCATATAAATTGTAGCAGAAGGTGGTTACACAGCCATACAGATCAAATAAAATGTACTGTACAGTCACTATGGGGCCTTGGCGCTTAACCGTTTTTCCAACTCTCCTCAGAACAAACAGTACCATAGGTTATAACCATAGATGCACACTAAACACTGCCATCTACTGGCTGAATAATTCTGTCATCGTTGCAATACAAAATACATTCTAACATGTATTCCAACACGAATAATCCAAGTTCAGGTGTATTTTTTATTTCAGTGAAATGTCAAAATGCAGAAATTAGACTGGCCTCCACTTTGACACTCCTTGACAAGTCCCTGGGGACCTGGTTCTGCCAACAGGTCTTGGGAACCCAGAGTGGGAAGCAGGGGTGGGATTCAGCTGGTTCGGAGCGGTTTGGGAGAACCAGATGCTAATTTTACATCTGGTTCACCAAACGGATAGTTGAAAGGACTGGCTGGCCCCACCTACCCTGCCCCTCCCAGGAGTCTCCACATGGCCCATTTTGGATGCCAGATAAGTGCAGACCCCACATGGAGGCTCTGGGAGGGTGAAAAACAGGCCTTCCAGAAGTTCCAGAACTCTGGAAATGGGCTCGTTTCCAGCCTCTGGAGGGCCTCTGGAGCCCAGGGGAGTCCATTTTCAACCTCCCAGAGGCTCAAGGAAAGCCTCCAGAGCCTGAGGAGAAAAAACAAGCCTCCCGGAACTTCAGGAAGTCCAGAAATGGGGCCATTTCTGGCATCTGGAGTACTTCCAGAGCCCTAAGGAGACCATTTTCACCCTCCCAGAGGCTCGAGAAAAGCCTCCAGAGCTTGGGGAGGGTGAAAATGCCCACCACCACCACCATGGTGCAGGAGGCTGAGTAGGCCACGCCCACCATGGCCACGCCCACCCAGCAACCAGGCAGAGAACCAGTGGCTAAAATTTTTGAATCCCATCCCTGGTGGCCAGGCCATCAAGTGGCTCATTCTATTGGGTGTTGTTGAGAGCGAGTGGGCAACCATATGTTGGTTGATGTTGAACAAGATGTTGAGACTCTAGAAAGAGTGCAGAGAAGAGCAACAAAAATGATTAGGGGACTGGAGGCTAAAACATATGAAGAACGGTTGAAGGAACTGGGTATGTCTAGTTTAATAAAAAGAAGGACTAGGGGAGACATGATAGCAGTCTTCCAATATCTGAGGGGTTGCCACAAAGAAGAGGGAGTCAGGCTGTTCTCCAAAGCACCTGAGGGTAGAACAAGAAGCAATGGGTGGAAACTAATCAAGGAAAGAAGCAACTTAGAACTAAGGAGAAATTTCCTGACAGTTAGAACAATTAATCAGTGGAACGACTTGCCTGCAGAAATTGTGAATGCTCCAACAATGGAAATTTTTAAGAAAATGTTGGATAACCATCTGACTGAGATGGTGTAGGGTTTCCTGCCTGGGCAGGGGGTTGGACTAGAAGGCCTCCAAGGTCCCTTCCAACTCTGTTGTTATATATAATTATATATATAAGCCTTCTAAATGAATAAACCAAAAGTCAACATTAGCATCTGTAGTAAACAGGAAAGAAGGCACAGTTGGCGAATCTTTCTTCCTCAAAGGGATTTCTTCCGCCAGGAAGAAGTAGTAAAAGTTGAAGTTCAGAGTAGCTTGGGCCAATCCACATAAACCAGACTTGATTTTCTGTGTATGAGGATCTTAAATCTAACAGTTCTTCCAGACATGGCTTTTATCGTGCAGCAATTTTCTCTCTTCTGGTAATTGACATTCTAGCCATTAGTGAACGTCTGTGCATGTAGCAACATCTTAACTGCCGTTGTTAATGTTAGAATGTGACTGTTTGTTTGTTTATTCATTTATGTGACTTTTGGAGCTGTGGTGGCGCATTGGCTCGAATGCAGTCCTGCAGACTACCTCTGCTGATTGCCAGCGGCCAGCAGTTCGACAGTTCGAGTCTCACCGACTCAGGGTTGACTCAGCCTTCCATCCTTCTGAGGTGGGTAAAATGAGGATCCAGATTGTTGGGGGCAAGAGGCTGACTCTGTAAACCGCTTAGAGAGGGCTGCAAATCACTGTGAAGCGGTATATAAGTGCTATCGCTATTTATTTATCTAGAAGATTTGTATGGTCGCTCACTCACTCTCAATGACTCTGACTTGAAGGGACTTTGTCAACTAAATGCTCGTGCAGAAATTCAGCTTACACATCTCCTGAATGAGAACCACGGTCAGAGGTGGTATTCAGCTGGTTCGAACCGGTTCAGGCGAACTGGTAGTAGAAATCGCAGGTGGGCTTGTCGACCCACCCCAGCTCTATTTAGGCACGTTATTGAGGCCAGGCACATGCATGGAAGGTGTGTGTGCGAGCAAAGCATATGAATGGAAGGCCATGTGCGGGCATGAAAGTGGCATGTGTGCGAGCAAAGTGCATGCATGGAAGGCCATGCGCATGCGTGAAAGTGGCATGTGTGCGAGCAAAGCGTATTCACGGAAGGCCATGTGCAGGTGTGAAAGGTGTGTGTGTGCAAGCAAAGTGCATGCACAGAAGGCCGTGTGCATGCGCACAAGTGGCGTTTGCACAAGCAAATAATAAGCGAATACCACCCTTAACCACAGTGCATAGAAGCTTCCGCTTAGGTAGCCTGACAAACTGTCATGTCCCACTCCTCCTCTGACGGCCGGGTCTGGGAAGTCTGTATCAAGCGTGGCCACGAAGCCTCTGCAGCTTTGCCAGATTCCTGTCAGAGTTCTCAGGGCAGGCAGGAATCCAAGGTGTGACTTCAGCAACCAGATGAGACTTTGCCTGACTCAAGGAATGCCAGAAAGCAGATCCTTTATATAGGCCCTGGGGTGTGGCTCCATGACTCAGCACTTATCCAGGCCTGCCCCTCTCTTCCTTTTGCTGACGTCACCTCTCCATTCTCCAGAAGCGGGGATCTGTCCACTTTTCATCGTCCTGCTCAGCTGCCGGCAATTCTAGCTCGTGGCTGGCTTCGTGCTCACACGCTATAGGGAGGTTTGTTTGCTCAGTCTGTCCGGGCATGGTGCCAGAGCTGGGGGCTGGAGGCATGCCAGGCCATTCTTCACTATCAGTCTCTGGCTCCGATAGCAGGAGATGGGAGGGGCCCGGCTGAGGAGAGGAGGGCAGGCGAGGCACAACACAAACGCACCGTATGTTAGTAGGAAAAAAATAAAAAGCCATTAATTCAAAACCCAATCCATGTCTAAAAAGATTTTGTCAATAGCACTCAAAGATCTGCTCCAGAAATGCAACAGCAAGAGTGGGGGGGGGGAGCAAAACAGACTGAAAAATGTATGTAATACTTTTCAGGCGTTCTACTCTACAGGCATAAAAAAGGGGCCATTCTACATTTCTCAACCTTTCTTCGTAAACAAATATTTTAGGATATTCTGTCTGATGCTTGCCATTTTTAGAATTATTGATCTTGCCTCAATGCTCTTCAACCGTCATCAGCTACTCAGGGATAAGCCAATCTCCTTAATCGGGAAGAGTTCTGCTAACCCTAATGGACTCTAGAGGGGCCCATTGTGTGAAGAGTTCCAAATTAATATTATAGATTGCAAGGGGCATAAAAAAGGGGCCATTCTACATTTCTCAACCTTTCTTCGTAAACAAATATTTTAGGATATTCTGTCTGATGCTTGCCATTTTTAGAATTATTGATCTTGCCTCAATGCTCTTCAACCGTCATCAGCTACTCAGGGATAAGCCAATCTCCTTAATCGGGAAGAGTTCTGCTAACCCTAATGGACTCTAGAGGGGCCCATTGTGTGAAGAGTTCCAAATTAATATTATAGATTGCAAGGGGCATAAAAGAAAGAGAACGTGCTCTCTCGCTCCATGAGGCATGCCACGAGGCTGGTGCAGAGCGCAATTCCCTAATTTCCCACAGAGAACTAAAGAATCTTAAGAATCTTCGTACACATATATCATTTAAGTACGCAAATATCATTTAAGCCAGATCCAAAGTACAGACATTTGCTTTAAAATGAATTTACCCAGAATTTAAAGGAGAATAGCTCTATTACAGTGAAATTGAAGAGGTTTCATTCTCTAAAAAAAATGGTAAATTATGCTTGAAAAAATTAACACTATAACAGTAACTTGCAAAATCTCTTTTGGTTTGATGTCTGAGTTGAGCTGGATAGTTTCTGATCTTTTTCAGATCCTTTCCAGATCCTTTTCAGTGAGGTATGAGAGATTGTCACAAAACTAGGGGCAAATTACACAATGTAAGCCTCCCTGAGTCTTCGGAGAAGGGCGGGATATAAATGTAAATAAAAAAAAAAAATTAAAAAAAATGTAGACTTCCCTCCCACATACTTACAATACTGTATATTCTGCTCTCCCTTGGAATTCAAACAACTTCCTTTAGCTTACTTATACTACCAGCTAGAGCAGAGTCCATTTGGCTTCACTGTAAGGCTCATGGTCCATCTGTGTACGCTATTGCAAAAATATTAAGAGAACAGAGCTGGCTCCGAAGCTGAAGCTCGTGTACAGGCAATTAGATGTCACTTATTTTAATTTCATGAATTTGCACGGACAAATCAGTTTCACCCGACAGAATACAGAATAACATTGAATTGAAAGGATTGATGGCTTCGGATTTTTACGTAAAATGGGAGAAATGGGACAATTGGATCGAAAATAGAAGGAAAAAAATGGGGATAGAACTCTAAATAGAATGTAAAATTAGTATAAATGTATAGAACAGGGGTCACCAACTTTTCCAACCTCAGGGATCACTACATTCATAATTTTAAATTCTGCGGACCACTAATATGATCTGTCTAGTGACCGGCTGGGTGGGCGTGGCTAGGTGGTCATGAGACTGGTTGGACATGGTCAATTCGATGTCACTCGTGTCAAGGGATGCTTTGCCGACCTCTATTTGTCCCTCCCCTCCCAGCCACTCCTCGACTGCCTGCCTGGGCTCCTTAGGGCCCAAGCGGGAAGCAGTTGTTGGAGCTAAGCAGCCACCATGAGCAAAGAGTTGGCAAAACAGCTCAGTTCAAATTGGATCTGGCCAAAAGAAGGAGGCTCAGCAGAAGCACCTCACTGAGGACTAGGAGCATTGGCTTTCCAAGCAGAGAGAAGACCTGTGGGAGTGCAAGACCTCTGGTGGCTCATCAGACTAACTCTGTCTGTTATTAACACAGCTGCTTGCAATTACTGCAAGTTCAAGTCCCACCAGGCCCAAGGTTGACTCAGCCTTCCATCCTTTATAAGGTAGGTAAAATGAGGACCCAGATTGTTGGGGGCAATAAAGTTGACTTTGTATATAATATACAGATGGATGAAGACTATTGCTTGACACAGTGTAAGCTGCCCTGAGTCTTCGGAGAAGGGCGGGATATAAATTCAAATAAATAATAATAATAATAAAAAAAGGCCAGGTACTGCCAGGCTACCAGGTACCAGGAGGGTGAAGCAGATCCAGAGTCAAAATTTCTATCCCCCTCCAACCCACACAAAAAGACCCCAAAAGGAGAGACTCTGCAGCAATACAAACATTCATTGCACGTATTCGGCCCAGGGGCCATAGTTTGAGGACCCCTGATTTAGTGCAATACAAAAAATACAAATAATTTTTTCTGAGGACCACCAAAATTTTCTCACGGACCACCAGTGGTCCATGGGCCACCAATTGGTGACCGCTGGTATAGAACATAAGTGAATACTAACAGGAGGATATAACAATGGTCACAGTCATGTGTAAGCGGTGAATAAGAATTGTTTAACCGTAAAAACTTAATTAAAAACAAGAATATAGTATAGATAGTATAGAATTTTATTGGCCAAGTGTGATTGGACACACAAGGAATTTGTCTTGGTGCATATGCTCTCAGTGTACATAAAAGAAAAAATACGTTCATCAAGGTACAACATTTACAACACAATTGATGGTCAATATATCAATATAAATCATAAGGATTGCCAGCAACAAGTTATAGTCATACAGTCATAAGTGGAAAGAGATTGGTGATGGGAACTATGAGAAGATTAATAGTAGTGCAGATTCAGTAAATAGTTTGACAGTGTTGATGGAATTATTTGTTTAGCAGAGTGATGGCCTTCGGGAAAAAACTGTTCTTGTGTCTAGTTGTTCTGGTATGCAGTGCTCTATAGCGTCGTTTTGAGGGTAGGAGTTGAAACAGTTTATGTCCAGGATACAAGGGGTCTGTAAATATTTTCACGGCCCTCTTCTTGATTCGTGCAGTATACAGGTCCTCAGTGGAAGGCAGGTTGGTAGCAATTATTTTTTCTGCAGTTCTAATTATCCTCTGAAGTCTGTGTTTTTCTTGTTGGGTTGCAGAACCGAACCAGACAGTTATAGAGGTGCAGATGACAGACTCAATAATGATAACAGAGCATGATAACAGAGCATGATAACAGAGTTGGAAGGGGCCTTGGAGATCTTCTAATCCAACTGCTACCTCTTGTCTGACAGCTACCAGCTAATGAACCATGTCAAGTATGTGGGGGAGGGGAGGAAATCAAAGTGATTCCTACTTCGAGTGTTATTTGGCAAGTAGAGCACCTTGGGCCTATTGCCAGGGTTCGAAAAAAAAAACCAAAAACAAATAAGCACTTCCACTTTCAGTCTGGGTTAATAGTCCAAATTCCCCCTTAATTCTGGATGGGGTGACATTTCCTCCTGTGGGACTGGAGGGTCTTTCAAGTCTTTTGAACAAGCTGTGTGCTTCTGCACTTGAAATTCATTCCTAGACTGGAAAATTCTCTTCATAGTCATTCATGCTTCTTAGAACAGAACAGAACAGAACAGAACAGAACAGAATGGATTTTTTTCATTGGCCAAGTGTGATTGGACACACAAGTAATTTGTCTTGGTGCATATGCTCTCAGTGTACATAAAAGAAATAGAATGGAATGGAATGGAATGGAATGGAATGGAATGGAATGGAATGGAATATAATTCTTTATTGGCTAAGTGTGATTGGACACACAAGTAATTTGTCTTGGTGCATACGTTCTCAGTGTACATAAAAGAAATAGAATAGAATAGAATAGAATAGAATAGAATAGAATAGAATAGAATAGAATAGAATTCTTTATTGGCTAAGTGTGATTGGACACACAAGTAATTTGTCTTGGTGCATATGCTCTCAGTGTACATAAAAGAAAAGAAAAGATACATTCATCAAGAATCATAAGGTACAACACTTAATGATAGTTATAGGATACAAATAAGCAATCCGGAAACAGTATCAATATAAATTGTAAGGATACAAGCAACAAAGTTACAGTCATACAGTCATAAGTGGAAGGAGATGGGTGGTGGGAACGATGAGAAGATTAATAGTAGTGAGTGAGTGAGATTCTGGAAAAGATAATCAAGCAACGAATCACCGAACACCTAGAAGCAAACAAAGTAATAACCAAAAGCCAACATGGGTTTGTCAAAAACAGATCATGCCAGACTAATCTTATCGCATTCTTTGACAAAATGACAAAATTAGTAGACCAGAGGAATGCTGTCGATATAATTTACTTGGACTTCAGTAAAGCATTTGATAAAGTAGACCATAACCTACTACTAGATAAAGTAGAAAAATGTGGGTTAGACAGCACCACCACCAGATGGATTCGTAACTGGCTGACCAACCGCACTCAACATGTAGTCCTCAACGGAACTACATCCACATGGAGGGAAGTATGCAGTGGAGTACCCCAAGGCTCTGTTTTAGGCCCAGTACTCTTCAACATCTTCATCAATGACTTGGACGAGGGGATAGATGGGGAACTCATCAAATTTGCAGAGGACACCAAGCTGGCAGGAATAGCCAACACTCCAGAAGATAGGCTCAAGTTACAGAAAGATCTTGACAGAACTTGAACATTGACAGACTTGACAGAACTTGACAGAACTTGACAGACTTGACAGAACTTGACAGAACTTGACAGACTTGAACATTGGGCGCTATCTAACAAAATGAAATTCAACAGTGAAAAAAGTAAGGTTCTACATTTAGGCCAAAAAAACAAAATGCACCAGTACCGTATATGTGGTACCTTGCTCAATAGTAGTACCTGTGAGAGGGATCTTGGAGTCCTAGTGGATAACCATTTAGATATGAGCCAGCAGTGTGCAGCAGCTGTTAAAAAAGCCAACACAGTTCTGGGCTGCATAAACAGAGGGATAGAATCAAGATCACGTGAAGTGTTAGTGCCACTTTATAATGCCTTGGTAAGGCCACACTTGGAATATTGCATCCAGTTTTGGTCGCCACGATGTAAAAAAGATGTTGAGACTCTAGAAAGAGTGCAGAGAAGAGCAACAAAGATGATTAGGGGACTGGAGGATAAAACATATGAAGAACGGTTGCAGGAACTGGTTATGTCTAGTTTAACAAAAAGAAGGACTAGGGGAGACATGATAGCTGTGTTCCAATATCTTAGGGGCTGCCACAAAGAAGAGGGAGTAAGGCTGTTCACCAAAGCACCTGAGGGTAGAACAAGAAGCAATGGGTGGAAACTGGTCAAAGAAAGAAGCAACTTAGAACTAAGGAGAAATTTCCTGACAGTTAGAGCAATTAATAATTGGAACGACTTGCCTTCAGAAGTTGTGAATGCTCCAACACTGGAAATTTTTAAGAAAATGTTGGATAACCATCTGACTGAGATGGTGTAGGGTTTCCTGCCTGGGCAGGGGGTTGGACTAGAAGGCCTCCAAGGTCCCTTCCAACTCTGATGTTATGTTATGTTATGAGTGCAGACTTAGGGAATAGTTTGACAGTGTTGAGGGAATTATTTGTTTAGCAGAGTGATGGCCTTCAGGAAAAAAGCTGTTCTTGTATCCTAGGTAGACTAGGATAATATGCTCTACATGGGACTATCTTTGCAGACCACTCTAAAGTTATCGTTGGGTCCAGAATGTCAAGACTGTCAGTGTATGAGAGTTCATGAATTGGAATAGCCATAGTAACCGGTCAGCCAATGGGGACTGTTTGGTGACCCAGATGGCTTGAAGCCTGGGCGTGGCTTAGGTTCACTGATTTGTATATATATGAGTGCCCCTCTGTATTATATTGTTTCTGTGAATATAACTTCTGTGATTATTGATTCTGTACTTCTGGATTTTGAATTCTGCATCCGGCTTCTGCTGTATGGTATTGTATATAAGAATATAAAGGTAAAGGTAAAGGTTCCCCTCGCACATATGTGCTAGTCGTTGCTGACTCTAGGGGGCGGTGCTTATATCCGTTTCAAAGTCGGAGAGCCAGCACTATCCAAAGACGTCTCCGTGGTCATGTGGCCGGCATGACTAAACGCCAAAGGCATATGGAACTGTTACCTTTCCACAAAAGGTGGTCCCTATTTTTCTTCTTGCATTTTTTACGTGCTTTCGAACTGCTAGGTTGGCAGAAACTGGGACAAGTAACGGGAGCTCACCCTGTTACGCGGCACTAGGGATTCGAACCGCTGAACTGCCAACCTTTCGATCGACAAGCTCAGCGTCTTACCAACTAAGCCTATATAAGAATATACACGCGTCCCCCTATATAAGAATACACACACACATATATAAAGAAGTTTCTTATTATAAATGAATCCTGCTGAGTTATTTACTTGTGTGCTGGTTGGACTGCTGCAAACTCTAACAAAGATGTAAGCAATAACAGGCCTCTGTCTCAGCTTTGCAAACTATGCTGGTCGCCAGTAAACCTTCTGGGTGCAATTCCAGTTGCTGGTTATCATCAATAAAACCTTAACAGCATAGAAACGAATTACATGAGATGTACTCCTCTAGATGCTTTTAATACAAGCAGGATGGAGCCCTTGAAGCTGAGGAGGTCCAGTGTGAAGATGTGAAACGTAAGAAACAAAGTACCTTCCTGAATGATATTAGATTTTTCTGTGACCAAGGGAATCCAACAGGGTGGTTACAGCAAATCTTAAAGATGGCTAGTGTCCAAGAATTAGGTTGTGGTATGCACCTATTAGCAAGCTGAGAGAGAGGGAGAGGGAGAGGGAGAGGGAAGGAAGGAGGGAGGGAGAGAGAGAGAGAACCAAGGGAATCCAACAGGGTGGTCACAGCAAATCTTAAAGATGGCTAGTGTCCAAGAATTAGGTTGTGGTATGCACCTATTAGCAAGCTGAGAGAGAGGGAGAGGGAGAGGGAGAGGGAAGGAAGGAGGGAGGGAGAGAGAGAGAGAGAGAACCAAGGGAATCCAACATGGTGGTCACAGCAAATCTTAAAGATGGCTAGTGTCCAAGAATTAGGTTGTGGTATGCACCTATTAGCAAGCTGAGAGAGGAGAGAGGAGAGGAGAGGAAGGAAGGAGGGAGGAGAGAGAGAGAAAACCAAGGAATCAACAGGGTGGTCACAGCAAATCTTAAAGATGGCTAGTGTCCAAGAATTAGGTTGTGGTATGCACCTATTAGCAAGCTGAGAGAGGGAGAGGAGAGGGAAGGAAGGAGGGAGGGAGAGAGAGAGAGAGAGAACCAAGGGAATCCAACAGGGTGGTCACAGCAAATCTTAAAGATGGCTAGTGTCCAAGAATTAGGTTGTGGTATGCACCTATTAGCAAGCTGAGAGAGAGGGAGAGGGAGAGGGAGAGGGAAGGAAGGAGGGAGGGAGAGAGAGAGAGAGAGAACCAAGGGAATCCAACATGGTGGTCACAGCAAATCTTAAAGATGGCTAGTGTCCAAGAATTAGGTTGTGGTATGCACCTATTAGCAAGCTGAGAGAGAGGGAGAGGGAGAGGGAGAGGGAAGGAAGGAGGGAGGGAGAGAGAGAGAGAACCAAGGAATCAACATGGTGATCACAGCAAATCTTAAAGATGGCTAGTGTCCAAGAATTAGGTTGTGGTATGCACCTATTAGCAAGCTGAGAGAGAGGGAGAGGGAGAGGGAGAGGGAAGGAAGGAGGGAGGGAGAGAGAGAGAGAGAGAACCAAGGGAATCCAACATGGTGGTCACAGCAAATCTTAAAGATGGCTAGTGTCCAAGAATTAGGTTGTGGTATGCACCTATTAGCAAGCTGAGAGAGAGGGAGAGGGGGAGGGAGAGGGAGAGGGAGGGAAGGAGGGATGGAGAGAGAGAGAGAACCAAGGGAATCCAACATGGTGGTCACAGCAAATCTTAAACATGGCTAGTGTCCAAGAATTAGGTTGTGGTATGCACCTATTAGCAAGCTGAGAGAGAGGGAGAGGAAGAGGGAGAGGGAGAGGGAGAGGGAGAGGGAGAGGGAGGGAGAGAGAGAGAGAACCAAGGGAATCCAACATGGTGATCACAGCAAATCTTAAAGATGGCTAGTGTCCAAGAATTAGGTTGTGGTATGCACCTATTAGCAAGCTGAGAGAGAGGGAGAGGAAGAGGGAGAGGGAGAGGGAGAGGGAGAGGGAGAGGGAGGGAGAGAGAGAGAGAACCAAGGGAATCCAACATGGTGGTTACAGCAAATCTTAAAGATGGCTAGTGTCCAAGAATTAGGTTGTGGTATGCACCTATTAGCAAGCTGAGGGAGAGGGAGAGGAAGAGGAGAGGAGAGGAAGAGGAGAGGAGAGGGAGGGAGGAGAGAGAGAGAGAACCAAGGAATCCAACATGGTGATCACAGCAAATCTTAAAGATGGCTAGTGTCCAAGAATTAGGTTGTGGTATGCACCTATTAGCAAGCTGAGAGAGAGAGAGGAGAGGAGAGGAGAGGGAGGGAGAAGGAGAGGGAGAGGAGAGGAGAGGAGGGAAGGAGGGAGGAGAGAGAGAGAACCAAGGAATCCAACATGGTGGTCACAGCAAATCTTAAAGATGGCTAGTGTCCAAGAATTAGGTTGTGGTATGCACCTATTAGCAAGCTGAGAGAGGGAGAGGGAGGGAGAGGAGAGGGAGGAAGGAGGATGGAGAGAGAGAGAACCAAGGAATCCAACATGGTGGTCACAGCAAATCTTAAACATGGCTAGTGTCCAAGAATTAGGTTGTGGTATGCACCTATTAGCAAGCTGAGAGAGAGGAGAGGAGAGAGGGAGGGAGAGGAGAGGAGAGGAGGAGAGAGAGAGAGAACCAAGGAATCCAACATGGTGGTTACAGCAAATCTTAAAGATGGCTAGTGTCCAAGAATTAGGTTGTGGTATGCACCTATTAGCAAGCTGAGGGAGAGGGAGAGGAAGAGGGAGAGGGAGAGGGAGGGGGAGAGAGAGAGAACCAAGGGAATCCAACATGGTGATCACAGCAAATCTTAAAGATGGCTAGTGTCCAAGAATTAGGTTGTGGTATGCACCTATTAGCAAGCTGAGAGAGAGGGAGAGGGAGAGGGAGAGGGAGAGAGAGAGAGAGAGAGAGAGAGAGAGAGAGAGAGAGAGAGAGAGAGAGAGAGAACCAAGGGAATCCAAAATGGTGGTCACAGCAAATCTTAAAGATGGCTAGTGTCCAAGAATTAGGTTGTGGTATGCACCTATTAGCAAGCTGAGAGAGAGGGAGAGGAAGAGGGAGAGGGAGAGGGAGAGAGAGAAATGGATTTCTCTTTTTCTGAATCAGATCATTTCTTTTTTCCTTGCAGGTGGTAGCATCCTTTCCAGGACTGCAGAAAAAGAAACTGTGAGGGTGGGACAGGTTGTCCAATCTAATATCAGAACCTTCTCAAAGTGGCAATAAATGCCGTGGAAAATTATTACAGTATAAATATCCCAAAGGTGCCTTTTTTTTTTTTTCAAAAGGCAACTGGACTTGAAGAGGTTTCGCTTCTTCGGTTTTGAAGAAGCTTCTTGGATGAGAAGTGAAACCCCCTTCAAGCGAAAGCAAGGAAGTCCAGTTGCCTTTGGACGAAAAGCACCTTTGGAACAACCATGACCTGGGTGACTGACCATCTCCATAAACATTGTAGAAATATCAGCTAATGTTACTAGACATATTCTATAAAAGGAAATATCTGGATGTAATGATACTTTGGCGTCTTCAAAAATAACAGAGCAGAAGAATTTGTTGACACTCTTTTCTTGTGGCTTTCAGATTCAAGGAAAGACAAGAACAAAATTATTCCACGAAATTGAAAGGCCCATGTTCTTCTAAAGATGATCCAAAATGTTCTAATTATTGGTTAATCCCTCTAGCCTGCCAGTGCAGCCAATGATCACGTAATGTTCAATGAACCCACAAGTGTACAGCTGCTATCTTTGACTTCTGGCCAAAATAAGAGCGAAAGAAAATTTACTCATCCGAGAGAGAGAGAAAGCTTTCTTCCAAATACAGTTGTGTTTTATGAACCCGATCAACAACTTTGAAAATACAAGGAGAGGCAAGGTATCTTTTGTTCTTTGTCAAAAAAGAAAAAAGAAAGAAAGATAAAACTCAGGCAGGCTCAAGAACCTGAAAACAAAAATGTTGACAGGGATTATCTTCTTGACTGAAGAAATCCTTCCCTAAACCACATTCCAAGAACCTATTGAACTGTGGACGCTTCTGCTCTTTGATAACGGAATATCCGTATTTTATCTTTTTGCTAGTCCTGTGTGCCAGGGTTCCAAGGAACACCCCCAACGAAATAAGGCTCTGAGGCTTGAGGTTCCTCAAAGTTCCAATTTATTAGAGATGTCATGTTGGCACAGCTGGGAAAACCTGAAACTGAAAGCTTCCAGGTTTTCCACACCTAGTTGACAGTTCACAGCCCTATCCCACACCCACAAGTTCATCATTATCCAATCAATTCTTCACACTCAATTGGATACAATCTTCAGGAAGTCTCCGTCAGACGCAGGATGTCCTTGAATATGGAATGTTGTTATGACTAACTTTCTACCGCTCCAACAACAACCCCCTCCCAACTTCCCCTGCTAAAATATGTGGCAGTTAAGAAGCAAAAAGAAAATTGCCTTCCAAAACTGACACTGTCTCTTTGTCAGCTTTGGAAACCATATTAGACCGGAAGCTTCCATGCTGCCACTTTCTCATGTGTGGGAAAGTAGGAGGGGGTTGTCTTTAGATATAATAGCATCCTTCCTGTCAGTCAAGGTCAGGCCGATCCTGCATCTGGAGAAGGAGTGGGAATGCTGTCTCGAGATGGGATGGATGGTGATTGGAGCATGTGATCG
The DNA here is from genome assembly GCF_028640845.1 of Ahaetulla prasina. Taxonomy (NCBI): domain Eukaryota; kingdom Metazoa; phylum Chordata; class Lepidosauria; order Squamata; family Colubridae; genus Ahaetulla; species Ahaetulla prasina. The sequence continues at coordinate 131,008,297 of NC_080543.1, read as the reverse complement.
ACTGAGGAATCAGGGGATGGTTTGGGGTTTTTTTGTTTACTGAGGGAAAACCCGGATCTCTCAGATTCGGGTTTTCCCAAATGTGCCAGTTTACCTATCCTAGTAAATAGAACTTTGAAAGATGCCTGCTTCTGAGTTTTTACTTGGAGTGGGGGTTTTTTTCTGGAACACTGACAGTCTTTGTTATAAACAGCAATGTTGTCTTTATTCTGTTTTAGTTGCTGTGATGTAAAAAAGGTGTTGAGACTCTAGAAAGAGTGCAGAGAAGAACAACATAGATGATTAGGGGACTGGAGGCTAAAACATATGAAGAACAGTTGCTGGAATTGGGTCTGTCTAGTTTAATGAAAAGAAGGACTAGGGGAGACTTGATAGCATTGTTCCAATATCTCAGGGGCTGCCACAAAGAAGAGGGAGTCAAGCTATTCTCCAAAGCACTTGAAGGCAGGACAAGAAGCAATGGGTGCAAACTAATCAAGGAGAGAAGCAACTTAGAACTAAGGAGAAATGTCTTGACACTGACAACAATTAACCAGTCGAACGCCTTGCCTCCAGAAATTATGGGTGTTCCATCACTGGAGGTTTTTAAGAAGAGATTTGTCTGAAATGGTACAGGGCTTCCTGCCTGAGCAGGGGATCAGACCAAGGTCCCTTCCAACTGTCATTCTATTCTATTCTATTCTATTCTATTCTATTCTATTCTATTCTATTCTATTCTATTCTATTCTATTCGATTCGATTCGATTCGACTCGACTCGACTCGACTCGACTCGACTCGACTCGACTCTATTCTATTCTATTCTATTCTATTCTATTCTATTCTATTCTATTCTACCCTACCCTACCCTACCCTACCCTACCCTACCCTATTAATCTATTGGATTTAGTGAAGAGTTTAACTATAATTTAATGAAGAGAAGATCACAGAAGTTCCCTAGCAAGTCCTAGGGAACATGAACTCCATGTATGAATGACTCCTTCCCACAAAAATTGCCTTAAAATGGATGTGATTATAAATATCAGCATGCTCAAGGAACCCTTATTCTGATCATCCAGAGGTTGTTGCCACTGAGTTAGATCTAAATATGATGAGACGCCAGAGTGATGGACACCAAATATTCATTCTTTTCATCCTAGTATATTTTAATTACATCTTTTTCAGCATCCCCAAGACTTTCTAGGAACTGGGCTAAAAGACCAGCATTAAGACAAAAGAAGCTTGTGAAAAAAATGAACATCAATCACATTTTTTCTAACCCCCAAGTAACCAAACAGATTAGAAAGTTTTATTTTCCAAAGGGCTGCAAACTGTTCGCCTGTAAATTTAAATGAATCAGATGGACCTTTCACGCTGCCATCTCTTTCTCCACAGATTAATGTTCCTCCCACATGGCTTTGGGATGTGCAACTCTCTGTAAAAGTCACAAGTGGCGTCGAACATTGCTCAAATATATATAGCTAGGTAGGGTGCAGATATCCCCCTGCGCAATGAAAGCTCAGCAGACAAGTCACATTGCCCAGGGAAACAGAAGCGATATTACTGGAGCAGTATTATTTATACCCATTGCAAATGTTGCAAGAGAAAGCAAAGCATTGATTTCAGACCCTCCTGTTAAAGCATTAAAATAGAAAATTGCTGAAGAATTGGCGATACAGTTTGGTGCCTCATTGCTAGCACCACCAAATTGGCTACCACCAATAGATCAGGGGTGAAATCGACTTACCTTCCTTACCGGCTCGGAAGTCCACATGCCGCGCACGCAGACCCTCTGCGCATGCACAAACCCTTCCGCGCATGTGCAGAAGGTAAAAAACACATTACTTCCTGGTTAAAACCAGGGCGGCAAGTGTCGCCGGTGGTTCAGCGATCACTACCGGATTGCCGAACCACCAGCCACAATCACTTCTGGATCGCGAGATCCGATCAGAACCCAGAGCACTTCACCCCTGCAATAGATACTCAAGGGGTGCAATAGCTCAGTGGTTAGCTCCCTCTATCACTGCGCGGGTGATAGAGGGAGCCCCTCGTGGCTCCCGCGTGACACCTATCCTGCGCAGGCTGCACTGGCTACCTGTGGCCTTCCGGGTGCGCTTCAAGGTGTTGGTGAACGTCTTCAAAGCGCTCCATGGCATAGGGCCGGGCTATTTACGGGACCGCCTGCTGCTATCGAATACCTCTCACCGACCCGTGCGCTCTCACAGAGAGGGACTCCTCAGGGTGCCGTCGGCGCGACAGTGTCGTCTGGCGACGCCCAGGGGAAGGGCCTTCTCTGTGAGGGCTCCCGCCCTCTGGAACGAACTCCCCCCAGGACTTCGTCAACTTCCGGACCTCCGAACCTTTCGTCGCGAGCTTAAAACTCACTTATTCATCTGCGCTGGACTGGGTTAGTTTTTTAATTTAGGGGTTTTAAATGGGTTTTTATTCTAAATTTTTAATCTTGGCCAATCTTAAAAATGGCCAATCTTAAAAATCAATTTTTAATCTTGGCCAATTTAATCTTGGCCAATTTAATAAGTTTTTTAATTGTATTTTAATCGTATTTATATTGTATTATTGTGTATTTTTTATCTGGCTGTGAACCGCCCTGAGTCCTTCGGGAGAAGGGCGGTATAAAAATTTAAATAATAAATAAATAAATAAAGACACTGTGTTTGTCAGCTGGAAAGCGGACAGACAGGGTTCGAGACCTGAGTGACACATGATGGAGTGAGTTCCCATCCACCTGGCCTTCTCAGAATGAGAAGCCAGGGTATATTCCAGGTTCAGTCTATCAAGAGGTGGGACCGGTAAAGAACAGTCTTCTCAATAGTGATCCCTTCTTTATGAGGAAATATGTTCATAATGTGTCTCTTCTTTATGGAACATGATTGATCTGATATCCTGTTGCTTTTCCAACAGGTTCTGAAGATGAGATTTTGTCAGCAGGCCTGTGAACCGGAGATGGAGTTAATCAAGTTGTTGATTTAATGTAAGAGCAGAGTTGGAAGACCCCTTGGAGGTCTTCTAATCCAACCCCCTACTGAGACAGGAAACCCTACACCACTTCAGACAAATGGTTATCTAATCTTTTCTTAAAAACTTCCAGTGTTGGAGCACCTATAATTTCTGGAGGCAAGTTGTTCCACTGATTAATTGTTCTGTCAGGAAATTTCTCCTTAGTTCTAAGTTGCTTCTCTCCTTGATTAGTTTCCACCCATTGCTTCTTGTCCTGCCCTCAGGTGCTTTGGAGAATAGTTTGACTCCCTCTTCTTTGTGGCAACCCCTGAGATATTGGAACACTGCTATCATGTCTCCCCTGGTCCTTCTTTTCATTAAACTAGACATACCCAATTACAGCAAGTCAGCAAATATATGCAACTCACTTTCTTCCTCCTATTTTCCCTACAACAGCAACCTGTGAGGTGGGCTGGGTGGAGAGAGAGTGACTGGCTCAAAGTCACTCAACTGGATTTAATGGCTAAGGCAGCACTAGAACTCACCGTCTCCTGCTTTATATCCTGGTGCCTTAACCATTAGACCAAACTGTGTCTATTATATGTTATTATCTATTATATCTCTTTTATCGTAACATCTCTTATCATCTTTTATCTCCTATCCATGTCTACCCCTTATCACACTTATGTGTGATCATTTTGAAATACTACCCAGATCCTCTACAACTTGTCTTAAATGGTATAGGACTTCCTAGGCAGAGGGTTGGACTAGAAGACCTCTAAGGTCCTTTCCAGCTTTGTTATGTTATTTTATTTTATTCTACAGGGGCGCGCATAAGAGCACCAGCGTGCCTACCATTCCTGTCCTAATGTTCCCTTTAATTGTATCCAATTCGTATGGTTATTTCATGCTTATACTTATATATACTGTTGTGTTTGACAAATAAATAAATAAATAAAACATGTCTATCCATACAATCAAGTAATACTGATTTTTCTTTTTTGAAAAAAATTCATGGCTTTGATCATGCAAACTGAAAGCGAATAGACTGTGTCATTTCTCTGTGTCATATCATATATGTGGGTATAGGCATAATTTTGTATTTGTTTAGTTATTCATTTCGTCATGCTTATCCAGCGTATATTGGAGGCGGTGACCCTTTGAGAGCTGCACGCAATTAAATTTCATTTTAATGTATGCCAATTAGTGTACCTTCAAAGTGACAATAAAGTTATTCTAAGTCTAAGTCCTAATGCCAATCCATCAATGACAACCACGAGAATCTAACATGCACATCGATTGAATGGAAGGCACAGCCGTGCCAATGCGATCATGTAACTGAAATGCGTGCATTTGAAATGTTTCCAGTATTTACTTATAAGTCTTACAAAAAAATATTGCTGTTGAATGACACGCTGAAGTGTCGTCATTTTTTTTTTCCTACAGTTCTTCAAACTCCTGTCCTTTGGGGGGCAACGTTTCCTGGTATTTAATGTTATCATATGTTGACAATCTGTCTTCTTCCCTTTCTTCCCATGTCTACCTCCCAGGGCAAAATATGTTCTGAGTAAAGAAAGATTTGCATGCTTCACAGGCAAAATAGCTTCTACCTCTTCTGCTTTTTCTGGAAGATGTAAGGCTAACAGACAGTGAGGAAACAGAAGGGACTGTTGGTACCATATTTACAACTCCCTGATAGCAAAATTCTTCCACATGCGCTGTGCCGTTGGCTCAAGGCCTCCAGCTTTTGGGCAGCAGGAGTTTCCATCTGCCCTTATTGTAGTATTGGATCAGGGTGTTTGCCTGCTGCACAATTTAGAACTTGCCAGAACTGTAGCCTAAAAAATCTGGAGGCTGAAAAAAGACCAAATGGAAGGATAGCTGGGTTTTGTTTTTGTTTTTTAAGCTGATACACTGGGAACCAGGAAAATAAATCAGAACAATAAAGAATTAAGGTCACCTGGGGACCGTTGTTAGATTTCTTACAAGATGAAGAAACAACTCGACTTTTGGATTTTGAAGATTAGATTGGATTTGACTAGAGAGGTCTTGCTGCTTTTTAAATATAGGCTTCTTTGCATTCAATAATCTATGTTTTAGAAGAAATTAAGGGAAGAATAATCTTCTCATCATCACCCATCTCCTTCCACTTATGATTGTATGACTGTAACTTTGTTGCTTGTATCCTTATGATTTATATTATATTAATATTGATATTGATTGCTTCCTGATTGCTTATTCGTACCCTATGACTATCATTAAGTGATGTACCTTATGATTCTTGATGAACGTAACTTTTCTTTTATGTACACTGAGAGCATATGCACCAAAGACAAATTCCTTGTATGTTCAATCACACTTGGCCAATAAAAAATTCTATTCTATTTTTTTAATTATTATTATTTATTATTATTTTACTTTTTTAATTTTTTTTAATCTTAAAAAAATCTATTCTATTCTGTTCTGTTCTGTTCTGTTCTATTCTGTTCTGTTCTGTTCTAATACAGGTAAAGGTTCCCCTCGTATGTATGTGCTAGTCGTTGCCGACTCTAGGGGACGGTGCTCATCTCCGTTTCAAAGCCGAAGAGCCAGAGCTATCCGAAGATGTCTCTGTGGTCATGTGGCTGGCATGACTAAATGCCAAAGGTGCACGGAACCCTGTTACTTTCCCACCAAAGTGGTCCCTATTTTTCTATTTGCATTTTTTACGTGCTTTCGAACTGCTAGGTTTGCAGAAGCTGGGACAAGTAACGGGAACTCACCCCATTATGTGGCACTAGGGATTCGAACTGCGGAACTGGCGACCTTTCGATCAACCAGCTCAGCATCTTAGCCACTGAGCCACCTACAACCCCTAAGAGAAGAATATTTTAGTGTGCTTATTATTAGTACGTTAGGGTATGTCATTAACTAGTGTTATTGGTTTAAACCTAATGAGAGATGGTTGTAATATTATTATCGCTATACTAAAAGAAAGTTGGTCATTGCTTGTATTAATTTTTTTGTCATTTTTAATTTGTTCTGTTATTCTCCTTCCCTTTTTGTTTTTTGTTAGTTTGTAGTTTAATTTGATATTGAAATTTACTCAAGATATAAAATCTTTATATCTTTGTATGATTATATATGATATAAAAAAAGGAAGAAAAAAACCTCACACAATTAAGGCACATAAATTCTGAACTGTGCTCTCTTCATGGCAGACATTGGCCATAACCCAAAGACTTCGCCTTTATTAAAGGGAGACTAATACTAGTAATAATAATAAAAGATCAATGCAGATTTTGTGGGTGATGAAGTTGATCATTAGGCTGAGAGTCACCTGCTTTAAACGTTGGGGCCAGAAGTCCACTCATTTCAAAAACTAGCTCTTTTGTTACAATATAAAGGAACGAACAAAAGAAAAAAGGATAGTTTACTTACTATCTGTTATTTACTCTAACAAAAATAAATGAATCCTGAGGCAGAAGGGTCGGTAAAACGCGAGAAGAGGGGGAAGAGGCATTTCAGTACATGTTGTCATATACAATGTAGGGCTTACACAGGAAAAGCAAAATATGAAATGAAAGAGGTCGGCAGACTATAACGGAAACTTTATTTTTTTCCCATTTGCTGTCTTAGAGAGCCCCCTATCACCGCTTTTTTAAAGTTAATATTCTCGGTGTTGGTTTTCTTGCAGCTAACTTGGAAAACCAGCTGCTCGATCCTTCTGGGACGTTAATCCGTACAATTGGAAGCCAATTTCCCTGGGAACACAAAAACAGCCTCCCAAAACAACTAATTTCTAAAAAGCCAAAGTTTCCATTTCGGCTCAGATACCGATGTTGTAACCCAGAGTCATGTACATTTATGTAATTATCATTCCAAGGGGAATTATCATTATCATTATTATTTACTTTATTCATTAAACATGAAACTCAGTCAACTGAACATTCAAAAACGCATCACAACTAGCATTGACTGGTGCTAATGGATGATAGGAGTTGCTGCCAGTGTCCTAGTGTCCTATTCTTAAGATATATGATGTTCCAAGTAGCACAGTTTTTTGCAGTTCTGCTGGTGTTATTGCAGGAAGCTGCAATTTGTTGATGTATCTTATAAAATTCTTGGACATGCTACCAAGTGCCCCGATGACAATGGGTATCACTGTTACATGTTTCATCCATAGCTGTATAGTTTCGATGGCCAAGTCACGATATTTCATGATTTTTTCCAGTTCTTTTTCTTCAACTCTGGCATCTCCTGGTACCGCGATGTCAATAAATTGTACGTTTCGGTTTTCCACAACTGTGATATCTGGTGTGTTGTGTTCCAAGTGACGATCCGTCTGTATTCTAAAGTCCCACAAGATCTTCACCTTCTCATATTCTGTAACTTTTTCCACTTTATGTTCCCATGACTTTTTGGATGGAGGCAAGTCGTATTTTTTACATAATGACCAGTGGATTAACTTAGCAACTCAGTCGTGTCTAGCTTTGTAATCAAATTGTTGTTGTTGTTGTTGTTATTTTATTTACACAAAATGACAGTATACACAGCAAACGAGATAACTATGCTGGATTTCATATCACAGATCACTAGTCAAACACTTCCCAAGCGTTTAGGACTGCGTGATGTATCGGCGAGTTGTTATTATTATTATTATTATTATTATTATTATTATTATTATTATTATTATTATTATTATTATTATTATTATTATTATTATTATTTTAATACAGCAAGTCACAAACCTTTGTCCCAGACAGTTAACAGTTCTAGTAAAAAGCTCGGGTTGAATGATGTAATGTTCTTTTTCAGGCTCTATAAGGTAGCTTGATATTTTTGCAGCTTGAGAGGGAGAAGGTCTTTAAAGTTTCCTCATCAACCTTCATTTATAATAATCTGCCATCCCATAAAAGCCATTTACTGAAGTGGTCAAGGCGGGGATGGCTAACCTTTTTCTCGTCGTGTGCCGAAAGTGTGCGTGCTTAACCCTAATCCCTGCGCATGCACGCACACACCCCGTGCTCCCCATGCACCCCCATGCATGCGCACATGACCAGCTGACCCTGTGGGTGTGACCTCCCCTGCTCCCATTTTTGGCCTAGCAGCCTCCCTGCAGCCTCCTGGGCCCCAAAACAGGCTGTGGGGAGCACACCGCACCCCCGCTCTCCACCCCCACCCCCTGCGCATGTGCATGCGTGCACAACCCCCGCCCATGTGGGAAACCCCCTGCACATGCGTGCACATCTCCCGTGTGTGGCTCACTCCCCAGCGCATCCCAACAATCAGCTGGCTGGCCGGAGGTTCACACGTGCGCATGCGTGGTGGAGCTGAGCTGGGCGATGGCTCACGTGCCCGCAAAGAGAGCTCTGCATGCAAGCTGTGGCACACGTGCCATAGGTTCACCATCACAGGGTTAAGGTATCTGAATAGAAACTGGGAGACTGTGAGTTCTAGTCCAGTCTTAGGTACCAAACCAGCTGGCTGACCTGGGGCCGGTTCCAGTCTCTCAAACCTGAGAAGGAAGCAAGGACAAAGCACTTCGGAAAACCACAGGGATTTGTCCTGTAATAGTCTAGATTCAATTTGAAGATTCCTGCACATATGCACACATGTGTGCGGAGAGAGAGGGGAGGGGGGAGGGAGGGAGGGAGGGAGAAAAAGAGAGAGATGGAGGGAGAAAAAAGAGGGAGGGAGGGAGGGAGAGAGAGAGAGAGGAAAGGGGAAAGAGGGGGGAGGGAAGATCCCATAAACCTTAGAAGGGGGCCATGAAGACACCATGGGACTAAAACTGAACTTGAAGGTATCTCTGGCTACCCTACAAACAAAAGATACTTTTTTTAAAAAAAAATATAAACCATGCAAATAGCAACAAGAAGAAAAACCGTCAAAAGCTTAGGGTTGCTGATACGGAAAATAAAATGAACTAGATTTTGACTGATCTGCACGTTTATAATAACTCCAAACTCTTATCTATTTGCCTTTCCCCACTTTCCCTTAGATGGCTGGTGAGTGGTGGGGAAACTCTCCAGAGCCCCTCTGATCAAAAGAGAAAGAGAAAGAGAAAGAGAAAGAGAAAGGAAGGGGAGGAGAGAGAGAGAGAGAGAAGGAGAGAGGGAAAGATTAACAGAGTTGGAAGGGACTTTATAAGTCATCAAGTCCAACCCTCCACTCAAGCAGGAGACCCTACACTATTTCTAACAAATGGCAGTCCAATCTCCCCTTGAAAGCCTCCAGTGATGAAATTCCCACAACTTCTGAAGACAAGCTGTTCCACTGGTTGATTGTTTTATTTATTTATTTATTTATTTTGTCATAACAATATATGTAGGTATCATACAAAAAGATTATATAAAATATAAATACATATATGGGTAAATATAAGGAGGTATAAGCATATATGTATATAGGAAGAAGAAAAGAAAAACAATAAGACAGGAACGGTAGGCACGTTTTGTGCGCTTATGCACGCCCCTTATGGTCCCCTTAGGAATGGGGTGAGGCCAACAGTAGACAGTTTTTGGTTGAAGATTTTAGGATTATGGGAAGAGACCACAGAGTCAGGTAAAGTATTCCAAGCACTGATGATTCTGTTACAGAAGTCATATTTTCTGCAATCTAGATTAAAGCGGTTGACATTAAGTTTAAATCTATTGGTTGCTCTAGTATTATTGCAATTGAAGCTGAAGTAGTTTTTAACAGGAAGGACATTACAATAGATGATTCTGTGAGTTAAACTTAGGTCTTGTCGTAGGCGACGGAGTTCCAAGTTTTCTAAGCCTAGGGTTTCAAGTCTGGTGGTTGAGATTTGCTGGTTGAGATTTGGAGTTGCCAAGTTTTAGACCAAGCGGTTAGATGATCAAGGTCTTTTTGAATGATAGATGTATTGTCTGTGGTGTTAAATAGTTTGACATCGTCAGCAAAGAGAACACAATTACTTGAGATATGGTCAAAAAGATCATTAATGTATAGTATGAAGAGTGTTGGTCCAAGGACGCTGCCTTGAGGGACGCCACTCTTGACAGGAACAGGATTTGATAAAGCATTGCCAATTTTGACCACTTGTCTGTTAGACAGAAAAGCAGATATCCATCTGTGAAGAGGTCCTGAGATTGTTCTCACTGTCAGAAAGTTCCTCCTCATTTCTAGGTTGAATCTCTCCTTGATCAGTTTCCATCCATTATTTATTTATTTATTTATTTATTTATTTTTATTTTGTCACACAGTATATACAAATATAAGCATGAAATAACTATACAATATATAAGCATATATATATAAGTATGAGTATATAATAACTATATTAATTGGATATAATGAAAGGAAACAATAGGACAGGAACGGTAGGCACGCTTGTGCTCTTATGCACACTCCTTACGAACCTCTTACGAATGGGGTGAGGTCAATAGACAGTTTTTGGTTAAAGCTTTGGGGATTTTGGGAAGAGACCACAGAGTCAGGAAGTGTATTCCAAGTATTAACAACTCTGTTACTGAAGTCATATTGGAGTGGTTAACATTAAGTTTAAATCTATTGTGTGCTCGTGTATTGTTGCAATTGAAGCTGAAGTAGTCTTCGACAGGAAGGACATTGTAATAGATGATTCTATGAGTTAAACTCAGGTCATGTCGAAGGCGGCGGAGTTCTAAATTTTCTAAACCCAGGATTTTAAGTCTGGTGGCATAAGGTATTTTGTTGTATTCAGAGGAATGGAGAACTCTTCTTGTAAAATATTTCTGGACACGTTCAATTGTACTGATGTCTGAAATGTGGTATGGGTCCCAGACAGGCGAACTGTATTCAAGAATTGGTCTAGCAAATGTTTTATATGCTCTGGTTAGTTGTGTAGTGTTTCTGGAGAAGAAGCTATGCAATTATTCCTTGTCTGGCCTTCAGGTACTTTGGAAAATAGCTTGACTCCCTCCTCTCTGTGGCAGCCCCTCAAATATTGGAAGATGCTATCATGTCTCCCCTGGTCTTTCTCTTCACTAGGCTAGCCATGCCTAGTTCATGTAACCGTTCTTCATATGTTTTAGTCTTCAGTCCCCTAATCATTCTGGTTTCTCTTCTCTGCACTTTTTCTAGAGTCTCAACATCTTTTTTAATAGTGCGGTGACCAAAACTGGATACAGTACTCTAGGTGTGGTGTTACTATGGCTTTATAGAGTGGTATTAGTACCTCACTTGATCTTGATTGTATCCCTCTGTTGTCCACTAAGACTCCAAGATCCCTCTCACAGTCCCTGCTGTTAAGTCTGGTTTCCCCCAGTTTATATGTTTTTTCTTACCTAAGTGTAAGACTTTACTTTTCTCTACACTGAATTTCATTTTGTTAGATAGGGAGAAAGTGAGCGAGAAACAGAAAGGGAAAGGGAGAGGGAGTGAGAAACAGAAAGAGAAAGGGAGAGGGAGAGAGGAAGAGAGGAAGAGGAAGACAAAAAGCAAGGGAGAGGGAGAGAAAGAGGAAGAGAAAGGAGAGGGAGCAAGAAACAGAAAGAGCAAGGGAGAGGAAGAGAGGGAGAGGGAGAGGAAGAGAAAGGGAGAAGGAGCAAGAAACAGAAAGAGAAAAGGAGAGAGGGAGAGGGAGAGAAATACAAAAACAAAGGGAGAGGGAGAGAAAGACAAAAAAGGGAGAGGGAGAGAGGGAAAGGAAAAGGAAGAGGAAGAGAGAGGGAGAGGGAGTGAGAAACAAAAAGAGAAAGGGAGAGGGAGAAAAAGACAAAAAGAAAGGGAGAGGGAGAGACGAAGAGAAAGAGAGAGGGAGAGGGAGAAAAAGAGAATGAGAGAGATCTGTGATAAAAGGTTTTGCAAGCAACCTCTTCCTTTAACTCCCTGAGATGGGCGATGCTAGGCAATATCTTTCAAGATCACGCTCTGTAATTGAGAAAATAAGCAATACGCTCAGAGTCCATTTGATACTCTCTGTAGGCATCAGCGCAGCTTCAAAATGGAAGAAAATATAACGGAGCTTTCAACAGCGATGGAACGCCTTCGCGAAGCCTTTGAGTGACCCCTAAAAATATTATTTATTTGTGAACCGCCAGAAAAGTGAATTATAGACAAGTCACGCCTTGACAGATTTGGCAAGAAAATGTTAGTCCGGGCGCCACGAAAAGGCACTTTTTTAAAAAAAATAAAAATCCGATCATTGGTCACACACAGGCGTCCTTGTTTTCTCACTGTGGCCACATTTTTAACATCAAGTCTGATTCATTTTTATTTCGGGGTGATTTCACAACTTTCTCCTGCCTGCATTGTCTGTGCATTCGCAAATGAAGAAAAAGAAAAGAAAAAAGAAAAAAATGTACAATTTTCATCTTTCCGGAGACAGCCAACGAAATGCCTGCCCCCTTTCAGTCACTGGGAATTACTTCTGTCTTCCAAAAAAGATATTTCTCTGAGCAGGAATCACAGCCTGGAGTCAGTTGGGTGCCATCCAGTCTTCCTTAGGGTTTATAAATCCGTAATTTTATTACAATGTCTAGTCAGGGAATCTTTCAAAATATCAAAGCAAACAACAACGGCGTGATTTCACCAGATGCCTTGGATTTTGGTTTCTAGCATATTAGAGGTGTCCACATTTTTTCTTGTTGTTGTTATTATCTAAAGTTTCCTTTCAGGATTTCCTGCAGAAATTGTACTCAACTATCTCAACTAGTTGAGTTTCAACTACCTCCAAGTATTTTCTTCTCCAAGACATAACACAAGAAAAGGTTCTCCTGTCAGAGTTCCAGAAACCCCTTCCTGCAGAAAAGACTCCGAAGCAAACATCTTTCAAAGTTCTTTTACTAGCATAGGTAAACTGGCACAGTTGGATGAAATCTGAATATGGGGATCCGGGTTTCTCCCTCAGTAAGACAAACTCCAAAATCCTCACCCTCATGATCCCTCTGCTGATCACATGCTCCAATCTCTAACCGTCCCATCTTGAGACTTCACTCCAGCCACACCTTCTCCAAATGTAGGCTCAGCCTGACCTTGACTGGCAGGAAGAATGTTATTGTTGTGCCTCGTCCTCCCTCCTCTTGTCAGCCGGGCCTGTTATCAGACTCTGAGTCTGATAATGAAGATGAACGGCCTATCATGTCTCCAGCCCCCAGCCCTGGCCCCACGCCCGGAGAGGATGTCAGGAGTGAACAGACAAGCCCGATAAACTTCACTCCTACAGCGTGTGAGCAGGAAGCCAGCCACGTGCTGGAATTACTGACAGCAGATCCAGCTGAAGAGAATTCAAGTGGGAGGATCCTTACTTCCGGAGATCTGAGAGGCGACGCCAGCAAAAGGAAGGGAGGGGCAGGCCTGGATAAATGCTGAGTCATAGAGCCACACCCCACAGCCTATATAAAGGACCTGCTTTTGGCATTCCAACCTTGAGTCAAGCAAAGTCTCATCTAGTTTGCTGATATCAGACTCTATTGCTGAAGTCACAACTTGGACTCCTGCCAGCCCTGATAAACCTCGAAGGAATTTGGCAAGCTGCAGAGGCTTCGTTGCCACGTTTGATACGGACTTCCTTGACTCGGTCGTCAGAGGGGGAGGGGGACACGACAGTTATTATGTCTAATAGCCCTTTCTACCAACCGCCCCTACTTTCCCACACATTGGAAAGCGGCAGTGCCGAAGCTTTTGGCCTAGTATGGCTTCCAAAGCTGACATCTCCAGGCTAAAGCTTTTTCCTCTGCTTGTGATACAAGGGCAGAAGAATCACACTTGATAAGGGATATGATATAGATGGCATGTATGCTTGTCTTACACTTGTCATAATGGCCGAGGAAGTCCATCAACAGAGGCTGTTGAACTTCAAAAAAAAAAAAAAAGCAATAGCACTTAGACTTATATACCGCTTTACAGCCCTTTCTAAGTGGTTTTACAGAGTCAGCCTCTTGCCCCCAACAATCTGGGTCCTCATTTTACCCACTTCGGAAGGATGGAAAGCTGAGTCAACCTTGAGCCAGTCAGGATTGAACTCCTGGCAGTGGGCAGAGTTAGCCTGCAATACTAATTAGCCTGTAATACTAATTCTAACCACTGGGAAGGAAGGAAGGAAGGAAGGAAGGAAGGAAGGAAGGAAGGAAGGAAGGAAGGAAGGAAGGAAGGAAGGAAGGAAGGAAGGAAGGAAGGAAAATAGAACTATCACTTAGACTTATATACCGCTTTCCAGCCCTTTCTAAGCCAATAGTCTGGGTCCTCATTTTACCCACCTCGGAAGGATGGAAGGCTGAGTCAGCCAACCTTGAGCCTGGTGAGATTTGAACTGCCAAATTGCAGGCAGCCAGCAGTCAGCAGAAGGAGCCTGCAGTATTGCACGCTAACCACTGTGCCACCGCAGCTCATAAGGTTAGTTCTTTAAGGTAGATCAGACAAGGAACCCAATGTCATGTAAGGTTTCTTTTGTTGTTGTTGTAGCTTATCCTTTTACGTAATAACTATACGAAATTTGGATACAATCAAAGGGAACATTAGGACAGGAACGGTAGGCACGTTGGTGGCCCCTTATAGACCTCTTAGGAATGGGGTGAGGTCAATAGTAGACAGTTTTTGGTTGAAGCTTTGGGGATTTTGGGAAGAGACCACAGAGTCAGGTAGTGCATTCCAGGCATTAACAACTCTGTTTCTGAAGTCATATTTTCTGCAGTCAAGATTGGAGCGGTTCACATTAAGCTTAAATCTGTTGTGTGCTCGTGTATTGTTGTGATTGAAGCTGAAGTAGTCTTCAACAGGAAGGACATTGTAACAGATGTTGTTAAAAGTTGGCATTATTTTTATTGTAAAACTATAGTAACAGATTCTTGCAAGTCTAAATGTGCCTCTATCTTTTCGCCCTCCCTTTATATGTATGAAAACTAGGGAGGGTCTTGTCTGAGAACATTTACTGATGTTATATTCCTCTCCCAGACTCAGTTCTCTTTTATCCGTCTTGATCTCTTGTCCCTCAAGTCCATTTCTTCTCTCCTCTGCTTTGCTGAGTTAAGTCAAGGCAGAAAGATGCATTGCATACGTAAAAGAATTTGGAGGCTCTTTCCAATAAATAATAATAATAATCTTTTTTTTATTTCTATCTTTGTTCTAAGCACCATGGATCTTCTCTGGAACCTGCCTCAATGTTCTTTCTTCAGCAACTCCAGGAGGCAATTATAATAAAATCCCAGCATTTCAGGGGTTTTCTCCATAGGTATGAGGAAAAATCGAGTCCATAGAAGCATGTTTTCCAACAGTGTAAATTTATATTTAAATCTGATGGGCACCAGAAATTTTGAGAAAGCTCTAAACTAGAAAAGAATTCCTTCTTCACATCCACGATCTTCTCCAAGTTCTCATAAACCGTCCTTGGAGTCTGTATTTTCCAGTTTCTCTAACTGTCACTATCCTGAAAGAAAATAAGGTTTCCTCTTCCTGTTCAAACTTCCAAAATTCAAGATAAAATCACAATCCTCTTTTTCCTCCCACACAAGATTTGAGAAGAGCTGGTGCTGGTGGGACCTCTATCAACTTGGGTCATTGGAGGAGATGCTTTCTTTCAAAAGGCAACTGGACTTCCTGGTTTTGCTTGAAGACGTTTTGCTTTTTGTCAGCAAAGAAGCGAAATAACTTCAACCAAAAAAAAACAAAACACCCACAAGACAGTCCAGTTGCCTTTTGAAAGAAAGCACCTGTCAAATCTGGAAGCCACCTTTTACATTTGGGCCTTCAGGCCTGCCACATATTCTTCTGTGGGAAAATGAGGGGGGGGATTGCATAGAGTATGGGTGGTATGTAATCTGTAGTCAAAATAACATTCCTTTCTCAGAGGATCAAGGACACATTCCCCTGACACCTGGACTCAGGTGACTGGGAGGTGTCTCCAGTTTGGTCGGTGTTTTGATTGGACCATGTGATGGACATGTGGGTGCTGGGCAGGGACTTGAACTTTCACTTGGGTGGGGAAAACCTGGAAACTTTCAGATTCGGGTTTTCCCAGATGTGCCAATATGACATCTTCAATAAAAAGGAACTTTGAGGAACCTCAAGCCTTGGAGTTTTCTTTCGTTGGGGGGTGTTACTTGGAACCCTGACATTACCTTTGGGACAACCATGACCTGGATGACCTGAATCCTCTCCATAGATAATTGGAGAAGGAGGTTTGCTTAAAGTCTGCATCAAATTCCATAGAATCCCTTCTCAAAGCACACCAAGTGTCTGACGTATCCCAAAAGCCAAGCATTTAACATTTCAGATTTCCAAATTTCCATACCTGATCTTCAGCATCATTACCTTTAGCTCATCATGTTTAATTCATATTTAAGTACAAGTGCAATAACCAGCTATTTAACCCTCTTTCCTTCCAAAGCTCCTAACCATTAAATTTGCAAATGCAGATGCAGACATATTAAATAATCTCATTGCCAGACAAATCCTAGCTGGTGATGGGAACACTTGTATACAAAATAGACACCATATGCTCCTGTTTACATATTGTGTAGCAAACGAGGAGGAATTACAAGCTACAGAAATGCCTTTGAAATTGTCCAGCCTTAATTACGGTATTATACAGTTTTCCAATTTTAGCAAGCAGTGGTAGGAGTCATTTTATTTGTCATGCACCTATAAGTAAACATAGTATAAATTCGTTATGCTAATTACTGGATACCAAACTCTTAAAAGAGATGAGGATTCTGTTTTGTTTTTTTTAACAATTGCATAACAATTAAAACACAAGCCTTTGGCTGTAATTCAAAGTCGTGTTTTTTTTCTGGAAAAAATTACCTCATGATATCAACAGCAGTTGCTTGTGAGTAAATATTATTAACACTGGGCCATTTTGCATATTACGAATTCGGCGGTATACGCATAAATAAATCTTGAGCAGAGTAACTAACGCTGGCCTAAAGAATGAGTTAAAAATAATTAAGGCTGACTCTTAAAAGTTTTTTTTTTTCTAAATTGGAGGAAAAACCTAGGGCTGTGGCATTAAACAGGCTCAATTTTGCAAAAAGTATTTTTTTAAAAGAAAAAAAAAAGCTAAATAAATATAATTTTGCACTTTTAACGTTCTGCATTCAGTCCAGAGTTCATTCTCGCAGTTGGAAATTCGAAGTAGAGAATGAGTAATTTTGGATGTCTTTACTTCTCAGTGCTCTTTGAAAACTCAAACGTTTGCCTGGAAGTGCTTTCTGAAATCCAGTTTAAGGACCTTTTACCATTTTGTAGTCATCTACAAAACATTATGGATCTCCCACCTATAATTCTGGCAAATTTCCCCCAAGGCTTTTAATGGGGGCCTCTGGTGGCTCAACAGACTAAGCAGTCTGTTATTAACACAGCTGCTTGCAATTACTGCAGGTTCAAGCCCCACCAGGCCCAAGGTTGACTCAGCCTTCCATCCTTTATCAGGTAGGTAAAATGAGGACCCAGATTGTTGGGGGCAATAAGTTGACTTTGTATATAATATACAAATGGATGAAGACTATTGCTTAACACAATGTAAGCCGCCCTGAGTCTTCGGAGAAGGGCGGGATATAAATGCAAATTTTAAAAAAATGACATTCCCCCCCTTGTTGTAGAAAATAAATGAGTGGGAGGGGAAAGCGAAATAACACATATATGCAGACTTTGTGGGGCTCTTGCTGCCAGGATCATTATTCCAGGAAATGTTAAAATTTCCCTTACAATCACATTGATTGAAACTCATGGCTCTGCACTGGGTTCGAAATCGGCATTTCTCAAAACGTGAAATACATGGCAAGAGTTAAAGTACCTCCTCTCTCTAGGAGGGCCTACACAATGTTTTTCTCTTCATAGGATTTCCCCAGCTCTCGGTACTGTTGTGGCCGGCCAGTGGCCAGAGGAACTGGTAGCAGAGTCAGACAGTGAGGAGGTTGGGGGGGGGAACATGGGCCAGTCCTGGGGGCTGGGGAAAGCTCGGACGAGGGCTCTGCGTCAGAGGCAGAGAGAGAGCTAGACAGCAGCAAGGCAGAGGAACAGCTGGAGCCCATTCCCGGTGTGATCATGCGCAGAGCTGCCAGATGACAAGAACAACTCAGAAAGCGGGGTCGACTTGGGAGTAAAGCCACACCTTAGAGATGATTGCCCCCCCCATAGGAAACAAAAGAGGAGCGAACGGGGAGGGGGCTTTTGTGGGAAACCATTCATTCATTCGGTAGTTTCAAGAGTGGAAAGTTCTGTTCGTGACTCTAAGAGACTCTGTGCCAAGTTTTGCCTTACTCTGCGTTTGGAAACAAGTTATGTGGCAGCCTTCCAAGCGAGATAAGGTCTATGTTGATAAATATTCCTTTGAAAAACTGTTTGGACAAGCCTGGCTGACTGTGAATGAAAGGAATTCACAGTTGTGTAAATAAAAGAGGTTTTTACGGGACTAAAACTCTGCTTCCTGCTTTTTAAGGGAGCCTAGGTCAGAACAGGTACTGTATATTTGTGCTTTGAGGGAAGTCACAGCAAAGAACGTTTTCTGTGAATACCCTTGGTCACTTAGTGAAGTTAGGCCTTATTTACCTTGGAGAGAAAACCACCAAAATATTTCAGAGCTGTAGCCTAGACAGCAAAACCGAAAAAGTCTCAGAAGAAAGCAGTGACAAACTACTTGAGGGCAAGGGGAAAGAGAGAGAGAGAGAGAGAGAGAGAGAGAGCTTTACAATTGGCAACAGAATAGTGAAATAGTCACTATTTCAATTTCATGAACATTTTTTTTATTTAATTTTGTCATAACAATATACACAAGCATCACACAAAAAGATTATATAATATATAAACATATATATGGGGAGAAACAAGGAAGTATAAGCATATATATATATAGGAGAAGAACAATAGGACAGGAACGGTAGGCACATTTGTGCTCTTATGCACGCCCCTTAAAGTCCTCTTAGGAATGGGGTGAGGTCAACAGTGGATAGATTTTGGTTAAAGCTTTTGGGGTTATGAGAAGAGACCATAGAGTCAGGTAATGCATTCCAAGCACAGATAATTCTGTTACAGAAGTCATATTTTCGGCAATCCAAATTGGAGCGGTTGACATTAAGTTTAAATCTATTGGTAGCTCTTGTATTATTGCAGTTGAAACTGAAGTAGTCTTTAACAGGAAGGACATTACAATGGATGATTCTATGAGCTAAACCCAGGTCCTGTCGGAGGCGACGGAGTTCCAAGTTTCCTAAACCCAGGATTTCAAGTCTGGTGGGATAAGGTATTTTGTTGATTACGGAGAAGTGGAGAACTCTTCGTGTAAAATACCTCTGGACACGCTCAACTGTATTGATGTCAGAAATGTGGTATGGGTTCCAGACAGGCGAGCTGTAATCAAGAATTGGCCTAGCAAAAGTTTTATATGCTCTGGTCAGTAGTGTGGTGTTTTTGGAAAAGAAGCAACGCAAGATTAGGTTTACAACTCTTAGAGCCTTTTTTGCTATGTAGTTGCAGTGGGCTTTGGCACTTAGATCATTAGATATGAAAACTCCAAGGTCTTTGACAGGGTGGGGGTCATCTGTAAGGTAATGTCCATCAACATGATAGTCATGTTCCAATATCTAAAGGCTGCCACAGAGGAGAGGGGTCAAAGCATCTGAAGGCAGAACAAGAAGCAATGAATGGAAACTAATTAAGGAGAGAAGCAACCTAGAACTAAGGAGAAATTTCCTGACAGTTAGAACAATTAATCAACGGAACAACTAGTCTCCAGAAGTTGTGAATGCTCCAACACTGGAAGTTTTTAAGAAGAGATTGGATAACCATTTCTCTGAAATGGTATAGAGTCTCCTGCTTGAGCAGTGGGTTGAACTAGAAGACCTCCAAGGTCCCTTCCAATTCTGTTATTCGGTAATAAAGGGCTAAGTTAAAACTAAATTTTAGGTGAAATTGTCTAGTATTAAAAGGGCTTTTTCTCCTGTACTTTCAAACCCCCACCCCCTTTTCAAAAATGCCTAAAAATAGAAACAGGCATTTTTTTTTCAATTGCTGAACTTTTTACTTACAAAAACAAAGCATTTGCAAATAATAATTTTAAAAAAATATTTGTGTGTTTCTTCATTCTAGCAACTTTTAAGAAAACCCAGGCTGTGAGCTAATGCCATCACTGTATCTAAGAAGAACCGGTTTAAGTTTTTGAAGTCTACTCTCATCTTTTGCTTAGAGGGTGCAGAATGTGGTTTAACACCAGCCACATTTTTTCTCAGGGGGAGGGAAGTTGTGATAAGTTGTGATCCCTTTGCTTCCTGATGAGTTCCTGAAAAGTTGAAACCTTTTAAAATCATTTGGGTCTTAAGAGTAGACAGCTGGGATGTCTAATTTCATAATATTGACTTAGACGTTTATTTACTATATATATTGTTACGTTAATGATCTGTTAACTGAGCATTTTAGGCTTAAAGTTCAAAATGTTAAATAATTAAATTAAACTAAATTGAGATGCGAAAGTGCACACCTGGATTAGAAATTGGAAACAAAATATTTTACAGGGTCATGCGCTTTTAATGGTGGATTAAAATGTATTCATTTTAGGCTGGCCCAGGTTTGCGGCTCCTCCCCCCCCGCCCCTTTATATTTATCTACTTATCCCTGAGGAGAGAGAGAGAGAGAGAGAGGGAAAGAGATGATAGACAGATAGAAAGATAGATAGATAGATAGATAGATAGATAGATAGATAGATAGATAGATAGATAGATAGATAGACGATAGATAGATAGAATGATAGATAGATGGATGGTTAGACAGACAGACAGACAGACAGACAGACAGACAGACAGACAGACAGACAGACAGACAGACAGACAGACAGACAGACAGACAGACAGACAGACAGACAGACAGACAGACAGACAGACAGACAGACAGACAGACAGGCAGGCAGACAGACGGGTTCTCTCAAAATCTATAATAATGAAAAAGTAGGTACTTTTGTTGCAAGACAGTCTGAATGCCTTACGCTAGTCATCTCCGAGCTGTTTTGTGTTTTGGAGCTTAAAGGCCACAATGTAATAGCTACCTGCACAGAGAAATGAACTCTGCTGAAATAAACAAGTCTGCTTCCAAAGAAGCCTGATTAGGGTTTTGCTGTTAATTGGCACCTTAATTTGCATGCTAGAAAATAGGAAAGAAGGTAAAAGAAAAAAGAAGAAGAAGGCCCAGCCCACGTACAAAGCTATCCTTCTGCTTTCCTGCCGATCGCATTGAGCAAACAGGGCCCTGGAGCCGTTTCTTACGCTGCACAACTGCGTGGAAGGGAAAGTGAAATGCAAACGATAACCACCTGTAAAAATATATGCAAATGGAAGGTCCTTCGGAACCTCAGCTGGTTTTATTAGATAAAAAATGAGCTCTGCTTGGCTTTTGACCTTTGTGAAGCCACCACCACCCTCCTTCCTAGAAGAATGAAAAATTTTGGGGAATGTTTTAAAAAGGCAGGATAAATTATTTCCCTTAAACGAGAAATAAAAAAGAATCTTAAGGGAGACAGAAACTCAGAACTTCATCTCCCTGCCCGCAGCAGATGTTTGGTGCCCATTCAGAAAGACTGGGCCAGCCTGTCTACAAAACAAAAGACCTTCAGCTCCAGGGTGAAGGGATTAAGACATGACCCTCCAGGACATAATAGGATTAACCCACTAGAAGCAGAGCTCACTGTATTGCACAATCTCCTAAGGACATTGCATCAGAGTCCATTCCCAGATGGCCCTGGCCCCATCTCTGCCTCCGATGCAGAACTCCCATATGGGCCTTCCCCAGCCTCCAGGACTGGCCCATGTTCTTCCTCAGCCTCATCACTGTCCGACTCCGCTGACAGCTCCGCAGGCTGCTGGCAGACCACAACAGGGAGGGCAGAGGATGAGATGGTTAGATAGCATCATTGATATGCAATGAACATGAATTTGGGCTACGTCCAGGAGACAGTGGTGAGGACAGTGGGGCCTGGTGAGCTCTGGTTCATGGGGTTGCAAAGAGTCAGACAAGATTTAGCGACTGGACAACAATAACAACAAAGAGATTAAATCAGTGCCGAGAGGGGACAGTCAATAAAGAAGTCTTCCCTTGAGCTTTGCTCTGAGGGCCTGCATCGGCAGGGAGAGTTTCCTTCCTGTAGTACCGTGATGGCAAATCTATGGCACGCGGGCCGGAAGTGGCATGCAGAGCCATCTCTTCAGGCACCCCAGCTCTTCCAGGTTCCAGTGCTTACATGTGCACCAGCCAGCTGGTCTTTGCACACGCATGCGCGCCAAAAACCAGAAGAACAGGTGATCAGCGCGCATGCCAGGGGTGCTTACCTTTACTTCTGTGCTTGCGAATGCGCACTTGTTTCTGCAAATGCACAGAGGCTTCTGATGATGGGGTCGGTGGGCGGAGCCTACCCCTGGTTTTACTACCGGTTCACAAGAACCGGTCCGAACCGGGGGCAACCCACCACTGACGCATGCGCATGCCAGAAACTGGAAACAGCTTCTCAGGGAACTACTCTTCCAGTTTCCGGCACTCCCTGCCTGCGCCCAGGCGCGCACACACATGCACTCCCGTTTTGGTACTTGGTGTTGAAAAGGTTCGCCACCCATCTTTGGGTCAATGTTGATTCCTTCTGACGGCCTCGACTGGTTCCTGCCTTTTCCTTGTCCACATTTTTCGAAAGATTTTTGCCGCTGGGATGAAGAGGGAAGGATTGGACCTTCATGCCTAAACTCATGGACCTTAAATAGAGCTCATGGGTCTCCCAGTTTTTACTTTGAGGCCTTTACCGCTGGCTGTTATAGTATAATTCAATCTTCCTGAAGTTATGAGTGGGGGGAGGAATGCCATCCTAATCCATAATATTGAACCCTATTTAAATTCCTCAATTTTGCAGAATCCCTTCAGGTGCTTCGGTGCTTCATTACTGGAGGTTTAGAAGAAGAGACTGGATAGCCATTTGTCTGAAATGGCATAGGGTCTGTTGCTTGAGCAACAAGGTTGGATTAAAACAACAAAATACCTTATACCAACAGACTTGAAATCCTGGGATTAGAAAACTTACAACTCCGTCGACTTCGACATGACCTGTGTTTAACACACAAAATCATCTATTGCAAAATCCTTCCTATAAAAGACTACTTCAGCTTCAATCGCAATATTACAAGAGCAAAAAATAGATTCAAGCTAAATGTCAACCGCTTCAAACTTGATTGCAGAAAATATGACTTCTGTAACAGAGTTGTTAATGCTTGGAACTCATTACCTGACTCCATAGTCTCTACTCAAAATCCCAAAATCTTCAACCAAAAACTGTCTACTATTGACCTCACCCCATTCCTAAGAGGGCTATAAGAGGCGTGCATAAGAGCACAAAAGTGCCTACCGTTCCTGTCCTATTGTTCCCTTCATTATATCATATTGATATAGTTGTTGCATATTTTTTACATACATACATATATATATATATATATATATATATATATATATATATATATATATATATATTCTTCAAAATATGTTGTTTTATCTATGACAATTGTTTGTGTATACTGTTGTGACAAAAAGAAATAAATAAAAAAATAAAAATAAATAAATAAAAACAGGGGTCTCCAACCTTTCAGACCTCATGGACCACTAAATTCTTAATTTTAAATCCCACGGACCACCAATATGACCTGCTGGGTGGGTGTGGCCAACTCGATGTCCAACTTGACGTCATTCATGGTGACGGGCGCCTAACCACCCACTACTTGCCCGTCCCCTCCCAGCTACTCCTGGCCTGCCTGCCTGGGCTCCTTAGAGCCTGAACAGAAGCAGTTGTTGGAGCTAAGCACCCACCACAAGAAAGAGTTGGCAAAACAGCTCAGTTCAAATTGGATCTGGCCAAGAAGGAGGCTCAGCAGAAGCACCTCACTGAGGACTAGGAGCATAGGCTTTCCAAGCAGAGGGAAGACCTGCGGGAGTGCAAGGCTAGGTACAGGCACCTGGAGGCTCAGTGGGCTGAGATGGTTAGCCAGTTCCAGGCCATGATGCAGTCCCACTGGAATGAGGTCCTCCGGCTCTTTGCCACCAGCGGTACTTCCTTCCAGCCTTCACCCAAAGCCCCACACCAGGAGGTTGAAGCAGACCCCAAGTTGGAATTTCTGCCCCACTCCAACCCACACAAAAAGACTCCAAAGGGGGAGACTCTCTGCAGCAACACAAATGTTCATTGCACGTATCTGGCCCAGGGGGCCATAGCTTGAGGACCCCTGATTTAGTGCAAGATAAAAAAAAATGCCAATAATTTTTCTGCGGACCACCAAAATTTTATCGCGGACCACCAGTGTTTCCACGGACCACCAGTTGGTGACCGCTGGATAGAAGACCTCCAAGGTCCCTTCCAGCTCTATTCTAACCAAGTTGCAGGAAGAAGTATGGAGGAGGAATTACACAATGAGATTCCCATCTTTTTCGACTAGCGTCTTGCTTAGCAAAACTTTCCGGAAATCGGAAATGCCACCCAGCATTTCTCACTGGCTTTTGAAGGAAATGTGCTAAACAGAAACCTTTTATATTTGCATGAAATGCCCCTCTCTTCTTAATTCTCTGCTTCAAGGAGCCTTCCGTCCTCGTTTGGTAAGGTTGAGTGAGACGGGAACACATGGAAATAGAATCAGAGACGATATCCCAGCGAAAGGGGAAGGAACGATCAAGAGAAGCTCAATCAAACTAAAGCACAACTATGAAATATTATATTCCTCCAAGAATGCGGCCGAACGGAGCTCAAGCAAAAAAGCATCTTTGAAAATAGTGTCACGCTGACCTCTTCCTCCTGAAGTATCTAAGGCAACAAAAGAAGTAGCTTAAATTCAGCAATAGGACCTTTCTGAGATCCAATGGCTTGTGAGAAAGCAGTCTACATCCAAAGACCAAACTTACGCTTTTAAAAATATATTTAAAACCTGTCGATACAGACAGAAATATTGACAAGCACGGTATCTAAGCCTCCCTCCTTTAAGGAACATTTTTTTTTGGCTGAAATTATTATTTAGAAAGTATCTTATTTAGAATAACGAAGTTGGAAGGGACCTTGGAGGTCTTCTAGTCCAACCCCCTGCTTAGGCAGGAAACCCTACACCATTTCAGACAAATGGCTATCCAACATTTTCTTAAAAATTTCCAGTGTTGGAGCATTCACAACTTCTGGAGGCAAGTTGTTCCACTTATTGATTGTTCTAACTGTCAGGAAATTTCTCCTTAGTTCTAGATTGCTTCACTCCTTGATCAGTTTCCACCCGTTGCTTCTTGTCCTACCCTCAAGTGCTTTGGAGAATAGCTTGATTTCCTCTTCTTTGGGGAAACCCCTGAGATATTAGAACACTGCTATCATGTCTCCCCTAGTCCTTCTTTTCATTAAACTAAATATATCCAATATCCAGAAACCGTTCTTCATATGTTTTAGCCTCCAGTCCCCTAATCATCTTTGTTGCTCTTCTCTGCACTCTTTCTAGAGTCTCAACATCTTTTTTACATCATGGCGACCAAAACTGAATGCAACATTCCAAGTGTGGCCTTACCAAGGCATTATAAAGTGGTATTAACACTTCACGTGATCTTGATTCTATCCCTCCTTTTATGCAGCCTAGAATTCTGTTGGCTTTTTTGGCAGCTGCTGCAGACTGCTGGCTCATCTTTAAATTACAATAGGATTTTTTTACATCAGTGCCAAATTTGTCAGCAGATTCCTACTACACTCTGGTTTTTTTTATGTATTGTCTCCAGAGTTTTATTGCTCTTATTCTGGCATTTGGGTTGGTTTGTGCTGTTCTGTTGTGTATATATTAGATGTGTGCGCTGTGTGTACTTTTATTGTGAGGATTTTTTTATTGCATTCTAAAATATATACAGGTAGTCCTCAACTTACAACAGTTCATTTAGGGACCGTTCAAAGTGACAACATCGTTGAAGAAAGCGACTTATGAGCATTTTTCACACTTACGACATGGTCAAAATTCAAGTGTTTGGTAATTGTCTCACATTTATGACAGTTGCAGCGTCCAGGGGTCACATTCCGGGGTGGGTCTCACTTACCTTTACTATTGGTTTGCAGCGGGAGTGCATGTGCGTGCTTGCTTCTGCGCAGAATATTCCGTGCATGCGCAAATCACCCATGATAACGTTGTGGTGGATGGGGGGAGCCTCTCGCCGGTTTTACTACCGGTTCTATAGAACCGGACCGAACCAGTAGCAACCCACCACTGGTCACATGATTCCCTTTTGCGACCTTCTGACAAGGAAAGTCCACGCGCAAACCAGATTCACTTAACAACCATGTTACTAATCGAACAACTGCTAACGATTCACTTAAAATCAGCGATCAGAAAAGTCTAAAATGGGGCAAAACTCAATTAACAAAGGTTTCACTCGGCAACATAAATTTTGGGATCGATTTTGGCCATAAGTTGAGGACTATCTGTCCTATGCAATAAATAAAAAATTAGAAGGACAAGTTGAAAAAAGGTTCTAATTGAATTGTTAAATTCAGTTGAAAATTGAACATCAATTGAATAGCTAAAAGGGTTTGGGTTGATTTGTGCTGTTCTGTTGTGTTTCTTAGGCATGCTTGTGTCTATTTTTGTTGTGAGGATTTTTACTGCATTCTAAAATATATACTTTTAAATAAAAAAAAAATAGAAGGACAAGATATAATGTTTCTTTTTTTAAAAAAAAAAAAGCTAAAAGGCTCCGGATAATGCTTTTGATGTTCCTAGATATTCTCAACTTCCAAAAATAATGCTTCGCTTACCAAAACTTATTGCAGCAACAGCAACGGTTACTGTTTCTAAATATGACCTAACTGCACTTGGGAGATTTCCAATTTTTTGTGGAAAGGCATTTTGGTCAATGTGGAGGACAAATAATATTCTCTTTTCTCAGATCCATCCATTGTTTGAATTGCTCAAAAGGAGCAGGGAGACGGAAATATCCCGACAACCGTAGATGGGTGGAAAAAAGATAAGAGAAACCAGATTATTGTCTTTTCCTTGGTGTGAATGGAGTCGATGGGCGGGCAAAAATAAAGGACATTTTTTTAACGTTAGAAGGTGCTAGGCTTAATAGAAAGGCTGAGCTTGGAGTTTCCATAGAAATGTAGAATTGGGAGACTTCTCAGAGGCTTCATTGTGGCCGGAAAGGTCATGCCATAATTTAATTTTGTCTTGGTAGGATTTTGGAGGATAGATAACCTAGTGGACTTCGAGGGTTTTTTCCTGCATTTTTGATGTGTGTGTTGCCCAGCGGCGGGTTTCCAATATTCTTACTACTGGTTTGTCCCGCGTGTGCACCTTCCGTGCATGTGCAAATCACCCATGATAACGTTGTGGTGGATGGGCGGAGCCTCTCGCCGGTTTTACTACCGGTTCTATAGAACCGGACCGAACCAGTAGCAACCCACCACTGGTCACATGATTCCCTTTTGCGACCTTCTGACAAGGAAAGGCCACGCGCAAACCAGATTCACTTAACAACCATGTTACTAATCGAACAACTGCTAATGATTCACTTAAAATCAGCGACCAGAAATATCGTAAAATGGGGCAAAACTCAGTTAACAAAGGTTTCACTTGGCAACATAAATTTTGGGATCGATTTTGGCCATAAGTTGAGGACTATCTGTCCTATGCAATAAATAAAAAATTAGAAGGACAAGGTGCAACAAGGTTCTAATTGAATTGTTAAATTCAGTTGAAAATTGAACATCAATTGAATAGCTAAAAGGGTTTGGGTTGATTTGTGCTGTTCTGTTGTGTTTCTTAGGCATGCTTGTGTCTATTTTTATTGTGAGGATTTTTACTGCATTCTAAAATATATACTTTTAAATAAAAAAAAAAATAGAAGGACAAGATATAATGTTTCTTTTTTTAAAAAAAAAAAAAGCTAAAAGGCTCCGGATAATGCTTTTGATGTTCCTAGATATTCTCAACTTCCAAAAATAATGCTTCGCTTACCAAAACTTATTGCAGCAACAGCAGCGGTTACTGTTTCTAAATATGACCTAAATGCACTTGGGGGATTTCCAATTTTTTTGTGGAAAGGCATTTTGGTCAATGTGGAGGACAAATAATATTCTCTTTTCTCAGATCCATCCATTGTTTGAATTGCTCAAAAGGAGCAGGGAGACGGAAATATCCCGACAACCGTAGATGGGTGGAAAAAAGATAAGAGAAACCAGATTATTGTCTTTTCCTTGGTGTGAATGGAGTCGATGGGCGGGCAAAAATAAAGGACATTTTTTTAACGTTAGAAGGTGCTAGGCTTAATAGAAAGGCTGAGCTTGGAGTTTCCATAGAAATGTAGAATTGGGAGACTTCTCAGAGGCTTCATTGTGGCCGGAAAGGTCATGCCATAATTTAATTTTGTATTGGTAGGATTTTGGAGGATAGATAACCTAGTGGACTTCGAGGGTTTTTTCCTGCATTTTTGATGTGTGTGTTGCCCAGCGGCGGGTTTCCAATATTCTTACTACTGGTTTGTCC
This sequence comes from Ahaetulla prasina, assembly GCF_028640845.1. Lineage (NCBI taxonomy): Eukaryota > Metazoa > Chordata > Lepidosauria > Squamata > Colubridae > Ahaetulla > Ahaetulla prasina. Next base: position 130,979,938 of record NC_080543.1, on the reverse strand, counting down.
CGTGTGTGCACCTTCCATGCATGTGTTTTGCTCACTCATTCGCTGTCATGTCCCACTCCTCCTCTGATGGCCGGGTCTGGAAAGTCTGTCTCAAACGTGGCCACGAAGCCTCTGCAGCTTTCCCAAAGTCCTGTCAGAGTTCTCAGGGCAGGCAGGAATCCAAGGTGTGACTTCAGCAACCAGATTAGACTTTGCCTGACTCAGAGAATGCCAGAAAGCAGATCCTTTATATAGGCCATGGGGTTTGGCTCCATGACTCAGCACTTATCTAGGCCTGCCCCTCCCTTCCTTTTGCTGACGTCGCCTCTCCATTCTCCGGAAGCGTGGATCTGTCCACTCTCCAGCTGCCGGCAATTCTAGCTCGTGACTGGCTTCATACTCCTCATGTTCACATGAGGAGGGGGGTTTATTTGCTCAGTCTGTCTGGGCATGGTGCCAGGACTGGGGGCTGGAGGCATGCCAGGCCATTCGTCTGCACTATCAGTCTCTGGCTGAGATAACAGGAGATGAGAGGGGCCTGGCTGCGGACAGGGGGGTGGGCGAGGCACAACCTTCGTCTTCTGCACACGCACTTTGCTCATTCACTCGCCTTCCACGCATGCACTTTTCTCACTCAGCCTTCGGCCTAATATGGCTTTGGAAGCCATACTAGGCCGAAGGCTTCCACACGCTGCGACTTTCTCCTTTGTGGGAAAGTAGGAGAAGGGGGGCGGTTGGTACAAGGGGCCATTAGACATAATAAGATTCTTCCTGCCGGTCAAGGTCAGGCCAAGACTGCATCTGGAGAAGGAGTGGTCGGAGTGATGCCTCGAGATGGGATGGTTGGTGATTGGAGCACGTGATCGGCAGAAGAGTCAAGGTGGGGGGTGGTCTGGGGTTTTGTACTACTGAGGGAGAAACCCGGATCTCCAGATTCGGATTTCATCCAACTGTGCCAGTTTACCTATGCTAGTAAAAGAATTTTGAAAGATGTTTGCCTCGGAGTCTTTTCTGCAGGAGGGGGTTTTCTGGAACGCTGACATTCGTCTTCCGTGCTTGCGCCCAGTCTCAAAAACATCCCTGAATAGGACGTCATAGAGCTGGGGCGGGTGGGCTGGCCCACCCACGATCTCCACTATCGGTTTGCCCGAACCGGTACGAACCGGCTGAAAACCACCTCTGGTGTTGCCTCTGTCTCCAATTGTGTTCTTTCCAACTCTTAACTTTTCCTCCTAGAGTCATAAATGCTATTCTAGAAGGTTCCAAAGCTTGGCACTTTCTCTTGTCAAACTAAGATTTTTAATTACAAATGGGAGACCATCAAATTTAGATGAAACGCCTGAGGCACAATTCTCCGAAATCCTTAAATCCAAAAGAAGAATAATCACAGGGGAAGACTGCAACACAAGGGGTTGTTAAACGTGTATTTGTTAAAGAACATGTTCCTGACAGATTATAACTCACAATTCATAATCAACAGGGTAACTCAAGAGGCAGCAAACTCTCAGGCATAATTTTATGCTGGATAAACTGATCATCATAAATCCAAATACGTTTTAACCACTTGGAAACTATTTTTCTGGATAAACCTATGGGATTATATCTTCCGATCAGAAACCCACTTTAGTTCATACAATTTGATTGGTTTTAGGCATCTGTATGTTTTAATTTAATTTAATTTAATTTAATTTAATTTAATTTAGTTTAGTTTAGTTTAGTTTAGTTCAATTTAGTTTAGTTTAGAATTTAATTTAATTTAATTTTTTGTTTGGCATCATCATGTTTTGAAATGACCTTGGGTGGCTGTATATCTACTATATATTGGGACCAATGGAATCAGTATCCTGACAATAATAAAATTACAAGTAACAGGCTTATTTCTATCAATCAATTGAGCCATTTGTATAATGTCAACCGGCTTGTTACTACTAAACTACCCAAAGTTATCGGGAAATGAATTTTATAACTGTGACGCTCCAATAAATCAAATTCTACAGTCTAACTGTTGGGTCAAAATAATATTGTTTTCCCTACATCCATAACACAGATTCAAAATAGAAAGCCTTCTAAAAGTGGGCTCTTTGAGTCATTAATACTATAATTATCAACACTGTTGAAATATCAATAACCTCAGATATGCAGATGATGCCATTCTAATGGCAGAAAGTGAAGAGGAACTAAAGAGCCTCTTGATGCGGGTGAAGAAGGAGAGTGCAAAAGTTGGCTTGAAACTCAACATTAAGAAAACTAAGATCATGGCATCCGGCCCTCTCAATTCCTGGCAAATAGATGGGGAAGAAATGGAGGTAGTGACAGATTTTATGTTCCTGGGCTCCAAGATCACTGCAGATGGGGACTGCAGCCAAGAAATTAAAAGATGCTTGCTCCTGGGGAGGAAAGCTATGGCAAATCTAGAGAGCATACTAAAAAGCAGACATCACCCTGCCAACAAAAGTGCATAAAATCAAGGCTATGGTTTTCCCAGTTGCAATGTATGGCTGTGAAAGTTGGACCATAAGGAAGGCTGAGCGCCAAAGAATTGAGGACTTTGAACTCTGGTGCTGGAGAAGATTCCTGCGAGTCCCTTGGACTGCAAGGCGAACAAACAAGTCAATCCTAGAGGAGATCAACCCTGACTGCTCTTTAGAAGGCCAGATCCTAAAGATGAAACTGAAATACTTTGGCCACCTAATGAGAAGGAAGGACTCACTGGAGAAGGGCCTAATGCTGGGAAAGATTTAGGGCAAAAGAAGAAAGGGACGGCAGAGAACGAGGTGGCTGGATGGAGTCACTGAAGCAGTAGGTGTGAGCTTAAATGGACTTCAGAGGATGGTAGAGGATAGGAAGGCCTGGAGGAATGTTGTCCATGGGGTCACAATGGGTCAGACATGACTTCGCAACTAACAACAACAACAATACTATAAAATATCTTACACAATTAAGCATATTGCATACATCTTTTTGGACAACAGCAACCATAAATACACTTCAGTTATTAAAGGAGAGTTTTCTTCATCCTAAACAAACTGAATTGACGAAATAGATCTGTAAACATAAACCACTGAAAAAGCTACCAATCCTGGAATCCCATTACTTAAGAATATTCATTCTTAATTTTTTTTTAAAAAATCCACCATTACAGCTTTAAGGTTTCCATCAGCCATCTAATACATACATTTGAGGCATTACGTTTTTAAATATTTAAAATGTGTATCAGCCTTTTAAATAGCTAATCCACGGTTAAATGAAAAATTCCTCATTGCAAAGCCTTGAGACTCATCCCATTAAATTGCCAAACTAGAAATCTTTTCAAAGATGTCAAGTAAATATGTAAGTTTTAAGCAGTGTTTCAATTCTGAGGGACAGAAAATTATGTTTGTTCCTTATTCCCTAATTTTACCGCTTTATATTAGACACGCGGTTCACGGCAGTATTTTTATTTATTTATTTTTTGGGGGGGGCAAAATTTTTATTTTCCATAATAATTCCCACAATTTGACCAGTGTACAATACAATCACTTATCCAACAATCAATCCTATACTCAAATTATACTCAATCAGGGCTGCTCGACCGCCACTCCCTCCCTTAATCCTTTCTTCCCTTCTCATCCTTCTTCAACTTTCCCCACCACCCTTCTCCTCGCTTTCCTACTTCCCCACCTCTTTCCCACTTTTCACTACCATCCTTTCTAACCCTCTATCTTCTCCTTCTTCTTCTCCTCCTATCCTTTTTTCTCCCTCCCTTCTTTCCTACCTACCCACCTGCCTACCTACTTTCTTCCTTCTTTACTCCTCTTTCCTTACCCTTTCCTTTCGGGAGTGGTTACCGAGCAGTCCCGACTTTACACCATTGCAACTTGTTTAATTCTACCATTATTCCTGTACAATGGGAACCAATCAATTTATAGTCTTCCTTCCCCCCATTTCCCCGAGACTTCCCAGAACAGAATACAGGTATTGTAACTAACAAACATAATCTAAAATATAACATAAAACATATTCCATTTCACACCATCACACTATCAATTCCCTTCTTTCTTAAACTAATACATAGCAATTCCTAAGTCCGGCAGTATTTTTAGAAGCAAGTCCGTCAATAAATAAATCTAAACTGTGGGGATGCTTCAAATGTCCAATTAAATAAGCTTTTGTGTGTGTTTTTAGGTACTATGGATAAATGGTAAATGCCCAGAGAAGAACCAATCAGCACTGTTAATACAGATTCTATTGGCATCCTTCACACAAAAGATGAAAGAGGACAGGAAAGCCTGGAGGAATGTTGTCCATGGGGTCGTGATCAGTGGTGGGATTCAGCCGGTTCGTACCTATTCGGGAGAACCGGTTGTTAACTTTCTAAGCAGTTTGGAGAACTGGTTTGTTGGAAGAAATCTTTTTTTTCCCCCACTTTACAGGGCTAATCCTGTAAGGAAGGCGGGAAAGAAACATTCTGGTGGTGTTTCTAGCCTAACCTTTACTGTCCTGCTTACAGAAACTGCCTCTCTGGTTAAGCCTTGTTACATTGTAACAGCTAAGGCAAAGTGCTCATCAACGTGAGTGACGTTGAGTTGGCTACGCCCACACGGTCACATGACCACTGAGCCACGCCTACCCAGCTGGTCATTAGGGCAGAGAACCGGTTGTTAAATTATTTGTATCCCGCCACTAGTCACGATGGGTCAGACACGACTTCGCAACTAACAACAACAAAAAGTCTCAAAAGACTATGGTATTGTGCTCTGGACACAGCATCTAGTGTGCTAAAAAGGCCAATTTGAGAGTGGCAATCCCTTCCACACTGAGGGCAGACACACTAAGGGCAGATACATATACAATAGAGATAGTCCTTGACTTACAACAGTTCACTTCCAAAGTTACAACGGCACTGAAAGCGTGACCATTTTTCACACTTATGACCATTGCAGCATCCCCATGGTCATGTGATCAAAATTTTTATGGGACCACGTTGCTCCCATATAACACCTATCCTGCGTGGCCTGCACTGGCTGCCGGTAGCCTTCCGGGTGCAATTCAAGGTGTTAGTGATCACCTTCAAAGCGCTCCATGGCTTAGGACCGGGTTATCTACGAGACCGCCTTCTGCCACTGATAGCCTCCCAACGACCCGTGCGCTCCCACAGAGCGGGCCTCCTTCGGGTGTCATCATCCAAACAATGTCGGTTGGTGGCCCCCAGGGGGAGAGCCTTCTCTGTGGCAGTACCGGCCCTTTGGAACGAGTTGCCTCTGGGGTTATGCCAACTCCCCGACCTCCGAACCTTCAAGCGGGAATTGAAGACTCTATTATTTAATCATGCGGGACTAGCCTAAGTGTGTTTTAATTAATTTATTTATAATTTTAAATTTTAAAGGGTTTTATATCGGTCTATGACCGTTTTGGTTAATTAGGCCTATTAAATATTTCGTTTTAAATTCATTTTAAATTTGTGATTTATACTTTGTATATTCTGTGTTTTTAATATGGCTGTAAACTGCCCTGAGTCCTTCGGGAGAAGGGCGGTATAGAAATTAAATTATAAATAAATAAATAAATAAATAAAATTCAAACACTTGGCAACTGGCATGTACTGAAGACGGTTGCAGTGTTCTGGGGTCATGTGACCCCTTTTTGCAACCTTCTGACATGCAGAATCAATGGGGAAGACAGAGTCAGTTAACAGCCGTGTTATTGAGTGATTAACTCAACAACGGCTGCAAGAAAAATCGTAAAAATGGGAGAAATTCACTGAACAAATGTTTTGCTAAGCAACACAAATGTCGGGCTCAGCGATGGTCTTAAGTTGAGGCCCATCAGTACTACCAGTAGTAGTAATGTACTGCTACAAAAACGCCATTTACGCTTTAAGCAAACTGCTGATTTATACAGATTTGCATAAAAGTGATCACCAGAAAGAGAAAATCATAGTCTTTCCCCCACTTTCTTCAGGAAAAATTATATTTTCCCTCATTTCTTCAGGAAGAAATATACCGTATTTTTTGGAGTATAAGACGCTGCGGACTATAAGACGCACCTACCTTTTTGGGGGAGGAAAACAAGAAAAATTTTTTTGCCTTAGCCTCCTAGTAGCCATCCAGTATTCATCTGGCCCGTTCGCTACCTCCCATTCGGCGCTGCCACAGCCCATTCACCACTGCTGCCCGTTTGCCTTGGCTTGTTGCCGCCAGAGCCAGTTTGCCTCAGCCCATTTGGTGTTCTGTCTCCTTCCCCACTTCAGACCCACAAGCTGGCCTTCAGCCAGTGGATTCACGGCTCTTATCAGTCCTGGCAGAGAAATCGCAGCTGCCTGCCAAAGTCCAAACAAATGACTCACGTAGCAAGACTTTCAGCTCTTTTTGAAATGGATCAGCTAAACTTTGTTTCTTGTGGAGTGAGAGCAGTCCCAAAGTTCCTTATATATCCTGTGGGGTGGGGCGCCTGCCCCACACTTCCTTTTGATGACGCCACCTCTCTAATCTTCTGAAGCGTGGGTCAAGCCAAGCTTGATCATTATTATCAGCTGGGTCTAAAGGCATAGCCTGGGGAAGGGAGGAATCAGGGGATGACGGCCTCATTACGTCCTCCGACTGGTCTACTTCTGGCTCCTGGAGCCAAGCCAAAGGAATCGGTGCTCCTGAGGTAAGCCTTACCAGCCCTTCCCCTCACTCTTGGAGTCTCTTTCGGGCATGGGGCCAGGTTCGGGGGCTGGAGTCACAACATTTGGTGCGACCCATTTGTCGCCGCCTGTTCGCCTGCCTGTTCACCACCGCCATGGCCCGTTCAACGCAGTCTGTTGAGCATGGCCCATTTGCCGCCACCGATTCCCCCCCACCTGGAACTGGCCGAAAATGCAACGCACGGAGGCCAAAAATGGGGCTTGCGAAGGCCAAAAATGCAATGCACGGAGGCTGAAAACAGATAAAGGGTGGGGACCAGTAGGTGGGTGGGGCTTCAGTAACACTCGGTGTATAAGACACACCGCAATTTTCACCCACTTTTAGAGGGGGTGGAATTGCGTCTTATACGCTGAAAAGTATGGTACTTTTTTCGCCATATCTTCAGGAAGAAATATACTTTCCCGCCCCCTTTCTTCAGGAAGAAACTGAGATGCTGTTATAGTAACCGTATTTATTGGTTTCTTGCTCAAGATTCTTTAAGGGATCGTTGTCTTAAAGAAAAACACAGATCTTCTACAAAATACAGTGGCTTTCAACAAGAAACTTTTATATAGCAACAGCAACAAAAAAGCAAAGGGAATGTGCTGTCTGAACTATGCCTGGGGAAAAAAGACAGGAGTGACCTGAGATTAGCCACCTCTTACACAAAGAACAGAAAGAATGATAGACAAAGAAGTCCCAGAATAAATCTTTGAACTTGTTATCTCCATCCTGGCTCCCTTCTGGGTCAATAGATGTTAAAGAGTCAATGCCAGCGGAGTCACACGCCCAACAATAAGGTATCCCTCTTAACTCTTAAGTTAAAAGAGAGAAACATGATAAAGCTTGAGTTGGCATGACACAATCACCCTAAGTATAGTTCTCCCTCAATCGTTGGGTAATCCTTTTACACAAAATACGAGTTTCTCAAGATTAGGAGTGTCAGAAGAAATGTCTATCTGGTTCAGTTCCAAGCTGGGAGAAAGACACTGTAAACATGGAGGCTGATGGGAGAGATGGTTTAATGATGAACAGAACCACCAAGCACGTGTGATTCTGGGCAGCTGACCACATGGAGTTGAGAGTGAGGGGTTTTTATACCTTCTCTTGCGCTTTAAACTTGAGCTTCCTGTTTCTGTGCAAGACCATGTATTCTATTGGCTGTTGTCAGACTCCCATGATGCCATGTACAAATCCTAGGAGTTTGTCTGAGCTAAGTTTGGTTGAAGTTTGGCCGATGCAATGAAGGGGCTTGTTGGGCAATTCCTATTGTGGCTGAGGGCTAATCCTACCTTTGTTCAGACCTTGCTGCAGGGAATTTGCTTATGAATAGTGCTATCTATCTCTTTATCTCTTTTTTTAAAAAAATAATTTTTATTAAACTTTTGACTTTTAAAAACAAAATAAAGAAAAATACAACAAAAAATAAAAACACATTAAAAACACATAACAGACATAACATTACATCGTATATTAATTTACAACATGCCGTATCGACATAAATATATATCCTCTGTTCTTATTCAATCGATCCTCTACATGCTATATTTACATTGGTATCTGCAGTATTTACCAATCCATCCTTATCCGGTTAACACAATTTAAACCAGTATCTCTTTTATCTCTTAAGTGCTGACATCTACTGAGGGCTATTAAGAAAAGTGGGAGCTACTTTCTGTCTCCAAGAGCATGTTTCTCAGTGCCTCCTTTAGGGAAATGTAGTATTCTGCCTTGTTAATATTTCTCAAAATATTTCATTATTCTAATTTTCTACAGGCGATACATAGGTTCTTCTTTCCCATCTATTGTACCTTGTTGTTTCCTTGTTAATTCTCCCACGGTGATGTTACTAATTAAAAGATGGGAACCAACTGGACCACTGAATGATATTCCGTAAAAAAGACTTCTCTGTAATAGGATGTCTCTTTCTTTAAATTCTGATTAATTATTCCATAGGTGAAAAAATTCTCATTATCTTGTGCCAACACCTAGCATGTTCTTTAGCCAGCTTATTTCTCATTTCCCCCCTCTTTTCCCACATGTTTGAAGGAGGGGGGAGGAAATACCTTTAAACATCAAAGGTCGAGGTTCATTATGTCCGTATTTAAAAAATAAAATTGGAATTGGAATTTTTTTTTCTCCTCAGAAACAGGGCTGGCAACGTACTATTACTAAGACCCTACAGCAAGAAGCAGTAGATAATTTTCTACTGCAGGCAGTGGCTCAACCTTCAATTATTTTGCAATTTAAATATTAATTAAGATACAGGGCCTTCGTTTATATATTCCCTATTTTAAAGCTGGCCAACACCTCCTTTCAAAACATTGTTTTGAAATTCAATTAACAACTTCACTCGGTTGTTCTGGAATGCAGGTGATTCTCAGATGCTAACTTGAGCATATTTGAGCACCTAGAACTGAAGGTATGTGGATAAAACCAAATTCCAAAGGTGGTTGTTTCTGCATTTTCCCAGTTCCTGATTTCAGTGGGTTAAGTGGGAAGAAAAATAGAAAATATATCGAAATTCTCAAAACGAAGTCCAAGGAAACAGAATGGCGAATGTAGAAACCCATTTGCTAATTTTTATTTGGCATGGTCTTCTTCTTGTGCCATATCCGTCATTGGATGTTGGCGATCACATTGGCGATCCTATTTTTTTTATCAACAGCCGCACGAAAAAGTGCCGTTGAGTTTTGTCCAAACCAGTCCCTTAGATTTTGAAGCCATGTTGTTCTGCTTCTGCCTGGACCTCGTTTGTCTTCAATCTTTCCTTGGAGGATTAAGTGAAGGATGCCTTATTTTTATGGGTGTCGCATCCCAAGTCCAAAATATTCTAACTTTCGCTTTTTTAATGGTTTTGATGATTTCCCATGGCTTTCCCAGATGGCTTACCACCTCCTCATTTCTAATTTTATCAACCCAACTTATACATAATAAAAGATAAAGGTTCCCCTCACATACACATGCTAGTCGTTGCTGACTCTAGGGGGCAGTGCTCATCTCCGTTTCAAAACCGAAGAGCCAGCGCTGTCCGAAGACGTCTCCATGGTCATGTGGCCGGCATGACTCAATGCCAAAGGCGCACGGAACGCTGTTACCTTCCCACCAAAGATGGTCCCTATTTTTTCTACTTGCATTTTTACGTGCTTTCGAAACTGCTAGGTTGGCAGGAGCTGGGACAAGCAACGGGAGCTCACCCCATTAGACGGCAGCACTAGGGATTCAAACTGCCGAGCTGCCGACCTTTCGATCGACAAGCTCAACGTCTTAGCCCCTGAGCCACCATGTCCCTCTATTATGCATAATACCATCTGTAAATCCACATTTCAAATGCTACTAGTCTCTTCAAGTGGTTTTCTGTCAGAGACCAATTCTCCACTCCTTAGAGCAGGCTACAAAAGATGTAACATCTAACAAGCCTGACTTTCAATCTTAGGCTTATGTCGTGACTGCAAAAGACCTTTTTCATTTTGGAGAATGCTGTTTGAGCTTTCCCTATCCTTGTTTTTACCTCAGGGGTCATGTTCTAGCTTTCATGTAAATTAGCACTGAGGTACATGATCTGTTCAATTTTTTCTAGTGGTATTCCTTCTGAAGTTATCGGTGGTAAATTAATGTGTTAATAAGATACGGTAATAGGAGTAGCCAGACCTAGAGTTAGAAGCTAGAGGAGTTAGACCTAATACTCTTTTATTAATGGGAAAAATGAGAAAGGATGGCATCTTCTAAGTTCCGATATAAATCATTCCCAATATCAGCTATTCTGAAGACACACCTAATAGAGTACAGGGTTGAAGTAACTCTAACCTACCAATCTCATCATGGAAACATCTAAAGTCAAATGATCCCTATTGCATACTTACCATATTTTTTGGAGTATAAGACGCTCCGGACTATAAGACACACCTACTTCTTTTGCTGAGGAAAACAAGAAAAAGAAATTTGCCTCTGCCTCTGCCTCCCAGTAATTTTGGCTCGTTACAGCAAACAGATTGCTTTACTTTCATTTTCGTTTTCAGCATAGCTTGATTAGCCCAAGAAGAAAAAAATCTGCTCCCAGCAATTTACCTCCTTGCAGCAAGCAGCAGTGGCCTGCGCAAAACAGCTGAGAGTCGAAAGGCCGATCAAACAATCAACTTGTGCTAATTAGGCTGTGCTGAAGCTGAAACGGGCTGTTTCTTCTTGCTGCTTGCTGCAAGGAGGTAAATTGCTGGGTGGCAGTGGCCAAAGGGTGGGGGCCAGTGGGTGGGCGGGGCTACATTCGGTGTATAAGACGCACCTAAATTTTCACCCCCTTTGGGGGGGGGGGAGTGCGTCTTATACTCTGAAAAATACGGTAGTCCTGCAAGAGAAAGACAGACAGACAGATGGCCAGACAGACAGATAGACAGATGAATGGACAAGCTACCAGCTTGTTTTTTAAGATGTTCTTAGGAAGATGAAATTCATTCGATCTGAACCGTGACGTCTAATTAAAAGCAGAAGTCCTTGGATACATAACATTTCTCTGCAAGTAGGGAACAAGGCCATAGGGAAGACAGGAAAGAATTGGCTGTAGATTAAAAGGCCGACGTGCACTTCTGCTACGGAAAAGCCTTTCCAAAGGTACAGATTGGTAGATGTAATTTCTAATGTGCCAGAGGAAGTTATTAAATATACAGGAAAAAGAAGCCAAATTCACCGTGTTTAATTAATATACTTTTTATTTTATTAATGGCAAAATGGTTTAAAGGTTTGTTTTGGTATTATATATATTTAAGAATGGTTAGCTGCCTTGGCCAAATAAGTTCACTAAAAACAAAATCCATATTTTCTCCCATGTCTGTCCAAGTCATTTTCCTGACATTGCAGAGAAGTGCAACTAAGGCCGTGGTAGCTCAGGCTGGTAAGAAGCCTGTTATTAGAACACAGCAGCCTGCAATTACTGCAGGTTCAAGCCCAGCCCAAGGTTGACTCAGCCTTCCATCCTTTATAAGGTAGGTAAAATGAGGACCCAGATTGTTGGGGGGGCAATAAGTTGACTTTGTAAATATACAAATAGAATGAGACTATTGCCTTATACACTGTAAGCCGCCCTGAGTCTTCGGAGAAGGGCGGGATATAAATGTAAATTAAAAAAAAAAAGATGATCAGGGGACTGGAGGCTAAAACATATGCAGAATGATTGCAGGAACTGGGCATGGCTAGTCTAGTGAAGAGAAGAGAAGGACCAAGGGAGATGATAGCTGTCTTCCAATATTTGAGAGGCTGCCACAGAGAGGAAGGAGTCAAGCTATTTTCCAAGGCACCTGAAGGCCAGACAAAGAATAATGGATGGAAACTAAACAATAGAATAGAGCAGAGCAGAGCAGAGCAGAGCAGAGCAGAGCAGAATAGAATAGAATAGAATTTTATTGGCCAAGTGTGACTGGACACACAAGGAATTTGTCTTGGTGCACATGCTCTCAGTGTACATAAAAGAAAAGATACGTTCATCAAGAATCATAAGGTACAACACTTAATGATAGTCATAGGCTATAATTAAGCAATCGGGAAGCAATATTAATATAAATCGTAAGGATACAAGCAACAAAGTTACAGCCATACAGTCATAAGTGGAAGGAGATGGGTGGTGGGAATGATGGGAAGATTAATAGTAGTGCAGACTTAGTGAATAGTTTGTCAGTGTTGAGGGAATTATTTGTTTAGCGGAGTGATGATGTTTGGGAAGAAACTGTCCTTGTGTCTAGTTGTTCTGGTGTGCAGTGCTCTATAGCGTCGTTTTGAGGGTAGGAGTTGAAACAGTTTATGTCCAGGATGTGACATAAAGGAGAGATTCAACGTGGAAATAAGGAGAACTTTTCTGACAGTGAGAACAATCCACTCATGGAACAGAAGTTGTGGGAGCTTCATCCCTGGAAGCTTTCAGAAAGAGACTGGACTGGACTGCCATCTGTCAGAAATAGTGTGTAGGGTCTCCTGCTTGGGCGGGGTGGGTGGGGGTTGGACTGTATGACCTGCAAGGTCCCTTCCGACTCTCTTAATCTGTATCGTTGCCACAACTTTTCAGGAGCAGTGGTTTCCTGCTTTAAAGAAAAAAATATGTTTTCCTCTAGGAAAGGCTCAAAACAGAGCAGACTCAGTCCCTCCTAAGTAGCTTGAAGGTATCAGCAGATGCGGAAGTGGGACGAAAGCATCTCCTCAGCTGAATTATTCCAACTCTCTTCCCTGGCCCTGCGCTTGAATTCCACTCTGACGGGAATCCGAAGGCCGGGGTTTCATGCCTCAAAAATGCACAAATGTCAATTCCCAACACGAAATTTGTCAGCTAAGCCTGTAATTTCCATTTAGATTTGTTTCATTTTTCAAGGCACAGAAGCCGCCGAGCGGAGAATAGCTTCGGCTTTATAAAGGCCTCTTTTCAAGTAACCCAAACTGTAATCTAAGGAGTGTTTTCACCCATTAACTTTTTTTTTTCCTTCCTGCAGCGGGCGAGGTAAACAAGGGCAGGAAAACAAATGTCCTCTTTCCAACGCAACCTGCCAAGAAGATTCTTCTTATGTCGACGCGTCTGTCACTCGGTGCTCCCGATCCAGTCCCATTAACCAATTGCCCGCACGGCACATAATTAATCTCCCGGGGAGATTTGGGATCAATTTCTCGTCCTCCTCCTCCCCATTCTTTTTCTGCAGCCTTTCTAATGAAAGCCTGCCTGCTTACATGAGTTTTATTTTCCTCCCTCTGTGGCTACAAAGTCAGAAAGTCAGATGGTTCTGAATCAAATAGATATATAAATCAAATGTGCAGAGGGGCGACAGCTATTTCCTTGAGTTGGACAAACTGGTTTTTTCCTCCCCCCTCAAAAAAATAATAATCCAAAAATACATTTATGGGATTAGTTGATGAACAGGAGTTGAGCTTACCCCATGGGAAAATCGTCATCTTAGCTTCAAGTCAGAACCTAGCAATAACACTTAGACTTATATACCGCTTCATAGTATTTTACAGCCTCCTCTAAGTGGTTCACAGAGTCAGAATATTGCCCCCAGAAATCTGGATCCTCACTTTACCGACCTTGGAAGGATGGAAGGCTGAGTCAACCATGAGAATCGAATTGCTGGTGGTCGGCAGAATTAGCCTGCAATACTGCATTCTAACCACTGCGCCACCATGGGTAGAATAGAGTAGAATAGAGTAGAGTAGAGTAGAGTAGAATGGCATAGCATAGCATAGCATAGCATAGCATAGCATAGCATAGCATAGCATAGCATAGCATAGCATAGCATAGAATAGAATAGAATAGAATAGAATATAGAAAATGAATAAAATAGAAAATAATAGAATATAGAAATTGAAATGGAATGGAATGGAATGGAATAGAATAGAATATAGAAAATGAATAAAACAGAATAGAATATATAAATATAAATATAAAGAAGAGAAGAGAAGAGAAGAGAAGAGAAGAGAAGAGAAGAGAATTCTTTATTGGCCAAGTATGATTAGACACGCAAGGAACTTGTATCTGGTGCATAAACTCTCAGTGTACATGCAACAATAGTGATTGATCATTACCCTAGTCATTGTAAAAATACATTCATCATAAAACATTTGATATCAGCAATTTAGAAGAAGTAGGCAGGATAACAGGAAGCTTGTTGTATAAGTCTAGAATATATCATCGTCATTATCTGGGGCATGTCCTAATTCTTCTGCTGCCAGGTTTTGTTCTAGGAACACGGCGGGACGGAACAACTCGCAGATCAGGACTTGTCTGGATCATTTTGTATCATTCCTGCCTTAGGGTCTCTCTCTTCTTGTCACTTAGTCTTCTTCCCTTTGGTGGATTAGCATCTCACTTCTGTTCCAGAGCCTCTGCTATCTACAAAGAGGGAGCATGATTAGCTAAATTGCTCCACTCAGCTTGGAAAACATTTGCAATTCAAAAGGAGGTTGCAACCGTGGAAAAAAAAAATTGCCAGACTGGCTAGCAAGCGAGTAAAAAAGCAGATCAAATCCGGGCCCCCATCAGATCTACAAAAAAAAAAAAAAAAAGCAATAATAAAACAGTTGGAGATGAATGCAGGGAACAAGAGTGGAACATGTGAGTTAATCTTAAAATGAATGATTGCAGCAAAAGGACCCCTGGCTTAATTCTCGAAACGCCGCCATGGATTACAGAGAGCATTGAGAGAAGCAATCAAGAGAACCAGAGAGAGGATTCAAGCACTGGGCTACGTCATCATGGAGCTGGCTTCCTGGTGGATTCAGCCAACTGTATTTTGCATATCGAAAAAGTTGTAGCGTTCTGTCCAGGGGTGAAATGCTCCTGGTTCGGATGGGATCAGCCGATCTGGTAGCGATGGTGGTGGGTGGTTCGGAGAAACAGTAGCAAAAATCCCTGCCCCCACCCCACCCCGCCGATGCCCAGCTGAGCCATGCGATCGTCAGAGCCCTTTTTTTTTTTACTTTTAAAAGGATTTTTTCTACAACCTCTTCGGCCGAATAGGTTCTAAAAAAATGCTTTTAAAAGGTAAAAAAAAAGTTCTGATGATCCCAGCTGAGTCACGTGATCGTCAGAAGCTTTTTTTGTTTTACTTTTAAAAGCATTTTTTTACAACCTCTTTGGCCGAACAGGCTGTAAAAAAAATGCTTTTAAAAGTAAAAAAAAAAAAGATCGCGCACCACAGCTGATCACCCCCCTCCATGCTGTTCCACTTACTGCATGCACACACCAGCCACAAACTGGTAGCAAACCAGATTTCACCACTGGTTCTGACCCAGCTCCCAAACATGACAAACTCTCTGTAGTTACCTAATTGTTCCCTTTGTTAGAAGCGCCAGCAGCCCCCGCAAAAAGTCTCTCTCTCTTACACACACATACAGTAGGCTAACAGGTCTGTCCAGCAAGGAGATGAATAGATAGGGTGGGGCTTCGCTAGCAGCGGTGGCTCTTCCTCCCAAGGATCAGCCCATAGATTTCCACTGCTCCTCTCCTCTGCCTTCTGTGCATCCGTGTGTCAGGCACTGGACCCAGCTGTTTCTCCTCTTCCTCATCAACCACCTCCAGACCTGGGGACTGTTGACTCTCCATTGAGGGTTGATGGATGGGCCAGGCTCCGCCTCTCTCTCTCTCTCTGCCAGCTCCATTCCCTCTTCCCCCTGGGAGCTCTCAGGTTGCCTTGATGCTGATCCTGACTCCCACACCTCCTCCTCTTCCTCTGATTCGGTTGCCGGAGGGGCCGGCAGGCCACATCATGTAGCTTAATACAATGTGTGAAGTTGTGAAATACAAGGCAGACTCATACGGTGAAAAAACAACAAAGGAAATGGCCATTTTTGGTTTGGCATACATAAAAGGTAAAGGGCAAAATATTACTGAATGAACTTTTTTTAAAAAAGGGTTGCTATACCCCACCTTCTAAAATAACATTTAACAACAATCAGCATTAAGCTGCTTTCTAAACCGGAATCTTGGGGTTGGAAAAGCTTTGCATCCAAAGAACAGAAGCTGGATTCATATCTCAATATTGCAGATATCATAATGTGGGAAGCCACCCCCGCACTCCTCGAAGAATGAAATATTTTGAGGAATATTTAAAAAGGCAGAATATTGTATTTCCCTAAAGGAGGCATGGAGAAACATGCTCTTGGAGACAGAAAGTAGCTCCCACCTTTCTTAATGGCCCTCAGCAGATGTCAGCACTTAAGAGGTAAAGAGCTTAATGGAAATTAGATAGCTCTATTCATAAGCAAATGCCCTCACCCATGAGCCAAACCAGGACAAAGCCATTAAGCCACAAGAGGAATTGTCCAACACCCTTTCAGAAAACAAGCCCCTTCATTGTATCACTCTCAAAAACTTCAACCAAACTTAGCTAAGATAAACACCTAGGATTTGTATTTTGCCTATAGAGCCAGCTATGACCCCTACATAACCCCTATGGGAGTTTGACAACAGACAATAGAATACATGTTCTTGCACAGGAACAGGAAGCTCAAGTTCAAAGTCCAAGAGAAGGTATAAAAGCTCAACTCCATGTGGTCAGCTGCCCAGGACCTCAAACCCATGTGGTTCTGCTTCATCAATAAACCTTCCCAATCAGCCTCCATATTTCCAGTGTCTCTCTCCTGGCTTGGAACTGAACCAGATGGATATTTCTTCCAGCATTAACATACTTTTGCTGGGAAGATGGGGACTGTAGAGGAGGTAAGAATAGATACGATACTTTTTCCGAGCCAAAAGCCTGGAAAGAAATATGTCAAGAGTATTTGTGCCATGATAATAAACACGCACAAATAAAGAAAAAAGATAGACCGCAATGCTGTATTTATTGTTTTGTCCCTTGAGAAATAAAACAGGACTCTGAATCATTGTGACTAACTATCATAATAACATCGTAAGTGACATTATGGAGCAGATTATTGTATTCAGGACCCTGCATAATAAGAGAACATCGGCTACTTTTATATCTACACAACCATCCAAACTGACAAACTGTTTGTTTCTTGAAAAAGTAAGTATATCGTGTAGCTCACAACTCTGTGTGTGTGTGTGTTTGTGTGTGTGTGTGTATGTAGGTCTTTGGTTATTCGGGTTTTCTCCCACGTAAAATTGGAAGTGTCTTGGCGACGTTTCGACGAAGTCTCATTCGTCATCTTCAGGCTTCAACTTCATGCTTCTAGGAGCTTCTAGTTGCTCCTAGAAGCATGAAGCTGAAGCCTGAAGATGACGAATGAGACTTCGTCAAAACGTCGCCAAGACACTTCCAATTTTACGTGGGAGAAAACCCAAATAACCAAAGACCTACATACAAACCCCCGCGAAAACCTCAGAAAATATATATATATATATACTCCTCAATTTATGACTGCAATTGAAACCCACATTTCTGTAGCTAAGCAGGACTTTTGTTAAGTCAGTTTTGGCCCATTTTATGACCTTTCTTGCCACGGTTGCTAAGTGAACCGCTGCAGTTCTTCACTTAGCCGCACAGTTGTTAACTGAATCTGGCTTCCCCATCCACTTTTTGCGTGTTGGAAGGTCGCAAAAGGGAATCACGCGACTGCCGTCATAAATATGAGTCGGTTACCAAGTGTCTGAACTTTGACTGTGTGACCATTGCCGATGCTGCAATGGGCGTGGGTGAAAAACCGATATTTTCAGTGCCCGTTGCATCTTTGAACAGTCATTACATGAAATGTTGTAAGTCAAGGACTACCTGTGTTTTTGTGTATCCCATTTATTATATAACAACTTAGATCTTCCTTTCGGAAGCTTCTCCGTTCAGCTTTCCCTAAGCTGTGAAAATATCAAATAAAACTGAGGCCCAGAGCATCTGAGGAGTTGTTGTGCGTTTATCGATAAAATCAGAGTCGGATTTCAAGCGAGCCTCACAGAAACTTAATTGGGAATGCTGAATTCCTGACAATTTCTTGCGTCTGTCGGTTGAAGTACCGTTGAGTAGTTTATCTGAGCAAGATTTAGCTTCAGATAGTGGAAATAGCCTCAGGTCCTGTCGGGCAAGCGGCTGTGCCACAGCGCACATTTAATATTTTTTCGATGACGATCTAATTTTCATTCGTGTTTGATTTTGGAAGCTTTATCCGTGCAGCGTTCTTACACTGAGACGGTTAAACTAGTTTCTGCGGTTGGTCACGTCAGAAGATTCACGGCACAGCTTGTTGTTGTTGTTTTTTCCTGCGAAAGGGAGAATTCTGTTAGCCTTCTTGGGGGATTGTAATCACGAAGAGGAAAAAAAAAAAGATTCTATATTTCAAAAATAGTGCCAATGAGAGAGCAGCTTGCCGTGTTCTGTGGAGTACAATGCTCTCGGTGCGGTTTTGCGAGAGACAAAGAAACTTTGTGATATGGTTGATATTCTGCTCCAGGGAGACAATTGAGATCTGCCAGTTGGAAACAAACTGTGGGTTGCCCCCGGTTCGGTCTGGTTCGCAAGAACCCGTCGTAAAACCGGTGGGAGGCTCCACCCACTGACCCAGACTTCATCAGGAAGTTTCTGTGCAGAAGCGTGCACGATCCCTTTACGAACCTGTAGTAAAGGTAAGTAGAACCCACCTATTGTGACCCAGGTTCCTGGACCTGGACTCCTGGACTCGGATGATTCAGAAAGTGAGGGAGAAGACCTGGCAAGCCCTGCTTCTCTTGAGCCCTTTCCCTCCATGGCACCCACTCAAAGGATGGAGGAGGGGCCGGCAAGGCCTGATTCCCTGGAGCCTTCTTCTGATTTGGGAACGCCCCAAGAACAGTTTTGGAGTGATGCAAGAGTGCGCAGGCGTGACTGGCGCGCGCAGCAGAAGCAGCGTTGGGATAAAGCCAAGTCATAATTGTCATGCAGTGACATCTGCAGAGACTATAAATAGGAGGCGGGACTTCCTGGTTTTTTGTCTTGGACAAAGTAATGAATTTGGGCGGGCAAACTGTATCAATGGAGGGAAGAATATATTCGTGAGTAATTCTGGCCTTATCTGTAATTTCCTTGTTATCTCCAGAAACTTGGCAGGCCCGTGGGTAGACGTGGCCAGGACATTTATATATATGTAAATAAATCAGAAAAGGAGGCCTCTGACTGACTCTTTGCTGGGAGTATTGGGGGAAGGGAAACAGAACACCACCCCTGAAACAAAGATCTCACTTTAGAGCAAGGGTGTCAAACTCGATTTCATTGAGGGCTGCATCAGGCTTGCATTTGAACTTGGGGGGGCTGGGGGGGCATGGCCGGCTCAATGTCACTCATGTTGGGTGCGCCTGTGGTAGCCCAAGCGTTCTGCCAGCAAAAACAGGCTCTTGAGTTCCGTTTTCGGCTACGATGGCCTCCTGCAACCTTCTACCAATGAAAACAGAGCTTGGGAAGGTCTCACGCAGTCCTTCCGAGCTCTGTTTTCACTGGCAGAGTCACCATGGGCCAGTCCTTCGCTATTTATAGGGTGGCCCCACGGGCCATATCTAAGCACCCGGCAGGCCAGATCCAGCCCCCAGACCTTAAGTTTGACAACCCTGCTTTAGAGATAAAATTGCTGCTTCCAATGAGAAAAGACCGGCTTGCTGAATATGGCTGTGGAATCATATGGCCGTGGAATTATGGATTACTGCAATATTACCATGGAATATAAACTAATCAGCTTTAAATAAGGCAATTTGGTGCTTTCCCAAGGGAGCCAATGGAGTTCTTTTCCATCTTCTGATGTACAATGGCTTCAGAAGAAGCAACAAGAGATGTCTAAGTGAGTGGAATCCTATATCTGCAAGGTTTGCATCCTGCCGCACTACATATTACTCCTTGGCAGAAGTAATACATACATTGCTGTACTGTATTAAATGCATGACAAGAGAAGCTGGAGGAGGAGGGGAAGGAGGAAGAGAAGGAGGAGGAGGAGGGAGTAAGAAAGAAACAGCACATTAGATCACCGAGTGTAATACATGCACCAAAGAGAATAAAGAGATTTCCAGAAAAGCTCAATTATTCCTTTCCATCTGCTTCATTGTTGAAAACATAAAGGAGATGTTCTGGTCTGAACTGGATTTTATTTTTTCCCCCCTTTTGGGGAATCTCAAGAACTGATGTCGACGGAAGTGAAGGAGAGGTAGCTAGGTGCCATATTGACAATTAAAAATAAATAAATCACGATGTCACGCCGTATTCACTAGAGCAACTTTCTCCAACGGAGGCCCTGCTAAGATTGCAATTTTTGGTCATGCCGGCTGGGAACGTTGAGCATTGCAGTCCCAACCCATCTGGAAGACGCCACGTATCGTGTTGCGCCAGAGGGCTTTTTAAGATCGGGACTGGAAATGTTGTTTGTTTAAGAAATTATAAATCAGACGTGTAGGTTGGAGTTCGGAGGAGCACAGCTAGCACAATACAGGCATAATGAACCGTTGATATCTGAAATTTCAAAAGGAGCAACAGTGTATTGCCGTGCATCAGGGGTAAAGAACGATGACGTTGCCTTCTCTTGTATCTCAGAAACCTCATAAATTGCAATCAATTTCGTTGGATGATTATTTTCTTATGCTCTTTCTAAGTGCTGCTGCTGGTTCGGACCGGTTCGGTGAACCGGTAGTTCCAATGATCAGCTGGTCCCACCCCCGCCCTATCCTGTTATGCCTCGACCGCCCTCCTCTCCGCAGCCGGGCCCCTCCCATCTCCTGCTATCTGAGTCAGAGTCTGATAATGAAGAGGAATGGCCTGGCATGCCTCCAGCCCCCAGCCCTGGCACCATGCCTGGACAGAATGTCAGGAATGAGCAAACAAACCTCCCTTCTACAGCGTGTGAGCACGAAGCCAGCCACGTGCTAGAATTGCCGGCAGCAGATCAGGAGGATGGAAAGTCACAATGGACGGATCTCCACTTCCGGAGAATGGAGAGGCGACGTCAGCAAAAGGAAGGGAGGGGCAGGCCTGGATAAGTGCTGAGTCATGGAGCCACACCCCATGGCCTAGATAAAAGACCATCTTGAGTCAAGCAATTTGAGTCAAGCAAAGTCTCATCTGGCTTGCTGAAGTCACACCTTGGATTCCTGCCTGCCCTGAGAACTCTGACAGGAATTTGGCAAAGGTGCAGAGGCTTCATGGCCACGCTTAATACAGACTTCCCAGACCCGGCCGTCGGAGGGGGAGGGGGACACGACATATCCTGTCCTATATTTTCTTCTTTCTGGCTCAGCTGATTCATGCAACACAGCTGATTTCCACACCTCTGCTGTTCTAATTACTGGGGCTGCCTTAGAAGGTAAGCAGCTGAGCTTCAAATTGCTGCATGCAAGTGCATTAGGTGCGCACACGTGTTTAGGTGCGCACACGTGTTAAGTGCGTACGAAGCACGGTCTCACCAAACCGGTTATTATACCGGTTGCAGCCCACCACTGCTCTTTCTCCAAAATTCTAGCTTTATTTCCTTTTAGATTAGGTGTGGCTACTAAACATGTCCAAGTCAAATTCAATGCATTATCATTTGGATCAGTGTCTATGGAGATTCTCGGTCATCCAGGTCATGGTTATCCCAATAAGTGCTTTTTCAAGAAGCAACCGGACTTTCTGGTTTTTCTTTGAAGACGCTTCGCTTCTCCTCCAAGAAGCTTCTTCTGCTCTGACCGGATGGTGGGGGAACGGAAGAATTTATATTCCTTGCAGACAGCTGGTCATTTGCATCCTTTTAGAGAGTCATTGAGGCCATTTGAAGGTTTATCTGTGTCTTCAGGGGCACCTGAGTGGTGCAAATGGGTGTGGAGTTTTCTTGGAACTATTAAATCCTCCATTCCCCACCATCCAGTCAGAGCTGAAGAAGCTTCTTGGATGAGAAGCGAAACGTCTTCAAAGAAAAACTAGAAAGTTCAGTTTCCTCTTGAAAAAGCACCTTTGGGATATCATTTGGGCCTTGATTATTATTAGAATAACACAGTAACAAGAGTTGGAAGGAACTTCGGAGGCCTTCTAGTCCAAGACTCTGCTCAAGCAGGAAACCCAATATCATTTCAGACAAACGGTTGTCTAATCTCATTTTAAAAACCTCCAGTGTTGAAGCACCCACAACTTCTGGAGGCAACTTGTTCCGCTGATTCATTGTTCTAACTGTCAAGAAATTTAAATTAGGATTTACCCTGAGTTATGCCTATTGTCTAGTCTCTTCTACAGTCCATTGTGAGAAACGCAGAGTTTATTAGCTACCTAAAGCAAGCATCAGATACTGAACCTTCTTAAACGTTTTTATGTCCAATGTATTGAAATAAACTATAGTTTTCCTCCTGGACCACATTCTTTTTGCCCTTTTAAAATCATTTTGAACTACTTTAAAGTTTCGTTAAGTTTGGCAAGAGTTATAGTTGTGTTCTTTCCTTCATTCCGACAGCTATTTAAGAAGGTGAGGGAACAGGTCTTCTAACATGTATATTTGACTACACAAGTCTGGATCATCAAACATTACTTCCATCATGACCTTGAGAGAAATTTAGCTTCAGCTGCTTTGTTTTGCACAAAATGCAATTTCAGGTCCCTCCAGTGAAATCAAGCAACACATTTAGCACTATTACCTTCCCTTCCCAATCTCAGATAACTATCCTTCTTTGCTATCTTCTACATCTCCTGATCCAAAATAAGAAAATTAGTTTTTCAGATAACTTCATATTTTATCCCCATAAGCTGACTAAATGAATGAACGAACAATTCGGTTGATGAAATGGCTTCCCTGTGTTTTTTTTTAGAAAGTATATAAGAATTCACTGAATATATCTGAAGGATGCCAGTCTGGGAATTCTTGTTTTAGAAACTGTCAGAAATATAAATAGTACATTAGAAGGGGAGAAATGAATGAATTCTGCCATTATGAAGCTCAATAGAATGCCCACCTAGTTTGCAACTTTAACGTTCTTTAACAGTGGGGGGAAAATAGCATCTTGGAGTCAGAGTTCAAAGGATTAAAGTTTTCCATGAACGATTTAACAAAATGAAATGCCCATTTTAATTGAAGTAAATTAACGGATTTCATTTAAAACTATGGCTTCTGAAAATGACATCGTTAAACAAATGCCTTTAAAACATGATTATTTTTATCTGAATTAGGACAAAGAAAAATTAATACTCTGTTGGTGGAGAAGACTCCTGCGAGTCCCTTGGACTGCAAGGCGAACAAACAAGTCAGTCCTAGAGGAGATCAACCCTGACTGCTCTTTAGAAGGCCAAATACTGAAGATGAAACTGAAATACTTTGGCCACCTAATGAGAAAGAAGGACTCACTGGAGAAGTCTAATGCTGGGAAAGATTGAGGGCAAAAGAAGAAAGGGACGACAGAGAACGAGGAGGCTGGATGGAGTCACTGAAGCAGTTGGCATGAGTGTAAATGGACTCCAGAGGATGGTAGAGGACAGGAAGGCCTGGAGGAACGTTGTCCATGGGGTCGCGATGAGTCAGAAACGACTTCGCAACTAACAACAACAAAAAATTGTGTAAATGCCACGCTCACTGAGTACAAGCATGGTTTTTTTTAAATTTTCCATACATGTGATAACTATCAATGTCCCTTGTTTAGATCTGTTAAGTAAGAGAAGCCTGCATTGCACAGGTATCGTATATGTGGTACCTTGCTCAATAGTAGTAACTGTGAGAGGGATCTTGGAGTCCTAGTGGACAACCATTTAAATATGAGCCAGCTGTGTGCAGCAGCTGCCAAAAAAGCCAACACTGTTCTGGGTTGCATAAACAGAGTGATAGAATCAAGATTATGTGAAGAGTTAATACCACTTTATAATGCCTTGGTAAGGCCACACTTGGAATATTGCATTCAGTTCTGGTCGCCACGATGTAAAAAAGATGTTGAGACTCTAGAAAGAGTGCAGAGAAGAGCAACAAAGATGATTAGGGGACTGGAGGCTAAAAAAAATGACGAACGCTTGCAGGAACTGGGTATGTCTAGTTTAATGGAAAGAAGGACTAGGGGAGACATGATAGCAGTGTTCCAACATCTCCGGCTACCACAAAAAAGAGGGAGTCAAGCTATTCTCCAAAGCACCTGAGGGCAGGACAAGAAGCAACAGATGGAAACTAATCAAGGAGAAAAGCAATTTAGAACTAAGGAGAAATTTATTTCCTAGTGGGAAAGAATTCATACATATATTCAGGTATTTTGTATCTTTGCATCTGTTCCAGAAAACATTCATGGAAAGCCATGGATGTGACAGTGAGATAGATAGATAGATAGATAGATAGATAGATAGATAGATAGATAGATAGATAGATAGATAGATAGATAGCTCTATAACTGTCTGGTTTGGTTCTGCAACCCAACAAGCCAGACACAGACTTCAGAGGATAATTAGAACTGCAGAAAAAACAATTGCTACCAACCTGCCTTCCACTGAGGACTTGTATACAGCACGCATCAAAAAGAGGGCCGTGAAAATATTTACAGACCCCTCACATCCTGGACATAAACTATTTCAACTCCTACCCTCAAAATGATGCTACAGAGCACTGCACACCAGAACAACTAGACACAAAAACATTTTCTTCCCGAACGCCCTCACTCTGCTAAACAAATAATTCCCTCAACACTGACAAACTATTTACTAAATCTGCACTACTATTAATCTTCTCATAGTTCCCATCACCCATCTCCTTCCACTTATGACTGTATGACTGTAACTTTGTTGCTTGTATCCTTGATTTATATTGATAGTTTCCTGATTGCTTATTTGTACCCTATGACTATCATTAAGTGTTGTACCTTAGAATTCTTGATCTTTTCTTTTATGTACACTGAGAGCATATGCACCAAGACAAATTCCTTGTGTGTCCAATCACACTTGGCCAATAAAAAAATCTATTCTATTCTATTCTATTCTATTCTATTCTTTTCTATTCTATTCTATTCTATTCTATTCTATTCTATTCTATATAGATGTGTGTGTGTGTGTGGTATCTATTTATGTATGTATATAGCATGCGTATGTGTGTTTGGGTAGACATACATTTTCTCTTGAGAGCAGGCAACAGAATTTCAATAAAGTTATCTTATCTTTTTGAAAGTCAATTTTTTGAGTAGGTGGATTGAGCAAAACGTCCTTGACATTCAAAGGCAACTGAATATACAAAAAAAGAGCAGAATGCAATCCAATTTGGGAGACTGTAAATTGTAAACAAACAAACAAAAACAACCTATATCCCTAAGAGTTGGCAGGTTTCTACTATACTAGTTTGGCTAACTGCTGGAGAAAGAGAGAAAGAAAAATAGCTCACTTCCCAGAAGAAATAGCAATAGCACTTAGATTTATATACCACTTTACAATGCTTTATGGCCCTCTCTAAGCGGTTTACAGACTCAGCCTCTTGCCCCCAACAATTTGGGTCCTCATTTTACCCACCTCGGAAGGATGGAAGGCTGAGTCAACCTTGAGCCTGGTGAGATTCGAACTGCCAAACTGACCTTAACCCTGAAAGCAGGGTTAATCTACTGCTTGTAATTGGCTGTGATGCCATTGTAACTGGACTTTGACTTGAAAGCAGTTTTGCTGTACCCAGCCTGTAACAGAGATGAGTCATCTCTGGAAATCTCTCCATCTTTCCATGGGGTCTTCTAATGCCGTTCCATGAAGGAACATCATTATTTCACTGCCTTATTTCTATGTGGTTTACACTATAGAGGGAAACTCTCATTATAGTGCCACACGGTCATTTATTTCTATTAGACTTCTATCAGTTCCAATGGAAGGGAACTTCTATCGATATTCTTCAAACTTCACTCCCAGAATTCCCCAGCCAGCAAAACGCTAATCAATACAAACAAACTTTTAGCATAGAATATCTCAACAAAAAGGATATACCGTATTTTTCGGACTATAAGACACACCGGAGTAGAAGACGCACCAAGATTTCAAAGAGGAAAACAAGAAAAAAAAAAAGGTTTTGCCCTCCCCAGTCCCCAGGAGCACTCTGGAGGCCTCTCAAACCCTCTGCGCGTCCTGTTTTTACAAAAAATGGTGCCGTTTTTCACAAAAACGGGATGGGGGCTAGGGAGGGCAAAAATGCGATGCGTGGGGGGGGGTTGGGAGGTGAAAAACGAACCCATTTTTCCAGCCTCCCAACCCGGACGACGTGTCACGTTTTTGCCCTCCCCAGTCCCCAGGAACACTCTGTAGGCCTCCCAAACCTTCTGTGTGCCCGTTTTTGCGAAAAATGGGCCTGTTATTGGCAAAAATGGGACACGAGGGGCGGGGTTTTGGGAGGCCAAAAATGGCTTAATTCGGTTTATAAGCTGCACCAACATTTCCACCCTCTTTTGGGGGGGGCGGGGAAGTGTGTCTTATACTCCGAAAAGTATATTTTTGTCTTAGAATATTCTGGACATTTCCAGAATGTTCTGTTTTTCCTTCTGACCGTGATGATTTAGTAGATTCTTGGGAATTCTGAACAAAATAGGCCAGAAGGGTAGGTTTTACACATCCGTAAGCAATAAAGTTTAATATTCGCAAAGAGCCTTGTTCAAAATGCCTCTGTTTTTAAACAAACAAGAAATATAGGTAATGAGTGAGCATGGCATATAAATACATTTAAATAAAATGTGTTCCGCATTATTTTATTAGTTTAGAAACAAATAGGGCACAGTAGAAAGCTTTAATAGCGCCTTCAGTACAATATTTTGAAGATTACTCTGTCCTTCGCCAAACAGTAGTGTCACCAAATAACTTACAGCACAGTGCACACTTTTACAATATGATTAGCCGTATCTACAGAGAGTTGAGCAATGAACAAATGAATTAAAGTATAAGCACTAGCACTTAGACTTATATACCGCTTCACAGTCTTCTCTAAGCGGTTTACAGAGTTAGCCTATTTGCCCCCAACAATCTCGATCCACATTTTAACGATCTTGGAAGGATGGAAGGTTGAGTCAACCTTGAGTTAGTCAGGATCAGTAGTCGAATTCAAATTTTTTACTACCGGTTCTGTGGGCGTGACTTGGTGGGCGTGGCAGGGGAAGGATACTGTAAAATCTCCATTCCCACCCCACTCCAGGGGAAGGTTACTGCAAAATCCCCATTTCCTCCCGATCAGCTGGGACTTGGGAGGCAGAGAATAGATGGGGGTGGGGCCAGTCAGAATTTTTACTACCGGTTCTCCGAACTACTCAAAATTTCCGCTACTGGTGCTCCAGAACTGGTCCGAACCTGCTGAAACCCACCTCTGGTCAGAATGAGGCAGGGTCAGCCTGGAATACTGCATTCTAATCACTACAAATTATTCCAATAATAACAACAATTCAGAATGTAAAAGTTTGTGGATAAATCCTACGAAACTTTTCACAGAGTAAAAAGTATGCGTGTTTTCCTGAATCTAAAAATGGTAAAATTTAAGGTTGGCTATGTGAAAATAACCAACAAAATTGCTTTGGTTCTTAGATTTGTGCTGTGAGCAAGTCCGTTTTAGGCTTCAGTTTGAATAGCAGCTATAGGTTGAATATAAATTTCAGATTTATTATAGAAATAACAATACATTTTATATATGCATATAATCTATAGTCCATGCACCCACCCACCAAACACTCCGAAACATTTATAAAACTTTATAATAAGATATATATTGTATTGCACATTCCAGAGAGCTAGTAACAAAACTGTAAACATATATAGCTTGATTTGCATTTTTTTTTAACATTCAACTAATAGTTTATGTGAAAAGGCATGTCAGTTGTTAAAGGTGAGCAATAGAAAAAAGTCAGTTTTCATTGTTTTAATTGCCTCCCAACCAGTTGCAAAATATTAAGCTCATATATTATAGTAATACAATTTTAATTCGGACCCAAAGTATTTATGAATGTGCACTTCAAAATGCCATGACAAATATGCAGCAGCATGCAAAATGTATATATATATATATACACTTTAAAATATGTAAAACATTATTTGTGATAGCAATTAAAAAGATTTTTAAATATATATTTTACCAAGTGGTGTGTCATGTCAGAAAAGCAGTGGAGACTGGGAGTTTTAAATAAGGAATATTTCTCCCTGAACGTTTGCACTATGCTAATAGCTACTTGCAGGTATTTATGATGTGAAGCATCGTTCCGAACTGGTACAATCTTATGAATAATGTAACCAAGTATTTTCCTGAACGTCTAAATGGGTCCAAAAATTTATGCAACTGGTTAAAACGTTCACAGTGCTCGTAATCTCGCGAGCAAAGCTTCCACTTCAGGCATCACTTCTCCTCTAGAACCGCCAAGTTCTACTTCTTCCTTTCTGTTGGATCCTCCGCACGGGACTTTCTTTTTCCCAAGACTGTTTCTCTTTTCGACCGATGATTTAGCTTCGTTTTCACGATGAACGTCCTTGCGCGCTAGGTTCCTTACCGAACCTCCGTTCATATTGTGGTGAGGATGCAACTTTTCCCCTGTTGGTGCTTTCTGGTTTTCTGCATGAGAAGAAAACAAAACCAATTGTTGTTTTTTTTTTTTTGCTGGACACTACAGTGAGGTGCATAACACAGATTGACCCATTTACAATATTGGTACAGCGTATCTTTACTCCCAGGCTGCCCCGCCACCAACTCTTTCTGGAGGGGAGAAAGTGACGTCCCCATCTTCTCCTGCGCTCCACTGCCCTTCAAAGGAACCTCAGAGTGCAGATCTCGGCTTGATTTTTGAAGGACATTTAGTCCTGATAGGTTACCTTGGCTGCTCATGTTAATTGGGGGCTTCGACGCTTCAGTTACTTGCAGGTTTACCTCGGCCGTTCATTGGTCACTTTGCAAAGATGGACCACCCCTCCAATGAGCCAATGGTGATCATGGGAGTGTCAATGGCTGATTTTACCAGCGTTGCTAAAATAAGACAATGGTTGAGTTGTTTGCTTAGCCTAGAGAAGTCGCTTGTTTAAATTCTACGGAAACCCGTGATGGCGAATGTATGGCACGCGTGCCACAGGTGGCACACGAAGCCATATCTGTGGGCATGCAAGCATTGCCCTAACTCAGCTCTAGCGTGTATGTGCGTGCCAGCCAGCTGATTTTGGGGCCTTCCGGGCCCACAGGAAGTCAGGAAAGGGGCTGTTTCCGGCCTCCAGAGAGCGTCCGGAGGGATGGGGAAGGGCGTTTTCGCCCTCCCCAGGCTCCAAGAAAGCCTCTGGAATCCGGGGAGGACGAAAAATGGGCCTACTGGGCCCACTGTGCCATTGGACGCTAAAAGTGTGGGGAGCATGGGGGGGGGGTTGTCATGTGGACATTGGATTATGGGTGTGGGCATGCGTGTGCATGACACCCCCCACACTCCCCACGCTTTTGGCACTCAACGGCAAAAAGGTTAGTCAACACAGCCCTAGAGAAACCGTTACAATTTTTCTTGTTTTAGATAATTTTCCTCAGCTTTCTTTCTTTCTTCTTCTTTCCCTTCCTTCCATCTTTCTTTCCCTTCCTTCCATCCTTCCTTTCATCTTTATCATCCTTCCTTCTTTCCTTCCTTCTTTCCTTCCTTCCTTCCTCCCTTTTCTTCCTGTACGTGTGTACAAATTCACAAAAAATGTTTGACATATGCTTTCCTGGGGAAGAACAATAGGAGGGCACAGCAATGGGAAAATTGTCTGGTGGGCAAACATGGTTGCTGGCAGTCTCGCACGAATCATTTGCAAGCTGTTGCCAACTTGTCTCAGTTCAGACAAGTTTTTCTTTTCTTTTCAAATAATCTTAGTATTAAGCCCGACTGAGCAGAGGATAGAACCA
This sequence comes from Ahaetulla prasina, assembly GCF_028640845.1. Classification (NCBI taxonomy): domain Eukaryota; kingdom Metazoa; phylum Chordata; class Lepidosauria; order Squamata; family Colubridae; genus Ahaetulla; species Ahaetulla prasina. The sequence goes on along the minus strand of NC_080543.1, from coordinate 130,950,107 downwards.
GCTTAAAATTTTATTGTTTGATTTGTATCCTGCCTTTATTATTATTTTAAACAAATATTGTATTTTTCAGACTATAAGATGCACCGAAGTATAAGACGTACCTTAGTTTTTTGTTTTTTATAAAAAAGTTTTATTTTTACGTTCATATCCAACAACTCATCCAATGTACAGTCATATACAATTATATATTATATAATAATATACAATTAGTCAGTCATCACCCCCTCCTTTTAACTCTCTTCCCTCTTCTACCTTCTTCTACTTTCCACACCTTCCTCCCCTTCTCTTATCTACATCCTGTCCTCCCTCTGCCCTACACCTTCCTTCTCCCTCTTCTACCCCTCTTCCTTCCTCTTCTCCCCCTCTTCTCCTCTTTCCTACCTCTTAGTCTCTCCTCCTTTCTCCCTCCCCACCATTCTAAAATGGTAGCTGGGCAGACCGGACCCCACATTAATTATATTTATACATCTTCAATAATCCCGGTACATTAACCATCACTCCACTCCTTCTACATTTAGTTTGAATAAGTAGCTGCTTTCTCACCCAAACACCCTGATCTTCAAAGTAGTAGTAGAAACTAAAGCAGGAAAACCTATATACAGCCAACAAATGAACAATGCCAATGAAGCGTTCCATCTTTCAGCTTGTATATGAATTTGATTGCTTACATTGAAGTACCGTATTTTTCAGAGTATAAGACGCACCGGCGTAGAAGACGCATCTTAGTTTTTGTTGAGGAAAATAAGCAAAAAGCTGATTGGTAGGTGGATGGCCTCTCTGAATACCCCCAATCAGCTGTTCCCAGAGATGAATTTTAGCAACAGGTTCAGCGGTTGTGAGCTCTGCGCCTTGCTTTTTTCAGGCTCTGAAACCTCCATTTCAGAGGCTTTTTTCGGCCTGTCAAACGGAGATTTCAGAGGCTTTTTTCAGGCCTCCGTTTCAGAGGCTAGGCGGGGCTAAATTCGGACTATAAGACGCACCCAGATTTTCAGCTTCTTTTGGGGGGGTAAAAAGATGCATCTTATACTCCAAAAATACAGTACCTCAAGGCAGCCAACGTATTCAACACACCTTCCTCTTCCAATTTGCCTCACAAGGACAACCCTGTGAGGTGAGCCTGGGTTGAGAGAGAGGGACTGGCCCAAAGTCACCCAATTGGCTTTCATGACTAAGGCAGAACTAGAACTCCCGCGTTTTAGCCTGGTGCCTTAACTAAACCAAAACTTAAGGGAGGACATGCAGTGAGATAAAAGAAAATAGTTCTGACAGGAATCAAAAGGAAGAACAGATTTTTATATCCCTTGATTCATGAAAATGGGTACAATATGTAGATTCTGCCTATGTTGAGATAAATACAATTCATTCAAAGAATTTATAAAAATTCTGAGATATTGCACTGAAGGAAATTAGTTTTTTCCAGAATTCTAGAGCAGAGGTGTCAAGCTGAAGGCCAGCGGGCCAAATCCGGCCCGCAGGGTGCTTAGATCTGGCCCGCGGGACTGCCCTGGAAACAGTAAAGGACCAGTCCGGGTGCCTCTGCCAGCGAAAACGGAGCTCAGGAGGGCTGCCTGCGGCCCTCCCGAGCTCTGTTTTTGCTGGCAGAGGGTTTCAGGAGGCCGTTGCAGCTGAAAACTGAGCTTGCGAGGGCCGCGGGCAACCCTCCCGAGCTCCGTTTCCAGCGGCAGAGGGTTGCAGGAATAAAACATAGCTCGGGAGCCCGTTTTCACTGGCAGAGCACTTGGGCCACCACAGGCGCCTCCGATACAAGTGATATCAAGCTGGCCACATCCACCCCGCCCCCGCCCCAAGATCAACACAACCTTGATGGGCCCTCAATGAAATCTGAGTTTGACACCCATTGTTGTGCCTCGTCCTCCCTCCTCTCCTCAGCCGGGCCCCTCCCGTCTGCACCTGGGCCAGTTATCAGACTTGGAGTCTGATAATGAAGATGAATGGCCTGTCATGCCTCCAGCCCCCGGCCCTGGCCCCATGCCCGGAAAGGATGTCAGGAGTGAACAGAGAAGCCCGATAAACTTCACTCCTACAGCATGTGAGCAGGAAGCCAGCCACGTGCTGGAATTACTGACAGCAGATCCAGCTGAAGAGAATTCAAAGTGGAAGGATCCTTGCTTCCGGAGATCTGAGAAGCGACGCCAGCAGAAGGAAGGGAGGGGCAGGCCTGGATAAATGCTGAGTCATGGAGCCACACCCACAGCCTATATAAAGGACCTGCTTTTGGCATTCCAACCTTGAGTCAAGCAAAGTCTCATCTAGTTTGCTGATATCGGACTCTATCGCTGAAGTCACAACTTGGACTCGTGCCTGCCCTGAGAAACCTCGAAGAAATTTGGCAAACTGCAAAGGCTTCTTTGCCACGTTTGATACGGACTTCCTTGACCCGGTCGTCGGAGGGGGAGGGGGACACGACACCCATGTTCTAGAGATGCAAACAATTCTTCTCACCTTGCTCTTCAATTAAAAAACAAAACAAAACAAAAAAGCCCACTACATGTTTCCTAAACTAAAAGTACAGCACCTCATGCTAGATTTGGCTGAAGCAACCCCAACAGTTCTACAGCAAAGCAGAAGTCCGGACGTACATTTCTCTAACCCAAGCAGCAGCGTGTTCTCGAGTCGACCTACGTCACGGTTGTTCGGAGGAAAATTTGGGGGAAAGGCATCAAGCTCCGAAAGCAGGAGAAATGGAAAATAAGGAGGAGGTTGTCTCCCAGCAGGAGAAACGGAGAACCTTGTATAAGTCTGCCGTAGCCGGCTGGCATCAAATGCCCTCAGAACAGCAACCATTGGGATTTGATGTTTGTTTTATCTGGCATTCCTGAAGACAAGCAAAGCTTATTTTAGCTCTCTGCGCGGAGCCAACAGTCGTTTTAATGGATTTGTCAAGTGTACAAATCAGTACACTGATTTCACAATTTCCCGGGAACAGCAATGAAGAGAGGTTATTTATGTATGTATACGTTCGAACTAGACTGTGATGTTTCTCTGTGTCATATATGTGTGTGTGTGGGTATATGCATAATGGTTATCTTTTTTGAGAGCTGAATGCAATGAAATTTCATTTTCAAGTATGCTGAATAGTGTACATTTAAAGTGACAATATAGATTCTGTTCTACCCTACCCTATCCTATCCTTCATTCCATTACTCTCTGTTCTGTTCTGTTCTGTTCTATTCTATTCTATTCAGTGGTGGGTTGCTATTGGTTCGACCCAGATTGGGCAAACAGGTAGCGACGGGAAGGTCTGCCCACCTGCCCGGATGCTTCTGCGCATGCGCACAAACAAACCGGTACCGACGGATTTTGAAACCCGCCCCTGATTCTATTCTATCCTATCCTTCATTCCAATACTCCCTATCCTATCCTATCCTATCCTATCCTATCTATCCTATCCTAAAATAAGTTTACAGTCATGACAATGAGTCAATTAACAGGACTACCAGTCTATAGGCAAAATAAATTGAAAACCCAAATAAAGTTATGTTGCAACCAAAGCTACACCAAATAGGGATATATATATATATATATATATATATATATATATATATATATATATATATATATATATATATATATATATATATATATATATATATATATATATATATATATATATTTGTTTTCTGAATATATATATTCTTATAAAGATCATCATCATCTTTTTTTTAATAACCCCATAATCCCTTGAGCGGTGGAGTCTGGACAACTCAATGGAGAAGATTGTTTACTGGCCGGATGCCTTTCCTGTCGCCAATGCGGAGTTTTGTTCAGCAGGTATATATATATACTCATTGTGCCCAGAGAAATATCAGCCTCTACCTAGGATTGAATTCACAGCCTCCTGATTGTGAGGCGAGAGCTCCACCTCTAGGCCTTTTTTCTTATAAACAGGTGTCCATAAATAAGTGTGATCATTTCAATAAACAGCATAAGGCCCTTTTTCATATATAATTCAGTCTCCTGCCAGTTAAAAAAAATGATACAGGTAATCCTTGATTTAAAACAGTTCATTTAGTGACCATTCGAAGTTACAACGGCCCTGAAAATAAGTGACTCAGGACGGGGTTTTTTCACACTTACCACCGCTGCAGCAACCCCATGGTCACGTGACCCAAATTTGGATGCTTAGCAACTGACTCATATTTATGACGGTTGCAGTGTGTCTGGGATCATGGGATCCACGTGATCATATGACAAGCAAAGTCAATGAGGAAGCCGGATTCATTTAACAATGTGATACTGCCTAAACAACTGCAGTGATTCGGTAAAAAGGGAGGAAATTTCACTGAGCAACTGTCTTGTTTAGCAAGAAAAAAAAATTGGTCTCAATTGTGGCTATAAGTCGAGGATCTATGAGAGAATCTGACCACTTATGACAGAGGTGTAAAACTCAAGGCCTGGGGGCCGGATCTGGCCCATGGAGCTGACCTGGAAAAAGCAAAGGACTGGCCCATGGTGCCTCTACCAGCGAAAACGGAGCTGCGGAGAGGGTTGCAGGAGCTGAGCTGCGGAGCTCAGCGAAAACGCAGCTCCGCAGAGGGTTGCAGGAGGCCGTCGCAGCCGAAAACGGAGCTTGGGAACCAATGGTGAAATTCAAATTTTTTTTACTCCCGGTTCTGTGGGCATGGCTTTGTAGGCATGGTGTGGCTTGGTGGGCGTGACAGGGGAAGGATATTGCAAAATCTACATTCCCTCCCCACTCTGGGGCCAGTCAGGGGTGGTATTTGCTGGTTCTCCGAACTATTCAAAATTTCCGCTACCAGTTCTTCAGAACCTGCTGAATTTCACCGCTGTTGGGAGCCCGTTTTTGCTGGCAGAGTGCTCGGGCCATCACAGGCGCCCCCGACATAAGTGACGTCGAGCTGGCCACGCCCACCCTGGCCCTGCCCACCCCGGTCCCCCTCAATGAAATAGAGTTTTGACACCCCGGCTTACAAGAAGTGTTCTCCATCCTCCATCCGAGCGATGGCTTAATTAGCCGGCACTATCAGCCCTGGCAGCAAAAGAGCGAGCATCTGCCAAGTGGCTCCATTATCTCCCTCGACGCCAATAAGTCAAACAGCATTTCAGCTCTTAGTTCAGCTGCAATTAACAGCTGAACTAAGAGCTGAAATGCTGTTTGACTTATCGGCGTCGAGGGAGATAATGGAGCCACTGTTAATTGCCTGCTACGAAGAGACACAGCAGCTCTCGCTGCCTTTATATCCTGTTGGGTGTGGCACCATGACTCAGCACTTCCTAGGCCTGCCCCAGCCCTGCTTCTGTTGTTCCTACCTCTCCTGCCTACGAAATCTAGGGTCCAGCCAGGCTTGATTGCCATCAGTCAGGTCTGGAGGCGTGGCCTGGGGAGGGGGAAAGAGTCAGGGGATGGAGGCTCGTCATCTCTTCAACCTGGCCTGCCTCTGGCTCCTGGAGCTGAGCCAGGGAAGCCGGTGCTCCCGAGGTAAGTCCTGACGGCCCTTCCCCCTCACTTTCCAAGTCACTTTCTGGCAGGAGGGCCGGCTCGGGCGGGGGGGGGGGGCAGACACAACAGGAAGCCCCATTTAGTCCAGTCCTGTCTTCCAAAATTCCTGTGCTTTAAAGTCCTAGAAATGTCATTGCCTAACCCCTTGTTTGTTCCCAGAACGCGCTCAACGGAGAGTAAAAAAAAAAAAAAAATGAATTGCAGATTTTTTAAAAAAACTTAAAGCAGGAGACCTTAAACAATAACTCAGTCAAACTTCAAATGCACTTCGTTGTGATCTCTCTTTTTAACGAACCTCTTGAGAGATCTCAAACTTGTGGTTTTTTTTTCCCCACAAAAAGGAATATTCAATATTCATGTAACCTTGAACGAGGCTTGAAAATGGCTTCAACAAACTTGACATGACATTTAAAAGGGGTTTTGTTTTTTCCTCCCCTTCTTTCCTTCCCTTTCTTTCTTTTCTTTTTCTTTTCTTTTTTGGGTTATGCGCTGAAAGATGTTCCATCATCCCAATTGTAATGACTTTGGAGCCCAGGCAGTCACTCATGACAGTGTGTTTTATGTGACTGGTGAAAATCCCTACCGAAAACAGCTTGTACATTAAAAGGCTGCCGCAGAAGATATTTACTGCACTGTCAGTCCCTGACCAGGAGCTCACAGTGATGGATGAGTTTTTTTACGCCCGTTTCTTGGGCAATCTCGACAATTTCTAGGAAGCACGATCACCTTTCGGCTGCGAGGAAAGGGAGTGGAGGGGGGGGAGAAATAGTCTTCTGGAGCTTCCTTTATCAAAGGGGCAGTTGATGCTTAAAAAAAATCTAATAACACAGGGAGCAATTTTCATTTAGTTGCATTTACCGTTTGATAAAATAGCTTCAACGTGTTGCCAGGGTGAAACCCATCCACCCCCTGCAAGAAATGGTTATATGATGTGGTTTTGGGGGGAGGGGGGGGGAAGGTCTATAAGTATGCAAATCTGTTTTGCGAGGGAGTGTGCGTGGTTCCTTTCCAGACAGAAAAGCATAATTCTGTTAGCCTCAAAAAAGAAGAATAAGTATACGAGAGGCAAATGGCAATCCAAGATAAAGGCTCTGGATATTTTCTTGGGGGAAGGAAATTATTTTCCTGCCGTGTAAATTCACCATATGCACAGAGATTTTAACAAGAGATATTTCAAACCTGATATGTACCCTGCTTCCTCGAAATAAGACCTATCTCAAAAATAAGCCCTAGCATGTTTGTATTAGGCGTGCGTATAATAAAAGCCCTACCCTCCAAAATAAGGCCTACTTAAGAGCCTGTGCAGCTGGCTGGCTGCCAATTCTGTCTGCAGCTGGATGGCGCTGCTCCAGCCGTGAAGTGGAGGAGTGGTGGAGCCGCCCCACAGACCCCATACTGGCTTACCTCAGGGCGCCTGCAACCAAGCCATCCATGCCCCGACACCTGCCTTGTGACGGCAGCAGTGGCAGCCATGTGCAGCAGAGAGCAATTTTCATTTAGTTGCATTTACCGTTTGATAAAATAGCTTCAACATGTTGCCAGGCCCCTGCAACCAAGCCATCCACGCCTCGACACCTGCATGTGCACCATGTGCAGCAGGAGCCCATGTGGTCTTCGGCCCACTTCTGCTTGCTCGTGGCCGCAATGGAGGAGGCCGAGTGGTGTGTGGGGACAGGAAGCTGTGGTGCGCCAGTGCTGCCACCATGAGGCAGGGGGATGGAACTTATCTCAGGGCCCCCACAGCCAAGCCATCCACACCTATGGTGAGGCAGGTGTCTGGGTGTGGATGGCCTGGCTTCGGGGGCCCTGAGGTAAGCTCTACCCCCCTGCCTCATGGCGGTAGCACTTGCACACCACACAACCTCCTACCCCACCACGAGCAAGCCAAAGAAGTGCACCTCCCATACATGGGAAAAAAATAAGACTCCACCCAAAATAAGCCCTAGTTGTTCTGTCCCCCCCACCTCAGTCCGGGAGGCACGTGAACTGACTCAGCTGGCAATTTAGTCCACGGCAGCTATCAGCTCTGGCAGCAAACCAGCGATCATCTGCCAAGGTTTTCTTTATCTTCCTTGATGCCGGTGTGTCAGAAGCTCGTTACCGGAGCAACCAGGAAGTCAGGAACAAACAGCAATCCAAGCCAAATGCTCAGTCAAATAGTTCAGCTCAAGTTTTCTCCAGTCAGTTTGTTTGTCCGTCATGAAGTAGTAGAGCAGCCCCTCCTGCTTTTATACCCTGTGGGGTGTGGCCCCGTGACTCAGCACTTTCTAGGCCTGCTCCACCTCTTCTTCTGTTGTTCCCGTCTCTCTTGTCTACGAAACCAGGGATCTAACCAGGACTGATTGTCCACAGCTGGGTCTGGAAACGTTGCCTGGGTGGGGGGGAGATACAGGAGACAGAGGCCTCGTCACCTCCTTCACCTGGCCTGCCTCTGGCTCCTGGAGCTGAGCCAGAGAGGCCGGCTCTGCAGAGGGGAGCCCTGACGGCCCTTCCCCCTCACTCTCTGAGTCACTTTCTGGCAGAGGGCCAGGTCCGGGGTGTGGGGGAGCGGCTGAAGCCACAACATTAGTGCTTATTTGGGGCCCCAAAAGAAAATAAGATTCAGTAGATCTTAGAAGGGTAAAAAAATATGTAGTGTAATTCTTTTGTTTAAAATTTAGGGGATAGTTCACTCTTTGTGCATTTTTTGTGTGTTTATTAAAATAATATACCAATTTGGGTTTGCGGGTAGCCCTTGCTTAAGAATCATTGGGACCACAATCTTGGACGTTGAGCGAAGTGGTTGTTAAATGAGACATCGCACGACTGCTTTGCTCAACGTCTGTAATCTCAGCACACCTGGTTGCGGTCCCTAAACGGTCTTGTTGAGTGGACAAAGGGGTGGGTGCCTCAGGTGAGTAGATATGCTGAAAGACAGGACTTGTAGAAAGCTTTTTACAAACCTAAAATACATATCAGACGTTGTGTGTATTTGATGTGAGCATTGAACTGTCCGCTGATGGCAGAGCAAATTCAAATTCTAGCTAGATTAAATTTAATTTCCCTAGAATGCGGTTAAACATAATTGTAGGTTGTGGATATCTATTATGTAGGGTAGCAATTTAGGCACCTGCGGCACTAGTTTTACTCTAAAATGAATTATTTCGAAAGTTGCCTCTTTAGAAGTAGATGAATTACAATCTTTATCAGTTTATCAATCCATACATTTCTGACGACCAGTATCTTCTTAACAGACAAACATAAGAAGCGCTCAGTTCAGTTCTTAAACTATCAAGGCAGCCTTGCAAATGTCATCCATTGGCTGGATTTTAAGAGAATTGTTGTTTTGAGATCTTTAAAAATCAGAAGTAATAACTTGTCTCTCTCCCTCTTCTTTCTATCTATCTATCTATCTATCTATCTATCTATCTATCTATCTATCTATCTATCTATCTATCTATCTATCTACCTACCTACCTACCTACCTACCTACCTACCTACTTATCCATACATACTGAGATGGTGGGAACATTTTTTCCTATAATTCCTATAGATCGGGGCGTCAAATCCTAACCTGGATCTGGCCCATGGGGTGTTTAAATCTGGCCCGCAGGGCTGGCCTGGAAATAGCAAAGGATCGGCCCGCGGTGCCTCTGGCAGCCAAAAGGGGGGGGGACATGCCCCCATGCCCCATTTTGTCCAGCAGAGGGCTGCAGGAGGCCATCCAGGCCAAAAATGGGGCACGGAGGGCCCCCATGCACCCCCCATGCTCTGTTTTGGCTGTCAGGATGCTGCAGGAGGTGTCCGTTCCATCTCCCCCACCCCCTGGCCGGAGGGCCCGCGGAGGAGAACTACAATGCTGATCTAGCCCTCGAAGAAATCCAGTATGATCCACCGCTGCTAGATGTTGAGACTCTAGAAAGAGTGCAGAGAAGAGCAGCCAAGATGATTAGGGGACTGGAGGCTAAAACATATGAAGAACGGTTGCAGGAACTCAGTATGTTTAGTTTAATGAAAAGAAGGACTAGGGGAGACATGATAGCAGTCTTCCAATATCTCAGGGGCTGCCCCAAAGAAGAGGGAGTCAAGCTATTATCCAAAGCACCTGAGAGTAGAACAAGAATCAATGGGTGGAAACTAATCAAGGAGAGAAGCAACTTAGAACTAAGGAGAAATTTCCTGACAATGAGAACAATTAATCAGTGGAGCAACTTCCCTCCAGAGGTTGTAAATGCTCCAACACTGGATGTTTTTAAGAAGAGATTGGATAACCATTTTTCTGAAGTGGTGTAGGGTTTCCTGCCTGGGCAGGGGGTTGGACTAGAAGATCTCCAAGGTCCCTTCCAACTCTGTTATTATGTTATGTTGTGTTATAGATAATAAAATAATCAGGGAAAATATTTCTAGTTACTTAGCTTCTCCACATATATCTAGAACTAAAAATGAAAACTGAATAGCACTGGCTTGAAATGAGAATTCCATTCTTAATAGCAAACGAGGAAGTCTGATTGTAAAATTTGACAAACACCTTTGAGAACTTTCAGTTCAGCACTTGTGCCCAAACAAATAGGTTGTTGTTTTTTTACATCATTTCATTTTATTTTTTCTAGCCCAAACCTTGCTGTTTGATCGGTAGAAATTGTGTTTGAAAAGGTTTTCTCTACGGTTCAGAATTGATTCACCTTATTATTATTTTTTTCTGATTTGGATATAATTAATCATGTCAAGAAGAGAGCGTTAAACGTTCTGAGGAAGACACTGGACATTTTTCTTGCGGTATATGTACCAGGAAGGAGATAAATGTTATAGTTTCCTATTTCCTTTAGCGAAATAGCTATTTGTGGAGTCATATATTATATTTTGTTTGCTTGCTTGCTTGCTTTTTCCGCAAAAAAATTCACCATGTGGTTAGGAAAAGCAAAGGAGTTTTCCAAAAGCAGAGATGCCGTTGTCTTTGCTCATAAATGGAAGTATCCGATATCCTTCTATAATAGAAAAGGCAACAAATGATTGTTGCTAAAAAATGATTTTTAAATAATGTCAAATTCACAGCATGCCCATTAGGATCCAACTTTAAGCCTCTCTATAAAGGTAAAGGTTCCCCTCACACATACGTGCTAGTCGTTGCGACTCTAGGGGGCGGTGCTCATCTCCGTTTCAAAGTCGAAGAGCCAGCGCTGTCCAAAGATGTCTCCGTGGTCATGTGGCCGGCATGACTCAACGCCAAAGGCTCAAGGAATGCTCTTACCTTCCCACCAAAGGTGGCCCCTATTTTTCTACTTGCCTTTTTTACGTGCTTTCGAACTGCTAGGTTGGCAGAAGCTAGGACAAGTAACGGGAGCTCACCCCATTACGCGGCGCTAGGGATTCGAACCACTGAACTGCCGACCTTTCGATCAACAAGGTCAGCGTCTTAGCCACTAAGCCACCGCGCTCCTTCAAGCCTCTCTATAGAGTCACTTGAATGAGGTGTGCAGTGGAGAAACTAAATAAATAAATATGATAAAACATAGAAATAGCACTTAGATTTATATACTGCTTCACGGTGCTTTACTCTAAGCAGCTTAGAGAATCAGCCTCTTACCCGCCAATAATCTGAGTCCTCATTTTACCCATCTCAGAAGGATAGAAGGCTGAAATCAACCTTGAGCCGATCAGGATCGAACTATTGGCAGTCGGCAGAATTAGCCTGCAATACTGTATTCTAACCACTGCACCACCGCGGCTCTTGTGGTGAGTTTAATGCCGGTCAAGTACAGTTTAGGAGGCTACTCAATTTTTTTTTTTGCTTCTTTAAAATGTGTTGTAAAAAGCTGAGCCCGCAGGAATGAGACGAGGGTCTCTAATATGGTTAGATCTGGCCTGGAAACAGCGAAGGACTGGCCCCTGGTGGTGCCTCGGCCCCAGCCCAGCCCAGCCAGCCAGTGATCTACAACTTGGTGGCAGCCATCTGGGCTGGAACACAGTCAGCCTTAGATCCGCGGGACTGCCCTGAAGCCAGCGAGGAGCCACCACCACCACACCTCCTAGACATGCACTGGAAACAATAGATCCCCCAGTCCCGCCTCGGCCACCAGAGGTGCCCCCTGAAGTGAATGACATCGAGCTGGCCACACCCACCCTGCCCATGCACAACCAGCTGGCTGCGACACCTGGCCATGCCGCCCCAGCCTCCCAAGGTCAACCTCAACCCTGATGCGGCCTTCAATGAAATCGAGTTTGACACCCCTGCCTTGGAAGGCTGAGTCAACCTCAGGCCCTGTCAGGATCGAACTCCACGCTGGAGGCAGAGTTTGCCTGCAATACTGCCTTCTAACCACCGAGCCACCAGGGAATCTTAATGCAATAAAACTAACTTCTCTATAAACGCTCTAAGCTGGTCTCTTAATTAGGCAGATCTGTTTGGGGAGCCAGGATACACTGCTCCTTTAGGAGAGGTAAAACTTTTTAAATGAAGACGTGTTTTCGGAGCGGGCCAGTACCCTCTTAAGACTAGAGAGATTGGAGTCAATTCTGTTTGAATGGATAATCATACATTCATTGATTGGTCACGTTATTGACTCAACTGTCAGTTCCTCTCTGTATCCCAACCACTTAGTACTGCCATTTGCAGCCATGTTCCAAGTTTCTCAATACATTTTTAATGAGAAACTATACATCCCAGTTATCCTATAGTATTGCAGCCCTCCAGCGTTAACAAATACTGGGAAAGAATTCATATGCTTGTCATATCCCAGGAAAAGTCTAGATGACATTTTCTTCCTCGACTTTCTTCCTCTTTATGTCGAGAGGAAGAGAAACAAAGAAAGTAACCAGGGTAGAGAAAGACAGTGTAAGCCAGTCAACGCACACACAAAATAGGATTTTCAGCAGCCAGTTCCACATAAGAAAACTGTTTATCGAAGTTTCATCTTTTATACAACTATCACCTGGTCATTCTGGAGAAAAATGTAGAAGCTAGCCAAGTATGTTATAAAAAAACAAACAAACTTTAAATAGCTTTCAGGGCATACAGATATATGTGGGTTTGAACAGAATGAAATTTAGTGCAGTTGTAAATAAGATTGTAATGTTAACAGTTGCGTGAACACTTAATATTGCAGCTGTAAGCCTGATGTCAAGTCAGCGCAAGCAACCTTGAAAATGTTAGCACAAACTCTTTCCCCTAACACAACATTCTTTCTACATTGTTCACCCATCACCCTTCACCTAAACTAAGCAAATATGACAGAGGAGGTCACATTGTCAAAGCATTTCAAGGAAGAAGCTTTGCAAACTGTTGACAGAGACAAGGCAAGGAAACCAAGGTGGTAGAAAGAGAGAACAAAGAAAGGTGAGAGTGGAAAACAAGATATACCTGTAAATGGGCTTCCGAAATAAGAAACAGGACCACAAAACCGGAGGAATCTAGCAGGGGCGAAGCAACCTAAACAAAGGCCGTAACGAAGATGTAAGAGCAAAAGTCGCATTGAACACTGCATCCAGTTTTGGTCACCGCGCTATAAAAAAAGATGTTGAGACTCTAGAAAGAGTGCAGAGAAGAGCAACCAGGATGATTAGAGGACTGGAGACTAAAACATATGAAGAACGGTTGCAGGAACTGGGCATAGCTAGTCTACTGAAGAGAAGGTCCAGGGGAGACATGATAGCACTGTTCCACTATTTGAGGGGCTGCCACAGAGAGGAACGGATCAGGCTATTTTCCAAGGCACTTGAAGGCCAGACAAGGAATAATGGATGGAAACTGAACAAGGAGAGATTCAATCTAGAAATAAGGAGGAACTTTCTGACAGTGAGACCAGTCAATCCATGGAACAGAAGTTGCCTTCGGAAGTTGTGCGAGCTTCATCAGTGGAAGCTTTCAAGGAGAGACTGGACTGCCATCTGTCCGAAATGGTGTAGGGTCTGCTTGGGCTGGGGTGGGGTGTTGGACTGGATGACCTACAAGGTCCCTTCCCAACTCTGTTAATCTGTAAATCTGCTCTTGACAATGTGAAGATACATTTGCTCAATCATAGTCTCTGGTTAGTGGAAATGCAGACCCTAGGATAACGGAATGCAAAATGCATTCAGTTTGAGCAATCTATTAACTGCATTTCCGTAACGACCATAAAAAGTGATACCTAATGTAGACATCCTATTATCCTCCAGCAAATCACAGCTTCTGCTTTCTAATTATGAACATTACTACATTCTTGAAAATTCCAAGTCTTGGTGAAAATTAGCCGTGAATCATAGATCCCGCCACTTAATATTCCACGGGAATACACTAGACAACGGTTTGGGATTATTTTGTCTAAGAACACAGGTAATTCTCAAGTTATAATAGTTTATTTAGTGATCAGTGGAGGTTACAATGGCATTGAAAAGCTTTTGACTGCCGCAGCATTCTCATGAATGCTGTGAACAAAATTTGGACGCTTGGCACCTTTTGTAACTGTCTGTTGTGACCCAGACCCAAGTGGGTAGTAGTTCCGTTCAGTTCCAAAACAAACAAAATTTATTAGAACAGCTGAGAATTCTCAGCATAGTCCAAACTAAATCAAAGCAAAGTCTTCATAACACAATTCTTCAGTCTTATCACCAACCTTGGTCTAATTAGGCAAACTGACAAAGGCTTTTCTTGGCAAAAGTCCAAAAGCAGAAGGCACCGACAAGAAATAAATGCAGCAAGACAAGGAGTAAGGCTAACAATGTTTATTTATTATTTATTTATTAATCAAATTTTTATACCGCCCTTCTCCCGAAGGACTCAGGGCGGTTTACAGCCAAATAAAAACACCAAACAGAATAAATACAGAATAAAATACAAGCTAAAAAACTGATTCAATTTGGCCCACATTAAAATATCATTAAAAGAATAAAACCCACTCGAATTTAAAACCAAAATAAAAACTAAAACCCTATGCCAGCCCTGCGCGGATGAACAAATACGTTGTTTTTCAGCAGAGCCCAAACGCCATTGCTGGTCTTTTAAGCCTTATGGGAGGGGCCGATCATCTCTTGGCCCTACTCCCGAGTTGTCCTCTTTGCTTTATCTGCTCTTCTCATGCGTGCATTAGGAACAGGCTCCTCCTGTTCCTCTGCCTCACTTCTGTCAGCCCCTGGGGGCTCCGGAGTCCGCGCATCATTCCCTGATAGCCCTGGCCCCTTCTCTGCCTCCAATGCAGAATCCTCATCTGGGCCTTCCCCAGCCTCCAGGACTAGCCCATATTCTTCCTCAGCCTCATCGCTATTCGACTCCGCTGCCAGCGGACCACAACACTATCTGAAAAATGAAGTCAAGGTAGGGAGGCCAAGTTCCCTTAACAACCATGTTGCTAACTCAACAACTGCAGTGATATGCTTAATCCCAGTGGCAAGAAAGTTCATAAAATAATGAGGCAAAACTCACTTAACAAATTTCTCCCTTAGCGACATAAATTTATGGTCTTAAGTCAAGGGCTCCCTATGCACTCAAACCTTATAATACACTCAAACCAACTCTTTGGATTGGAAGATTTAAAACCTCTGTCACTTTTGGTTTTAAGTTTCAGCGTGTGTCAACTATTTTGGTACAGCGTAATCTTAACATTCATTACAGATTGGTCTTGTACACAATATCACAATAAAAGAGGATCCTGCAGCATTATGTTCATTAGGCAAAAACTTCTGCTACCCTAATTAAATTGCTCTTGGCTTGGACAAAGTAGATAGTTATTTAACAGCATCACCAAGGCAAAATATCCGTCTTGCCACATAAAGAAGTTGAGACACAGGCGTTTCAAGGAAAGACTGAATTAATAGGGTCATAATGAACTATTTGTCAGTTATGGCTGTTTCTAACCAACCCAAGTCTTGGAAAAGAAATTTTTAGACCTGTTCGAATTGTTTGCGTCTATATCAGATGAACCTATTGGTTTAGTCTTTGGCCGCAAACTGGATTTAGCAGAGATGTCAAACTTGATTTCATTGAGATCTGGGTTGTGTTTGACCTCGGGGGTCGATGGGTGGCCAGAGTGGGCGAGGCCAGCTCAATGTCACTCATGTCGGGGGGCCCTGTGGTTGCCTGGGCGGGGTTGGAGGAATCCATTGTCTCCAGCGGACATCGTCGCAAGCTGTCCAGAGCCCTAAGTAGCAAAGGGAAAGCTCCCAGTGTGGTCCTCCCGAGCTCCATCTTCACTCGTGCCCGTCCTTCGCTCTTTCCAGGGCAGCCCCGCAGGCCAGATCTAAGCACCCCGTGGGCTGGATCCAGCCCACGGGCCTTAAATTTGACACCCCTGGTATCAGTGGTGAAATGCTCCAAAATCTGATACCAGTTTGCTGCGCCAAACATACGCTTTGCACATGCATGCGTAATGCACACCAAATGCACACTTCATGTGCATGCACACCACAGGCGCTACCAGGCAATGCTGAACAAAGAGGCTTAAGAAGCCTTTGCTAAGGTAAGTAGAAAAGTGAGGGGGGGGGAAATAGCTATGCCGCGTAATTTAGATTTGCTAGAAAGCAGGATTTCCTGCTGTCTAGTGAATATAAATCGCACGGCACATCTGATCGTTGGAAATACTGATTCGTTCAAACTGGTAGCATTTTTTACCTATCGATTCACCTGAACTGGTAGCTTTTATTATTACTGGTTCGGAAGAACCGGTCCGAACCGATAGCATTTCATCCCTGCCTGGTATATAGCACTAAAGCTGACCATAATATTTTTTCCGATTAACCCTCAATTCAGATGGTTAATACTGAAATGCAAGTATGTGGGGTTTGTTTTTTTTTTGCTATAATGAGGACTCTCAAACTGTCATGCTTGTTTTTTACTCGCTGGGTAACATTTTATAAAGATCAGGGTTGTTCTTCTCTTAAAAATAACAACAAGAATTCGACAACATGGAAGTACCCTTCCTCTGAAAGAAAATTGCTGCTTAAATTTGGGCGAGCAATTAAAAAGACATGCATTAACACACTTCACTTTCAGTTTTTTTTAATTAAAAAAATCATTTCTAAATATGCTGCACAATAACGAGAGGTAACTTTTCTTAAAATAAAAACACATTCAAAAAGCAAACTGTATTTTAAATGACATGCGAGACCTTGAATGTTAAATAAAGGTGATCTTCCATTTGCGATTAAAACACACTTCTGTTTTTAATGGCCTTTAAGCTAATTGGCTTCTTCCTGTGTAGATAAAAAAAAATGCCCCTTTTTAGCAACTTTAATTGCTTTTAAGGTACCCCTCAGGAAATAATGTCAGAAAAAAATGTATGAAGGCTGGTTTGTTTAGAGACCTTAAAAAAAGAAGAAGAGGAAGAAATTGCATTTATATTTATATAACTATTTGGCTGATTGCACTCCAAACACTTGAATAGTATTAGGGGAGCAAATTGAGCGTAATTTTAAAAGAAGGCAGTTGAAAAGATAAAAGAACTGCGAGTCGGAATGACAGTGACATGTTCGGTTCTGTCAGAACTCTGTTGGGCTTTTAGAGGAAAACAAACCAGCTAGTATTACAATAGAGAAGGTGACAGTTTATGGTGTTAACTGGATTTTCCCACGGCGCATTCATTCATTTTTACAATATATTTATAATACCTCTTGCACAGCTGATGCAATCTCTTCAGGCCCCACCATTATTCCAAACCAATCTATAACAGCAAAAAAGAGCGGAGTTGACAGGAGTTAATGCCGGGTTTATGTTGCTTACAATTGCTTTCTGATCTACTAAACGGCTATGAAAATGGATGCGCGGTTTGAAGTGCTTTTAATACGCTCCCATATAGACCAAAGGCGTTCCGCTAATCTCCCTCTACGGTGAATTGAATTTGACCGAGTTCTTTTGTTTTCTGGGTTTTAATGTAAACAGCTCGGCTGGCTTGCGCGTAGGTTAAAATTAACAGTGCAACGTGCTAATTGGAACGGAGGCTGGGAGACTTACTCACAGGAGGTAGGATACTTAAAAAACAACAACACCCTCAGACCTTTAGATCGGCAATCCGTGCACAATAGAAACGGCAATTCACTGATGCTCATCCTGAATCAAACGAAAAGTGGGGAGAAAAAAAACAACACAAAACCCTAACTAAAAATGCACCGTGCTCCATTTGGAGTCCCAGGGAAAACCATCCCTTGTGCGTTTTTATTATTATTATTATTATTATTATTATTATTATTATTATTATTATTATTATTATTATTATTATTATTATTATTATTATTATTATTATTATTATTTACATTTATATCCCGCCCTTCTCCGAAGACTCAGGGCGGCTTACAGTGTATAAGGCAATAGTCTCATTCTATTTGTATATTTACAAAGTCAACTTATTGCCCCCCCAACAATCTGGGTCCTCATTTTACCTACCGTATAAAGGATGGAAGACTGAGTCAACCTTGGGCCTGGTGGGATTCGAGCCTGCAGTAATTGCAGGCTGCTGTGTTTTAATAACAGGCTATCTTACAGCCTGAGCCACCACGGCACCACGGCGTTAACTTGTACAACCTAGAACTAAGGAGAAATTTCAGTGAGAACAATTAATCAGTGGAATGACTTGCCACTAGAAGTTGCGAATGCTCCAACACTGGACATTTTAAAGAAGAGATGGGACAAACATTTGTCTGAAACGGTACAGGGTTTCCTGCCTGGGCAGGGGGTTGGACTAGAACAGTGATGGTTAACCTTTTCATCACTGAGTGCCGATATGTGCGCACAGGTGCTGGAGCGGCAGAACCCAGAAGAGAACAGCTGGCCGGTACGCATGCGTGTGGCAGCCAGCTGCTTTTCCAGGTTCCGTTGTGCGCATGTGCAACGGCCAGCTGCTCTCTTCCGGGCTCTGGCATAGACATGTACGAAGACCAGCTGTCTGGTGCACATGTGTGCGATGGAACCCGTAAGAGCATCTGGCGATGGCGCGCATGCCCACAGAGAGGGCTCTGCATGCCACCTCTGGCACACGTGCCATAGGTTCGCCATCATGGGACTAGAAGACTTCCAAGGTCTCTTCCAACTCTGTTATTCTATTCTATTCTATTCTATTCTATTCTATTCTATTCTATTCTATTCTATTCTATTCTATTCTTGTTCTGTTCTGTTCTATTCTAATCTGTTCTATTCTATTCTATTCTATTCTTGTTCTGTTCCTGTTCTGTTCCTATTCTGTTCTGTTTTGTTCTATTCTATCCTATCCTATCCTATTCCTGTCCTGTTCCTATTCCTGTCCTGTTCCTATTCCTGTCCTGTTCCTATTCCTGTCCTATTCCTATTCTATTCTATTCTATTCTATTCTATTCTATTCTATTCTATTCTGTTCTATTCTGTTCTATCCTATCCTATTCCTGTCCTGTTCCTATTCTATTCTATTCTATTCTATTCTATTCTATTCTATTCTATTCTATTCTATTCTATTCTTGTTCTGTTCCTGTTCTGTTCTATTCTATTATGTTCTGTTCCTATTCTATTCTGTTCTGTTCTGTTCTATCCTATCCTATCTTATCCTATTCCTGTCCTGTTCCTATTCTATTATATTCTGTTCTGTTGTTCCTATTCTACCCTGTTCTATCCTATCCTATCCTATCCTATCCTTTTCTATTCAGTGAAGGGTTTGACTGCAAATTAATGAAGAGAATATCACAGAAGTTCCTTAGCAAGCCCTAGGGAACATGAACTTCATGTCTGAATGACTCCTTCCTACAAAAATTGCCTTAAAATGGATGTGATTATAAATATCAGCATGCTCAAGGAACCCTTATTCTGATCATTCGGTTAACTTCCCATATCTAAATGAAACCATCTTAAGCTACCGTTTAATGCTATTCCAAAAATGAGTCTTCAAGACTACAAGTAAGTCCTTGACTTACAATAGGTTGTTTAATGACCGTTCAAACTAACAAGGGCACTGGAATAAAGGGACTTATAATATCCCAAAGGTGCTTTTTCAAAAGGCAACCAGACTTTCTTTGTTTTTCCTTCATCTTCTTGGATGAGAAGAGAAATGTCTTCAAGGGAAAAAAAAGAAAGAAAAATCCAGTTGCTGTTGTGACCCAGGCCCATGTAGTTATTACCAGACACAATCAGTGCTAAACAAACATATTTTATTAGAACAGCTGAGAATTGCTTCATTCTCAGCTTAATCCAAAACAAAGTCCTTCAGAAAAAGTCCTTCGGCCTTATCACAAACTTTTGTCTTCTTTGGCACCGTGCCATAGGCTTTTCTTTTCACCATAAAGTTCAGAAAGAGGAGACAAGAAACAATTGTAGCAACGTTGCTTTCCTACAAAGAGCCCAAGAGCCGCTGCTACTCTTTTAAGCCTTATGGGAGGGGCCAATCATCTCCTGGCCTTACTCCCGAGTCGCCTTTTTTGCTTCAGCTGCTCTTGCCTTCTGGCAGCTCTTTGCATGCGTGCACTAGGAACAGGCTCCTCCTGTTCCTCTGTCTCTCTGCTGATCGCCTCTGGAGTTCACGCATTACTCCCAGATGGCCCTGGTCTCATCTCTGCCTCCGACGCAAAGCCCTCGTCCGGGCCTTCCCCTGACTCCAGGACTGGTCCATTGTCCTCCCCAGCCTCCTTACTGTCCGAATCCGCTGCCAGCTCCGCAGGCTGCTGGCGGATCACAACAGTTGCCTTTTGAAAAAGCACCTTTGGGACAACCATGACCTGGATGACAGGAGAATCTCCACAGATGCGTGGAGACTTATAATAGCATTTTCACACTTACGACCCGTGGTGACGTGATCAAAATTCAGATGCTTCGCAACTGGTTCATCTTTATGACGGTTGCAAGGCATCGGGGTCAGGTGATCAACTTTTGCGACCTTCTGACTAGCAAAATTAGTGAGGGAAGCCAGATTCACTTAACAACCGCGTTCCTAACTCAACAGCTGCAATGATTCACTTAACAACGGTGGCAAGAAAGGTTGTAAAATGGGGCGAAACTCACTTAACAAGTGTGTAATTTAGTAACGTAAATTTTGGGCTCGATGTGTTGTAAGCCAAGGGACACAGTTTAACTTTATGGCTGCAATTTTCATCTCCACTTTTTTTTTTTTTTTTAAATCAGGTCTACCTAAACCCAGCGTTTCAACATCTTTGGGTTTACACCTCCATCAAACCACAGCTCTGCTTGGTGCTGGGGATTAAAACGAAGGCTAGAGGCGATGTGTATGGGGGGGGGGAATATATAATACCTTCCCGAACTAGATGTCTAGGAGCGTGTCAGACTACGATTCCCATCAGCAGCAGTAGCAACAGCAGCCAGCACTGGGATGATGGGAATTGTGGAACAATATGCCCAGAGGTTGCCAGATAGCAGAAAGCTGATTTAGGAAGCATAAAAATTAGTCAAGAGATCTCGGTTTGGAGATACTCCAGCTCCCTTTGGGCATTTTCTAGCGGATGTAACTGCGATAATTCTGCTTCTGAGCCAGGAATACTGTACTTTTGTTTGTTTTTATTAGGGCGCTGGGGGAAAAAACGACTGCTCTGCCACTTGATTAGTAGAATCAGGGAAAGGGTAGAGGTGGGAAGCTTTTTTTTAAAAAAAGAGTTTGGGCCATCTCAATTTGCTAGATAAAAAGTAGCTCCTGGATGGCACTTTATTTATTTATTTTGCCAAACATGTACAAGATAGCAGGTATAGGTATAAACGTGAACATAAACAAAGGAAGGAAATACAAATAAATGGGGGCAGTAGGACAAAGATGGTAGGCACGCTGGTGCGCTTATGCAGCGCCCCCTTTACAGACCTCTTAGGAATGGGGTGAGGTCCACAGTGGGCAGTTTGAGGTTGAAGCTAAGGGGGTTTGAGGCTGTAACAACGGAGTCGGGTAGAGCATTCCAGGCGTTGACCACCCTGTTGCTGAAGTCGTATTTTCTGCAATCGAGTTTGGAGCGGTTTAGTTTGAGTTTGTATCGATTGTTTGCCCGTGTATTATTGTGGTTGAAGCTGAAGTAGTCGTTGACAGGTAGGACGTTGTAGCAGGCAATTTTGAGTACTAAGCTTAGATCGGACCACCAGGCGGAGCAGTTCAAGACTGTCCAAGCCCAGAATTTTAAATCTGGTGGCATAAGGGATTCTATTGTGAGTAGGAGTGGAGTACTCTTCTCGTGAAATACCTCTAGACCCGCTCAATCATGTTAATGTCCGATATACAGTGTGGATTCCAGGCAGATGAGCTGTATTCAAGAATTGGACTGGCAAAGGTTTTGTATGCCCTAGTTAGCAATACAATGTTACCGGAGAAGAAGCTTCGCAAGATTGGGTTAACAATTAAAATGCCATTTTGGCAATGCTGCTACAGTGAGCTCAACACTTATATATGTTGATGGGTAGAGGACTTCAGATCGTCTTCTCTGTTTGAATGACAAGCAAAGGAAGTGGCAGAATCTCTTTTGGAATTAGCTCAAATCTCAGCAGGGATTATCTATTCCAAAAGACTAGAAAAGTGAAAAGCACATGAAGGGAATAATAGAACCGCAGAAGACGGAAAGGCTTATATAGTATTGATCTCATCAGCTTCCCTGGTGTTCAACATCTTCAGTTTATAACATACATCTAACACGACATGGTGAATTTGCTCTTCACAGCTGGATGGAGGTTTCTTTTTTTCTTCTTTTCCATTTTGAGGTTTCCCCGGCTGATTTCTATTTAATTACTCTTTTTAGGCAGATCTTTCTGTCCTTTCAAATGGGTGGACTTGGCTCCAAAGAGTCCTCCTTTGATTCGAGAAATCTCTGACTATCCCAGCGGCTATGAACTCGGAATCAAGAGGGAGGAAAGAGACACAAAATGAAGTTCGCCTCCTGTCTTGCGCTTGTATTTTCTATTGTTCTCTAACCAACAACACTTTAACTTACTTTAATTAGTTTTACCACATGAGTCATTCTGAAGTTGGGGGAAGGAACAGCGCTTTCTTCCTTTGTGATTTCCTGAAAATGGGCTATTTAAAGTTTCCTGACCTTTTGCAGCATTGGAAAGGAAGGAAAAGCATGGCGTAGACTCCCCCACAACTGCGTGATTGTTCAAGCTACGATTTTGTTCTCCCCTCTCCTCCGCCAATTCAAGATTCATGAGGAAATCAGTCCGGATTTCCAAAATGTCTCCCAAATGCTTTGTTCTTAAAAAAAAAAAAAAAAACTGAGAATATGCCTCATCTGAAGCAACTAGACTTTCTTGGTTTTTTTTTTAAAGATATTTTGCTTCTCATCCAAGAAGCTTCTTCAACTCTGACTGGATAGTGAAGAATGGAAGGATTTATGTTCCTTATAGACAGCTGGTCATTTGCATCCTTTTAGAGCAGGGGTCTCCAACCTTGGTCCCTTTAAGACTTGTGGACCTCAACTCCCAGAGTTCCTCAGCCAGCTTTGCTGGCTGAGGGACTCTGGGAGTTTAAGTCCACAAGTCTTAAAGGGACCAAGGTTGGAGACCCCTGTTTTAGAGGGTTGTTGAATCACTTGGAGGTTTATCTGTGTCCTCAGGGTCACCCGAGAAGTGCAGATGGTTCCTGTAGTCTGCAATTTTTCCCCCCTCTGGAAATCCATTCCTACTCCCACACCATTCAAAGGGAGTTCATCCCAAATTGCACAGCTAAAAGTTTGTAGAGATTCTAAGTCATCGAAGTCATGGTTGTCCCAAAGGTGCTTTTTTTCAGGAGGCAACTGGACTTTCTTGGTTTTTTTTTTTAAAAAAAAGACATTTCGCTTCTCATCCAAGAAGCTTCTTCAACTCTGACTGGATAGTGAAGAATGGAAGGATTTATGTTCCTTATAGACAGCTGGTCATTTGCATCCTTTTAGAGCAGGGTCTCAACCTTGGTCCTTTAAGACTTGTGGACCTCAACTCCCAGAGTTCCTCAGCCAGCTTTGCTGGCTGAGGGACTCTGGGAGTTTAAGTCCACAAGTCTTAAAGGGACCAAGGTTGGAGACCCCTGTTTTAGAGGGTTGTTGAATCACTTGGAGGTTTATCTGTGTCCTCAGGGTCACCCGAGAAGTGCAGATGGTTCCTGTAGTCTGCAATTTTTCCCCCCTCTGGAAATCCATTCCTACTCCCACACCATTCAAAGGGAGTTCATCCCAAATTGCACAGCTAAAAGTTTGTAGAGATTCTAAGTCATCGAAGTCATGGTTGTCCCAAAGGTGCTTTTTTTCAGGAGGCAACTGGACTTTCTTGGTTTTTTTTTTTAAAAAAAAGACATTTCGCTTCTCATCCAAGAAGCTTCTTCAGCTCTGACTGGATGGTGGGGAACGGAAGGATTTATATTCCTTGCAGACATTTGCATCCTTTTTGAGGGTCGTCGAAGCACTTGGAAGTTTTTGGAAGCACTTGGAAGCACTTGGAACTTCCACTGAGGACCTGTATACTGCACGAATCAAGAAGAGGGCCGTGAAAATATTTACAGACCCCTCGCATCCTGGACATAAACTGTTTCAACTTCTACCCTCAAAACGATGCTATAGAGCACTGCACACCAGAACAACTAGACACAAGAACAGTTTTTTCCCGAAGGCCATCACTCTGCTAAACAAATAATTCCATCAACAATGTCAAACTATTTACTGAATCTGCACTACTATTAATCTTCTCATCGTTCCCATCACCAATCACTTTCCACTTATGACTGTATGACTGTAACTTTGTTGCTGGTAATCCTTATGATTTATATTGATATATTGACCATCATTTGTGTTGTAAATGTTGTACCTTGATGAAGGTATCTTTTCTTTTATGTACACTGAGAGCATATGCACCAAGACAAATTCCTTGTGTGTCCAATCACACTTGGCCAATAAAATTCTATTCTATTCTATTCTATTTGCGTCCTCAGGGTCACCTGAGATGGGCTCCTAATAGTTTTTCCTTCAAAGCAAAAGAAAAAAAAAAGAAAAGAAAAAAAGAAAGTCCAGTAGCCTTTTCAAAAAGCAACTTTGGGACAACCATGACCTGGTCGACTGAGAATCTCTGCAGACCTTTAACTGAGAATGTGAGCTACATAAAACTTACCATCTATGGAGATTCTGTCATCCAGGTCATGGTTGTCCCAAGTGTTTTTTGTGTTTTTTTTTGAAAAGCCAACTACACTTTGAAGATGTTTTGCCTCTCATCCAATAAGCTTCTTCAGATCTGACTGAACTGTTAAAAGGTGCTTAGACCAAGCCAAAAAGGTCAACAGATCAAAAGGAAGCAGTTTGTTATAGAGTGAAATAGAAAAATGTCAAGATGTACTTAAAGATTTGTAGCAGCAGAAGATAAACTATGAGAGCAGCAAGGAGATTAATAACGAGAGCTGAGGAAATAAGGGGCTGTTCTTTTTTCTAATTTAATTCTAATTTAATTCTAACTTAAAAAGAGACAGGGACATTCTCAGGAAGTGTACAAGATCATTTTAAAGATGATCACAGGCTTCAAAATGCTACATCAGACAGCCTAATGGCTCATCTTCCTTTGTTGAAAACTTACCGTATTTTTCAGACTATAAGGCGCGCCGGAGTATAAGACGCACCAAGATTTCGAAGAGGTAAACAAGAAAAAAAAAAAAAGGTTTTGCTCTCCCAAGCCCGCAGGAACAAAAAACAGGCTCATTTTTGGCCTCCCAAACCCCCCAGCCCCTCCCCAGCCCCCAGAAGCCCTCTGCAGGCCTCCCAAACAGTCTTGTGTGCCCTGTTTTTGAGAAAAACAGGCCCGCTTTTACGGAAAACAGGCCTGCTTTTGGCCTCCGAACACCCCCCCCCCAAGCATCGCGCTTTAGCCCTCTCCAGCCCCCAGCAGCACTCTGCAGGCCTCCCAAACCCTCTGCACATCCCATTTTTGCAAAAATGGGCCTGGTTTTGGTGAAAACAGGACATATGTGGCAGGGTTTCGGGAGGCCAAAAATGGCCGTATTTGGTGTATAAGACACATCAACATTTCCATCCTCTTTAGGGTGGAAAAAAGTGCGTCTTATACTCCGAAAAGTACGGTAAATTTTCAAGGAGTTGCAAGTTCTAGAGACCCATCTTCTCAGGATCCTAGCCGTTGTTCACTTCCTTCTGGTTTCCTGCCTAGGCAGGGGGTTGGACTAGAAGACCTCCAAGGTCCCTTCCAGCTCTATCGTTCTATTCTATTCTTCTTTTGACTACCATGGTTTTCTAAGTCAGAGGTGTTTTAAATTAAGACTTTCTCCTGGATAAACTATACCAGGAGTGAAGACAACGCTTGTCATCCTGTATGGCCATTTTGAATTATTTCCAATCTAATAAAGGAGAATATTCGTAGCTCAGGGTTGAAATAAGGGATCCTTGGTATTCTCTGAACTTGCTTGTTTTCTTGCATTACCCTAACTAGGTAACATTGCAATGCTCTCTACATGGGGCTCCCCCTGAAGAGCACCCGGAGGCTCCAGTTAGTCCAGAATGCGGCCGCGCGGGTGATAGAGGGAGCACCGCGTTGCTCCCATATAACACCCATCCTGCACGGTCTACACTGGCTACCGGTAGTCTTTCGGGTGCAATTCAAGGTCTTGGTTACCACCTTTAAAGCGCTCCGTGGCTTAGGACCGGGATACCTTCGAGACCGCCTTCTGCCACCGATTGCCTCCCAACGACCCGTGCGCTCCCACAGAGTGGGCCTCCTCAGGGTGCCGTCGACCAAACAATGTAGGTTGGCGACCCCCAGGGGGAGGGCCTTTTCTGTGGCGGCACCAGCCCTGTGGAACGAGCTTCCTCCGGGATTACGACAACTCCCCGACCTCCGGACCTTCAGACGTGAACTGAAGACTTTATTATTTCAGCGCGCTGGACTAGCCCAAGAATAAAATGTTTTAACTAAATTTTAAGGGTTTTTTAATGGGTTTTTATTGTTTTTAGTGATTTGGCTATGATAATATTTAGTTTTAATTGGGTTTTTAATGCTTATTTATTATATTGTTTTTTTAATATGCCTGTGAACCGCCCTGAGTCCTACGGGAGATGGTGCGGTATAAAAGTATGATTAATAATAATAATTATTATTTATTTATTTATTTATTTATTAATAATAAATAAATAAATAAATAAACATCATCAGTGTTAGCAAAGAGTGCAGTTTGCTGTCAGTTTATATTATGCTGTCTTGTCCATCTGTGTGGGTAGGTGGCGGAGGTCTTAGAGATTCTTTAGTTGGGCTGTTTACTGATGGCTCTTTGGCAGTTTATTGATCGGGGTATTGCTTACTTGATTGTTGGTTTGAAGATAACCTTGGAGCAGGGGTGAAATGCTTCGGTTTGGACCGGATCGGGCAATCCAGTAACAATGGCGGCGAGAACCGGTAGCAAAAATCCTTGCGCCCCCCCATTCCTAGCTGAGCCACGCGATCGTCAGAGCCTTTTTTTTTTTAACTTTTAGAAGCATTTTTTAAACAACCTCTTTGGCCGAAGAGGTTGTAAAAAAATGCTTTTAAAGGGTTAAAATAAGGCTCTGATGATCCCAGCTGAGATGCCTGATCGTCAGAGTTTTTTTTTTCTTTTAAAAGCATTTTGTAAAAGGTAAAAAAGCTGAAGCCTCCTAGACAAAAAATGGGGGGATGGGGGGTTTATTTGAGAGAGGGAGGGAGGGAGGGAGGGAGGGAAGGAGGGAGAGAGAGAGGAAGAAGAAAGAAAGAAAGAAAGAAGGAAAGAAAGAAAGAAAGAAAGAAAGAAAGAAAGAAAGAAAGAAAGAAAGAAAGGAAGAAAGAAAGAAAGAAAGAAAGAAAGAATTTTTTTTACTACAGGTTCTGTGGGTGTGGCTTGATGGGTGTGGCAGGGGAAGGATACTATAAAATCTTCATTCCCACCACATTCCAGGGGAAGGATACTGCAAAATCCCCATTCCCTCCTGATCAGCCGGGACTTGGGAGGCAGAGAAGAGATGGGGGTGGGGCCAGTTAGAATTTTTACTACTGGTTCTTCGAACTACTCAAAATTTCTGCTACCGGTTCTCCAGAACTGGTCAGAACCTGCTGAAACCCACTTCTGCCAAGACAGCATCACCCTTGGGGAGTTTCTGGGAAAGCTATAAAGTACAGGCATTTTGTTTGAAATCTTGGTGCATTCTCTACAAATATCCAGGGAATGGATTACTCTCCCCCATGCACATATGGATTCTCTTTGCAGTGGGTTTTATTTTGCTTATTTTCTTTTTTTTAATTACAGAGATAACATCCTGGTGCGTCCTTTTAGAGAGAGCTTTTTCCCAGGCTTATTAGGATTGTACATTCTAAAGTCTCAAAGCCCCCTTTACGTTGCCGGTTCCCGCTTAATAGTAGTAATTTATTTTCTCAATATTCCCACTCCGTTGCTGAGAGGATATTGCGCAGTAAGATTTCACTGGCCGAGAACAGGCTAAACTCCGAATCTAAAATGCAGCATTCGATGTAAGTACTGTTAAATTGTACCGAATAAAGGTGATTTTAGAGTTATTTCATGAAAGAGGAAATCACTTGGTTTCAAGGAGGCAGCAACGATGAGAGGCCAGCAGTGGCACGAACCATGGTAACGGATTACATGTGTGATAGCGAACTTATGGCATGCGTGCCACAGGTGGCACGCAGAGCCCTCTCTGTGGGCACACAAGCTGTCACCCCAGTCCAGCTGCACTGCGCATGTGCGCGCGTTTCCCGCCAGCCAGCTGGCCTTTGTGTCCCTGTTGCGCCTGCATGTGGGTGGGGCTTTCCCTGATCTCTGCAGGTTCCACCCTGCGCATGTGCCTCTCTGTGGCAGGAATACAGGAGAAAGCTAGGACGCACTGGTGGTGGGGGAGAAACTGTGGAGATCGCAAGCCCCCCTCCCCCCGGCCCTGTTTTGGGCCTGAAAAGCCTCCTGCACCAACCTGGAAGCCAAAATGGGGGCCGGGTGTTGTGACCCAGGCCCAAGTAGGTGGTAATAAACTTAGTCTGTGAAAAAAAAACTTTATTTGAACAGCTGGGAATTATTTCATTCCCAGCGTCGTTCAATTCAAAGTAAAACAAATGCCTCCCAACACAAATTCCTCGGTTATCTCACAAACCTTAGTTCAGTTAGGCAAACTGCCAAACATCCAGAAGCCACAAAAACAAAGATGTGCACGAAGCAGAGGATGAAGCAGAAGATGCAGCTACAACGTTGTTTTCTGGCAAAGCTGAAGGTCTGTTTTAAGCCTTATGGGAGGGGCTAATCATCTCTTGGCCCTACTCCTAAATCGTCCTCTGTGCTTGAACTGCTCTTGCCTTCTGACAGCTCTTCTCATGCGTGCATTAGGATCAGGCTTCTCCTGTTCCTCTGCCTTACTACTATCAGTCTCTGGAGGCTCTGGAGTCCGTACCTCACTCCCCGATGGCCCTGGCCTCAACTCAGCCTCATTGCTGTCCGATTCCGTTGCCAGCTCCGTAGGCTGCTGACGGACCACAACACCGGGATGCATGCACGGGGGTCACATGCGCAGGGAATGCATTCACATTGCATTTTGGGGGTTGGGGCACATCCACGTGCATTCGTGCGCGCACTTTGGGCGCTTGGCACCAAAAAGGCTTAACCATCCCTAAACTAGATCTACTTTTTCTCCTTCCCTCACATAAACAAATACCCCCAAATGTAACATTTGCAAAAACAAACCATAGATAAGTCAATAACACTTGACACACAATAAGGTTTTTTTCCCCCATTTCATTTCTCAGTGGAACAAATAATATAAATTTCCATGGTCATTTCATTTAATGAACATTTATCAAGCTATTCGAATAAAACATTTGCTTGTTTATGCCTATGCATCTATGAACCTAAGTAAAGAAATTACTTAGATTTCCCCGAATGAATCTACCATTAATCTCGGTAAGTTAAAGAACAGGCAAACTTGCCAAGATTCAAATAATTCTGGAAAGCTACATAAATGAAATAAATAATACAACATGTTGACTCTGGTGGCACGAAGAATTATGGCTGAGGAAAAAGCAGGAAAAACAAAGCCCAGAAGAACCTCTTTCATAAGCAAGTTTAAAGTTTGTCTTAGTAACCCAAAGCGGGAAGATTTTTGTACTCTTTCAGAGTTAAATATATAAATTCTGGAAACTGATTGTCAGGTTGAGTCCAGGTGAGTGTCTCCCTCTGAGATTCCAAGCCACCTGATCTTTCTTCTCGATGTCAGTTTAAATAACCCAGGACATCATTCAGGCATCTTTGCCAATTCATTCAAATCGCCAGAAACAAGTGGCAATAAACTCTCATTTCCGTCTTCCAAAAGTGAATTGGAGTTCCCTGACAGAAATAACTCCACGTTCCTATTTTTGAGATGCACCTCATAACATATTAATAAAGAATGACAAACCCAAAGAGCAGAATTGTAACGGCGTTCGTGTTACAGTTAAACGTACGTTTCCTGTCACTCTGCATTATTCGTTCCCACCGATCGTGTGGCAAACTTCAACGGATGGGTTATGCGGCTGCCCGAGAAAAAAATTCTCTAACACTGAAATGAAACTCAGTCTCAAAACTGAATTAAAATTAATGTATAATAACTTAAAATAAATATTTGAAGATTGACCGAAGTAATAGCAGACAGAACATTAAAACCTTTAGAATTTGATTTAAGAGGACATTTATTAAAATAAGACCTGGAATCGATGGGTGAAGTGTAAGAGATACGTTTTGTTTCATTGCATCGCATCCAGTGCCAACTCCTTCTCCTGGAATTTGTCTAGTTATAATTAGTCTTTAGTGGTTTCCCAAATACTGTGCCAGTGGTTTTTTTAATTAGCACTTGGTCTTTTGGGTTTTCTTTCCAAGTATACTAACTAGCATGCTGAAGAGAGAGATTGAGGTAAGTAGGTAGGTAGGTGAGTGTGTGTGTGTGGGGAGAGAGAGGGAGAGAGAGAGGGAGAGGGAGAGAAAGGTAGGTAGGTTACCCTGTTTTTTGGATTATGAGATGCACCATTCCCCCCCCCCCCGAGCTTCTCAAACGGAGGTTTTAGAGGCTGAAAAAAGCATCAGCAATGAAGCTTCAAAAAAAAGCCCGCAAACAGAGCTTCAGAAAAGAAGCCCCCAAATAGAGTTTCAGAGGCTTTTTTTCTGAAACTGTTTCGGAGGCTTTCAGAGGCAGATTTTTTTTTTTCTGAAACAGAGTTTCAGAACTTTCAGAGGCAGAAAAAAAAGCAAAAAAAAAACAAGGCACAGAGCTCACAACCAAGGAACCTAAATTTGCTAAAATTCACCTCTGGGAACAGCTGATTGGGGGTATTCCGGGAGGCCGATCCACTCTCCAATCAGTTTTTTTCTTATTTTCCTCCCCAAAAACTAAGATGCGTCTTATATGCCGGTGTGTCTTATACTCTGAAAAATACGGTACTTCAATGTAAGCAATCAAATTAATATACAAGCTGAAAATGAACAATGCTTCATTGGCATTGTTCATTTGTTGGCTGTATATAGGTTTTCCTGCTTTAGTTTCTACTACCTACTTTGAAGATCAGGGTGTTTGGGTGAGAAAGCAGCTACTTATTCAAACTAAATGTAGAAGTAGTGGCAGAACCGGGAGGTGGAGTTAAAAAAGGACTCAGCCTAGAATATCTAGGTAGCCACAAACATACTAAGTCCTACCCCTCTTGAATTCTGTTGACCGTTAACAAACTCCAATCAGGTGCTGGCTATTAGTTGAAAATATGTGCACCGACATGAATCAACATGAATAACAATAAATCAGTTAAACTGGACCCTAGGTGAGGACTTGGTCTTTTGCGTCTGATATCGAGCTCACAAAAATCATTCTAAACAGTGGTCCAAAGATGCGTCCTTTTTAAAAAAAATATGGAAAAAAAAGGATGCAATTTGGATATTTTAGTCAGGTTATTAAAATGCCTGCGGTATAAAGCCCACTGTAATTAACGGTTGAATAATACCCAGAAATCAAAGCAAATTGTTTATGCTCCAAATACTAAAACTTTAAGCCTCTGTTTCAATATCCTGAATTACACCCCCCAAAAGAAGACGTTCACAATTAAAACATGTTTAATCAATGTAATTCGGCAAGTATCTTTAGCTCCTACAGCAAAAGCCATGAATGGCATACACTCTGTAGATATTTTGGAGAAATTGGCAGGATTAACTGCGCAGCCCGACGTCTTATCGCACTTCCTCTCTTCATAAAGGGAGTTGTTTATCATCATTTTACAACAAATCCAGTCTATATTTTGATGTCGTAACCAAAAGGGCTGAACTGGCACGCAGTCGCTGTTCGTCGGCCACACTGCTCCTAATGAGATGCCCCTGTTGCTCTGAATTTCTCTGATTACAGTCAACAGCTTTCATTAGTCATTGCAAATAAGGCTGGCTGCCACTGTATTTACTCTCCTATTGCAAATAATTAGAATTTCATAGTATAATCAGGGGGAAAAAAACTTTTTTTTTTCCGAATGGCAAAGGCAGACATGCAATGCCTATCGCGCTGTATTTTGGCTAGAATTAAAGGCTCTTTGGGTACCGATCAAGAGATCTGCCAATAATGTAATTGTGATGACGCTACATATTTTCATATTTGGTGGACTTGTAAGGATATAAAGGCCTTTTGGATAAAAATTTGGTGGATTTTACAAAATGTTCTGAAAAAGAAGATAAAGTTCCTGCCGCAATTTTTTCTGTTGGGAATTATTACGGACTGTACAGTAATTGAGACTAAATTGATTTTAAATCTAATAACAGCAGCAAGATTACTAATACGACAGTATTGGAAGAAAAAAGAAGTACCTACAATAGAAGAATGGATATTGAAAGTTGCCAATTTGGCTGAGATGGCGAAAATATCAGCCTTTTTGAAAGACAATATGCAAGAAAGATACTTAAAGGAATGGAAAAAATGGATTGACTATATTCAAAGTAGATATCAGACTAAGAGTTATCAGACTGCTTTTGAATGATTATGATGTATTATTTTTGATTGTTTTCGGGGGAAATTAGGAACTGATGAGAATTGTAGGAGTATAATTAAGTTGGGACGAAAATTTTTTAGCATATGTTTTGTTTTATTTTTTAACTATACCTTGTGCTCGTTCCGGGAAGTCGGGGGGAGGAGTGGGGTTGTGAAGGGAGGGGGGAGGGGAGGGGGGGAAAGGGGAAAAAAAATTTTTGTAAAACTTTTTGAATAAAAAAAAAAAAAGAGATTTGCCAATACACAGACGTTTGACTTGAAGACTCTGACTTGATTTTAAAAAAAAGATCAGCTGCACTGTCTCTTTGTACAGGTAGACCTCAACGTACGATCACAACTGAGCCCAACATTTCAGGTTGCTAAATGAGAGAGTTGTTAATAGAATAGAATAGAATATTTATTGGCCAAGTTTGATTGGACACACAAGGAATTTGTCTTGGTGCATATGCTCTCAGTGTACATAAAAGAAAAGATACCTTCATCAAGGTACAACATTTACAACACAATTGATGATCAATATATCAATGTAAATCATAAGGATTGCCAGCAACAAGTTATAGTCATACAGTCATAAGTGGAAAGAGATTGGTGATGGGAACTATGAAACGATTAATAGTAGTGCAGATTCAGTAAATAGTCTGACAGTGTTGAGGGAATTATTTGTTTAGCAGAGTGATGGCCTTCGGGAAAAAACTGTTCTTGTGTCTAGTTGTTCTGGTGTGCAGTGCTCTATAGCGTCGTTTTGAGGGTAGGAGTTGAAACAGTTTATGTCCAGGATGCGAGGGATCTGCAAATATTTTCACGGCCCTCTTCTTGATTCGTGCAGTATACAGGTCCTCAATGGAAGGCAAGTTGGTAGCAATTATTTTTTCTGCAGTTCTAATTATCCTCTGAAGTCTGTGTTTTTCTTGTTGGGTTGCAGAACCGAACCAGACAGTTATAGAGGTGCAAATGACAGACTCAATAATTCCTCTGTAGAATTGGATCAGCAGCTCCTTGGGCAATTTGAGCTTACTGAGTTGGCGCAGAAAGAACATTCTTTGTTGTCCTTTTTTAATGATGTTTTTGATGTTAGCTGTTCATTTGAGATCTTGCGATATGATAGAACCCAGAAATTTGAAGGTTTCTACTGTTGATACTGTGTTGTCAAGTATTGTGAGAGGTGGAAGTATGGAAGGGTTTCTCCTAAAGTCTACCACCATTTCTACGGTTTTGAGTGTGTTCAGTTCCAGATTGTTTTGGTTGCACCACAAGGCTAATTGTTCGACCTCTCGTCTGTATGCGGATTCGTCATTGTCTCGAATGAGACCAATCACTGTTGTGTCATCTGCGAACTTCAGTAGCTTAACAGATGGATCATTGGAGATGCAGTCATTGGTATACAGAGAGAAGTGGGGAGAGCACACAGCCTTGGGGGGCCCCTGTGCTAATTGTACAGGTATTTGATGTAATCTTGCTTAGCTTCACCTGCTGCTTCCTGTTTGTTAGGAAGCTTGTGATCCACTTACAATCAATTAAGTGAATTTTGCACCATTTTAGACCTTTCTGGCCCCAGTTAAAGAGAATAACTGCTGTTAGTTATTAAGAAGCACAGTTATTATGACTGTGGCGCAGTGGTTAGAGTGCAGTACTGCAGGCTACTTCTGCTGACTGCCGGCTGCCGGCAATTTGGCAGTTCAGATCTCAACAGGCTCAAGGTTGACTCAGCCTTCCATCCTTCCGAGGTGGGTAAAATGAGGACCCAGATTGTTGGGGGCAATATACTGACTCTGCAAACCGCTTAGAGAGGGCTGTAAAGCACTATAAAGCGGTATATAAGTTTAAGTACTATTGCTATTGCGCGAATCTGGCTTCTCCGTTGACTTCACTTGTCAGAAGGTGGCAAAAGGGGATCACATGACCCCAGGACTTTGCAACTGTCATAAGTACATGCCAGTTGCCAAGGGTTCGAATGTTGACTGAGTGACCGTGGGGTTGCTGCAGCAGTCATACGAGTGAAAAACGGTCAGAAGTCACTTTTTTGCAGAACCGTTGTAACTTCGAACAGTCCCTAAACGAATGGGTGTTAAGTCAACGACTATTCTATTCACATAACTTTAGAGCAGTGTTGGCAAACCTTTTCAGCACCGAGTGCTGAAACAGGAGCGTGGGCCAGAAACCGGAAGGGCTGCTGGCCAGTGCGCATGCGCACCCTGGTAAGATTATCTTCCGGTTTTTGGTGCGCCAGCGTGTGCAAAGACCAGCTGGCCAGTGTGCCTGCACGTACTGGAAACCGTAAGAGCAGCCACCTGGTGCACATGTGCGCTCTGGGAAGATGATCTTCCGGTTTACAGTGCGAGCATGCGCACCGGGCAACTGGTCTTCGCACACGCATGCGTGCCAGTAACCGGGAGACCAGGTGGCCGCTGCGCATGCCAAAACCAGAATATCATCTTCCCAGTGAGCGCATGCACACCGGACGGCTCTCTTCCAGTTTCTGGCGCTCCCGCGCGCGTGAAGACCAGCTGGCCAATTTACCAGAACCCAGAAGAACAACAACGGGCAATGGCTCAAATGCCTAGAGTGATGGCTCTGCACATGTGCCATAGGTTCGCCATAATGACTCTAGAGTCATCCATTTCTTTCCAAGTCCTTTCTCACCAGATCCGAGAACTAAGCCAGGATGTGAAAAGCAACTTATTTCCACAATAAGTTATCTTAGGCCTTTATAAATAATGCTTTGGAAATTAACAATGCGTGTAAATCTCCAAGCAGAATCCGAAGGTAAATTATATATTGCAAACGGGTGCTATATAGCATTAAAGAAAATCACAGTAGTTTAGATGCTGGCAAAAGAATTATTACTCCCTGCTTTGAAAATTAGTAGGACTCGCCCAAAGTGAATTAGAAATCGGTTACTGCTTTTAAGTAAGAAGGTGGATTTTATGAGTCATTCCACCCTTCTCAACTTCAGAATTCTGTCAGCTGAAACAAATCATTATTTTAGGATTCTGCAAACGGCTCATCCTCGCTGGGACTTTAACTCTCAGTTGGGGACTGATGGGGATTGGGAAATATTTAGCTGAACATTTCACCTTGAATGACATATTGGCCACCAATAATGGCGGGATTTTAAAAAATCTAAATAAAAAAAAATATTTATGGGGTTGTATCAGCCAGATGTCCAGCATGGGTTTTTGAAGCATGCTGTTGTGGTCCTTCAGCAGTCTACGGAGCTGGCAACGGAGTCGGACAGCGATGAAGCTGAGGTGAGGCCAGGGCCACTGGGAAGTGAGGTGCGGACTCCAGAGCCTCCAGAGACCGACAGTAGTGAGGCAGAGGAACAGGAGGAGCCTGTTCCTAATGCACGCATGAGAAGAGCTGCCAGAAGGCAAGAGCAGCTCAAGCAGAGAGGACAACTCGGGAGTAGGGCCAAGAGATGATGGCCCCTCCCATAAGGCTTAAAACAGACCAGCACCGGCATTTCAGCTTTGCCGGAAAACAACGTTGTAGCTGCATCTTCTGCTTCATCTTCTGCTTCATATACATCTTCTGGACATTTGCCAGGAAGGGCCTTTGGCAGTTTGCCTAATTGGACTAAGGTTTGTGATAACTGAGGAATTTGTGTTGGGAGGCATTTGTTGTACTTTGAGTTGAACGACGCTGGGAATGAAGTAATTCCCAGCTGTTCGAATAAAGTTTGTTTTTCCACAGACTAAGTTTATTACTACCTACTTGGGCCTGGGTCACAATACGTGCTTGCTATCAGCTGCCGTAGAAATGAGAAGAGAAACATGGGTATTTGGGATGGGGAAGAGAACTGGTGTGTAGTAGTCCCTTGAGAACTGGAAGGGAGGTTTGTACCCGTGAATTATGGCGCTGCTGAGTGGAGTTGTTTATACTTCGTCAAGGCCAACCATCTTGAGACTCCAGATGCGAAAAATACCTGAAGAGGAGCTTTCCCACAACATCATACTGGACGTTGATTGGAGTTTCAGTATTGGGGATAGGGATCTGGGGTGACTTTCAGTGTGTAACCTTTGCACATTTTTTTTTTTTTATTGAAAGAGTTTTAAAAAAAAACAAAAACATTTTTCCCCCTTTTTTCCCCCTCCCTCCCAAAAAACAAACAAAAAAACACCCCCCTCCCTCCCCCACCCCTCGGCTTCCCGGGTCAATCACAAGGTAAAGTTATACATAAACCAAACATAGAATAAAATTTTCCCTTCCAATCCAAATAACCACATCCAAAGCTTTTCGTCTCCCAACCCCCTCCCCATTACATAAAATAACTTTCTAATTATTCAAAGGCAATCTGATATTTCTTAATCTGATATCTATTTTGTAGATAATCAATCCATTTTTCCATTCAATTAAATATCTTTCCTGCGTATTGTCTTTTAAAACGCTGAGATTTTAGCCATCTCAGCCAAATTAATAACTTTCAATATCCATTCTTCTATTGTAGGTATCTCTTCTTTCTTCCAGTATTGTCCAATCAACAGTCTTGCTGCTGTTATTAAGTTCAAAATCAATTTAGTCTCAATCCCTGTACAATCCATTATAATTCCCAAAAGGAA
Source organism: Ahaetulla prasina (assembly GCF_028640845.1). NCBI lineage: Eukaryota > Metazoa > Chordata > Lepidosauria > Squamata > Colubridae > Ahaetulla > Ahaetulla prasina. The sequence continues at coordinate 130,913,228 of NC_080543.1, read as the reverse complement.
AAATTGTGGCAGGAACTTTATCTTCTTCTTCAGTACATTTTGAATAATCCACCAAATTCTTATCCAAAAGACCTTAATTTTCTTGCAAGTCCACCAAATATGAAAATATGTAGCATCATCACAATCACACCTCCAACATTTCGCTTGGATATTAGGATACATACATGATAATTTTTGGGATCTAAATGCCATCTATAAAACATCTTATAAAAATTTTCCTTAAATTCTGTGCTTGTGTAAACTTAACATTTCTAACCCAGATTTTCTCCCATGTTTCCAACATTATTGGTTCCTGAATATTCTGTGCCCATTTTATCATACAATCCTTTACCAAATCCTTTTCGAATCTATTTCAAGCAACACATTATACAATCTCTTTATATGCTCCTGGGTCTGATTTCTAATTTGCTTTATTAAATTTTCCTCCTTTGCATTATACCAATTTTTGATCTTCTTTCCATCTAGCACTTATTTGCCCATATTGAAACCAAGTATAATTCCTCCCTTCTTCATTTAATACCTGTAATGATTTTAATTGCAATCTACCTCCTTCAGCATACAAAAGTTCTTTATATGTAATCATTTCCTGTTTCTGTTCTATATTTATATTCTCTATTGCATGTCTAGGGCTCGCCCATATAGGAATCTTGTAATCTAATGTATAGGAATATTTATTCCAGACCCACAAAAGAGCACTTCTCAACACATGATTCTTAAAAGCCCTATCCACTTTTTTTCCATAAAATAAGTACGCATGCCATCCATATAACAAGTCATAACCTTCTATATTCAAAATTCTTTCCTCTGTTAAGTTAAACCAGTCACTTATTACTGAAAGGGTTACTGCTTCATAATATAGTTTAAAGTTAGGCATTCTTAAACCACCTCTTTCCCGTGAATCCTGTATTATTTTCATTTTAACCCTCGCCTTTTTACCCTGCCATATAAATTTATTAATCCCACTCTGCCAATCTTCCAAATTTTTATCCTTTTTAATTATAGGTATCATCTGGAACAGAAACAGTTATCCCTATTGGGAAGGATTGCGGCTATTAAAATGAATGTGTTACCTTTGCACATTTTGAATCACATCTTGCTTTTCTTTCGCTGCTATCACTTCAAACTTAGTAAACATACCTCTTCTCTAATTTCTTTCTTGAGTTTTCAATGGAGGGAGGCCTGGCAGGTCAAATCCAAAGATATATGAGTGTTTTGTGAATCAAACCTCATACAGTGGTTTGTTTTGTTCATTCTATCATCTACATACCATTTTCTTTTACTGCTGAAAGTAAGACTTCTAGGAGGATATGGGTGCAATCGTAAGACGGCACGACTTTTAATTATTAATCAGGATTTAGTTAAAAATTACAGGTATTGTCTGGACCTGGTAGGCATTTTAGAGTTTTGTTATAAATAATGAAACACACGACCGGTTATTGGTATTCTCATCCCTCTTTAGGATCCCTCTTAAGTCCCATTATAACTACTTTTATAATATTGTAGTAAAGAATATATTTTATTATTTCCCTTTACTGAGCGGGTTAAGGAAGAAGTGACCTTAGCAGTCTAAAGTTGGTTGTTAAACTTCATCCCATCATTCCTTTCTGTCGTTCTTCCTAAATAGACAATAGCTGCCGTGTGTCTCCAGCTGTTCTCTTGATACACCATGGACCGCTTTGTCAGGTTCTTCAAGATCTATAAAGGCTTAACTAAGCCTTGTATAAAATACCTTTACATCAAGTTCACACAGCTGCTTTATTTGGGGGGGGGGGGAAGAGTGGAAAAGGAGATCCCTGATTCCTAAGTTAGCCATCATTGCAGTTGTCAGCATTCCAGAAAAGCTCAACTCCAATTAAAAACTCCGAGGCAAGTATTTTCCAAGGCGGCTAAGCTGGAATCTGTGGCGGAGCTGCTGCTGGTTAGCTGGATTGCAGCCAGAGGCGGGACAAGGACCAGCTGCTGCGCTGCTTGTTGGGTTACAAAAGGAGAATACGAAGAAAGCTTTAGCGGAAGCTGCACAGAAATCTAAAAACCCAGGCAGACAAATACAGGTTTCTCCAACCACTCCTTCTCCAGATGCAGGACTGTCATGACCTTGACCGAAAAGAAGAATGCTATTTTGTCTAGCTACATTCCCTCTACTAAATCCTCCAGCTCCCCCTACTTTCCCACATACGAGAAGGTGGCAGCGTGGAAGCTTCCGGTGCTAATATGGCTACCCAAGCTGACAGCAGTTTTAGTCTGCAAATCGGTAACGTCAATTAAAAACATGTTATTGCCAAAAGGGAAGGTCGGAAGGTTGCTTACTACAGGTTTCATCGAAATCTTGGAATACAAAGAAGGTCAGGATACAGAATTCATACCTGGGATGAAAAAGCCACTTCTGTGCCCTCTGCTGCTCCTTGCCACTAACTGCATGGCACAGTTGTTCGAAAACTTTACCAAAGTGCTAATACGTCACATTTCAAACAGAGAAAATTCTCTGCGTTTCGAATGCACGTTCGACAAAATATCATTTGGGTTTTTTTGAATTACTTTATTAAATTTCTTTATTAATTTCTCAGTTAAAAGTAACCCATGCAAAACATTTTAAAAAAAAAAGAATACTGAGGAAGTATGCTTGCAATTTATGGGAAAATATCGTAGTCCCTTATGCTTTTATTGTTATTTTTTTCCCTAAAAAGAGGTTTGTTTTTTTAAAAAATTGAATTGTACAGCTTAAATGTTACGTTAAAGGTGGGGAAAAAATTCTGAAGTGATTTATCTTGGTCTGACTTTTTATATCTCAAAAACCTGGCATTTTACTGGGCAGGGGCATGTAGACTTTTTATATCCACTCAATATGTTTCAAGGTACCATATGGTATTTGTTTGTAGTGAATAACAACCTATGGCTGAAAATGTCTGGGGGTCATGCAGGAAAAAGACATTGCATGCAAAAATTGAAATAAACTATGTTTGTTGGTCCAACTTGCCATCAAGTTGTCATTTCAAAATACAAAAGTTAACCATATAAGCATGCAAATGAGTGTCCATCAATGAAGGCGAATAAATATTTTGCTACAAGTGAAATAAATCTAATAGCTAAAACTAGAGTTAATACCGAAAACATAAGTATATCAAAACATACTTTACTTTTAAGTTCTGTACCAATGTGCAGTTGTGTCATACTATTAAAAAATTGGAATAAAAAAGTTAATTATTTTTCATATTCTGTTCCAGTCAAATTTGCCATCCTTACAAAGATACAAACTTTTACCTCTTAATCTTTAAAACCACCACAGATATGTCTTTATGTGCATAATTGTGCTCTGTAAATCTGAACAATTCCTAGAGCTATTTATTTTTCCTCTTAGGAATCTGAATGTTTTTGAAAAACCCAGAACACAATAACACAGTTGGAAGGGACCTTGGAGGTCTTCTAGTCCAATCCCCTACTTAGGCAGGAAGCCCTATAGTATACCATTTCAGGCAAACGGTTGTCCAACCTCTTAAAAACTTCCATTGTTGGAGCATTCACAACTTCTGGAGGCAACTTGTTCCACTGATTGTTCTAACTATCAGGAAATTTCTCCTTATTTATTTATTTATTTATTTTTCAAATTTTTATACCACCCTTCTCCGAAGACTCAGGGCGGTGTACAGCATAAATAAAACATAAATATCAAAAAAGTTAAAATACAATACAAGTTAAAAATCTGATTCAAATATGCTAAACGAATTAAAATAGAAATATAAAACTCTAAAAAATTTTAAAACCCCACTAAAAACCCTCAATAAAATCATTAGGCCAACCCTGCTTGGTGAAAGAAGAAAGTTTTGAGCTCCTTAGTTTTTTGAGCGTTTTGAGCTCCTTAGTTCTAAGTTGCTTCTCTCCTTGATTAGTTTGATTAGTTTCCACCCAAGCTCCTCAGGTGCTTTGGAGAATAGCTTGACTCCCTCTTCTTTGTGGCAACCCCTGAGATATTGGAACACTGCTATCCTGTCTCCCCTAGTCCTTCTTTTCATTAAACTAGACATACCGAGTTCCTGCAACTGTTCTTCATATGTTTTAGCCTCCAGTCCCCTAATCATCTTTGTTGCTCTTCTCTGCACTCTTTCTAGAGTCTCAACATCTTTTTTTTATATTCTGGTGTATTTATTTATTTTTCTTTCAGTGTTTCTCTCACCCACAAAATAAAACAGGTGGGGAATCTTTCTGAAGTTGAGTTCTACGGTAGCAATGTTAAAACTGTATGCAAACCCTTTAAAACGTTAGCGTCTTAGTTGGAAGTAAAAAAGTTTAGCGATATTGTTGAATTTCCATCTTATCTGTGTGGGTTTTGGAAAATTAAACCGTCCTTAGTTTGCTCACCGGGTACTAAGTAAGGCATCCATAATCCACAAGGTCGTAAATCAATTCAGAATTCTCAATGTAACATTTTATTTATTTATTTATTTATTTATTTATTTATTTATTTATTTATTTATTTATTTATTTATTTATTTATAATCAAATTTGTATACCGCCCTTCTCCCGGAGGACTCAGGGCGGTTAACAGCCAGTTTAAAAAACACAATATAATACAAGTTAAAAACACTATAAAATTAATATAATTTATGGCCAAAATACTAAAAACTAACGATAACAATAAAACTAAAAACCCCATTAAAACGACACTCTTAGGCTAGCCCTGCTCGATGAAATAAAAGAGTCTTCAGCTCTTTTATTTCATGGAAAAAGAACCACATATCTGCAGAATGGTACTATTTTTTTCATACACTCTACTGCAATGTTTTAAAGAAAACATAACAAGCCGCGGTGGTGCAGTGGTTAGAGTACAGTACTGTAGTCTACTTCTGCTGACTTCTGGCTGCCGGGAATTTGGCAGTTCAAATCTCACCAGACTCAGGGTTGACTCAGCCTTCCATCCTTCTGAGGTGGGTAAAATGAGGAGCCAGATAGTTGGGGGCAAGAGGCTGACTCTGTAAAAACGCTTAGAGAGGGCTGTAAAAGCACTGTGAAGCAGTTTATAAGTCTAAGTGCTAGTGCTATAACAGGATGCATCGCACTGGCATGACAGTTCATACATCCTTTGCCTTAGAAATATAAGCCTCAAAAGGATTTGGTCTTCTAGGCCAGGGGTCTCCAACCTTGGTAACTTTAAGTCTGGAGGACTTCAACTTCTGGGAGTTGAAGTCCTCCAGACTTAAAGTTGCCAAGGTTGGAGACCCTTCTTCTAGGCAAACTCCTCACCTTTCAGAGAAACCCTCATGCCACCCCACCAAAATATCTATCCAACCTTTTCTTGAAAACTTTCAGTGATGGAACATCCATGATCTCAGAAGAGATCACAGTCAGAAGGCTATCAAGCACAGCCTCCACCATCCAGTCAGAGCTGAAGAAGCTTCTTGGATGAGAAGCGAAACATCTTCAAAAGAAAAAAAAAATAAGAAAGTCCAGTTGCCTCCTGGAAAAGGCACCTTTGGGACAACCGTGATCTGGATGACTGAGAATCTCTACAGACTTTTAGCTGTACAATTTGGGATGAAGACCCTTTGAACTCCCAGAATTCTGGGAGTTGAAGTCCACAAGTCTTAAAGTTGCCAAGGTTGGAGACCCCTGCTCTAAAAGAATGCAAATGACCAGCTGATGAGAAGCGAAACATCTTCAAGAGGAAAAAAACCCAAAAAGCCAAGTTGCCTTTTTTTTTTTAAAAAAAAAGCACTTTTGGTATAATCATGATCTGGATGACAGAATCTCCATCAATATTGAAACTCTGGCCTATTTTACCAGTCTAAATACATTACATCCCCAGCATTACCTTGGTTATTCCAGTTATATTATAAAAGAAAGCAATACGATCGTCGGGCACAATTTGTTTTCAGCCAGCTTCTGTGAATCGCCAAAACTGTTTCACAAACTCACCGTTGCGAATTTGTGAATTCATTCATTTGTGTTTCACAAATGCCGCCCGCCACCGTTTACAAACTCACTGCTTGGTTATTTTTTTCCCCCAGCATCTCTTCTCATGAAATCACAGAAATGTAGGAGCTGTTCCCCTAAAGTAAATGTTGTGGCTCCTGCCCCCTCATGCCCTAAAGTGCCTTGGAGCAGGGCCTGCTGCCAGAAAGTGACTCAGAGCTGGGCCTGCTGCCAGAAAGTGATTTGGACAGTGAGGGGGAAGGGCTGTCAGGACTTACCTCGGAAGCACCGGCCTCCCTGGATCAGCTCCAGGAGCCAAAAGCAGGCCAAGTGAAAGAGATAACGAGGCCTCCTTCTCCTGACTCTTTCTCCCCCCCAGGCCACACCTGCAGACCCAGCTGACAGCAGTCAGACTTGGCTCAATCCCAGGTTTTGTAGGCAGGAGAGAAGGGAACGACAGAAGCAGGGGAGGGGCAGGCCTAGGAAGTGCTGAGTCATGGAGCCACACCCCACAGGATATAAAAGGCAGCAAGAGCTGGTGTGTCTCTTTGTATCAGGGAAATCCACGGATTGACTAGAGCTGAAGGTTATGACTCACCAGCATCTTGGCAGCTATCGAGGGCTCTTGGCAGACGCTGATTCTTTTGCTGCCAGAGCTGATAAGAGCCGGCTAATTAAGCCATCGTTCGGACGGAGGCAAGGAGGACACAACAGTAAAATAAAGGAGATATTTCCTTCCTAGTGCTGGTTATGAGAAAACCATGCAGGTCTCTTCTAGTGAGTCAGCATCCTGCTTCTGTAAAATGCAGTTAACAAGCTTTAAAAAAATTTTTTCCTCATGACTACATGCCCAAAAGCAAAAAAATACTGGACGAAAAATACTGGTTGGAAAAAATGATAAAGCAACATATAGACCATATAAAGCAATCTCAAACCAGAGATATTTTTGTTGGGCATCTTACCAGAAAAATATGACAAAAAGACTACATATTTGATTTTGCATATACTAACCGCAGCTAGAATTGTATTTGCGCAACAATGGAAAAATGATGAGAGCCCGTCTGAGGGGAATGTAATTAAGAAAATATTAGAATGCGCAGAAATGGATAGACTAACACTTATTCTTAAGGACAAAGAAGAAACTGAATATTATTTGATATGGGACATATTTTATCAATGGCTAGACAACAGAAACAGAAGTTAGAAGGGAAGAGATAAAAAAGGAAATGTTAAAGTGGAGAATTGTTAATGATGTTAAGTATTATTGTTATCATATTATTAGCATATAATCAGTATTATGGTGATGAATATCACAACAAATTTCTAGGTTCTATCATATCGCAAGATCTAAAATGGACAGCTAACATCAAAAACATCATCAAAAAAGGACAACAAAGAATGTTCTTTCTGCGCCAACTCAGTAAGCTCAAACTGCCCAAGGAGCTGCTGATTCAGTTCTACAGAGGAATTATTGAGTCTGTCATTTGCACCTCTATAACTGTCTGGTTCGGTTCTGCAACCCAACAAGAAAGACACAGACTTCAGAGGATAATTAGAACTGCAGAAAAAACAATTGCTACCAACCTGCCTCCCATTGAGGACCTGTATACTGCACGAATCAAGAAGAGGGCCGTGAAAATATTTACAGATCCCTCACATCCAGGACATAAACTGTTTCAACTCCTACCCTCAAAACGACGCTATAGAGCACTGCACACCAGAACAACTAGACACAAGAACAGTTTTTTCCCGAAGGCCATCACTCTGCTAAACAAATAATTCCCTCAACACTGTCAAACTATTTACTTAATCTGCACTACTATTAATCTTCTTATCGTTCCCATCACCCATCTCCTTCCACTTATGACTGTATGACTGTAACTTTGTTGCTGGCAATCCTTATGATTTATATTGATATATTTATCATCAATTGTGTTGTAAATGTTGTACCTTGATGAACGTATCTTTTCTTTTATGTACACTGAGAGCATATGCACCAAGACAAATTCCTTGTGTGTCCAATCACACTTGGCCAATAAAAATTCTATTCTATTCTATTCAAAGTGTTGTATTATGATTATTTAAATATAACTGTACCCAGACTGCACACTGTTCGATGAAAATTGAATGTTATATAAATAAAACAAATAAAACTTGAAAAAAAAAATCCCACATGACTGATTCCCACCGACACAATCATTTCCTTTGCACGCTCCTAGACCAGGGTTGGAAAACGAAAGCTCTGATTTTTAGCACGACCGTGGAATCTCCTACCAGCTGCAAACAGATTACCAAAAATCGGTGACGACAATTGAAGGGACTTAACTTTCTCAGTTTATGGTGTTACAATCTCGACTGAGTGACTTCGGTGCTGTCTCACTTAGAGGCAGCAATTTTTGCAATGTGATGTTGTCATGGTATCGCACAGCTTTCTCTCCATTTCTCAGGGTGTTGTGTTTTTTTTTAAAAAATTTATTTTAATTATCAGTAAGAGGGTTTTAGGCCTGCAAAAAAAAATGCACATTATGAAGCAAGAGTGACGTGCCTCTTTCTTCATTTCCCACATGGCAATTTTTTGTTAAAAAGCTGTCAAATGCACTTTGACGCCTGTTATGGAAGACAAAGGAGTAAGGTAACACCGATGCAGTAGGCATTGCAGTCATTCTCTGTTAAGGACAACATGTCCTTAGTTTAGCTAGAAATTTGTGCTGTTGCTGCAAAAACATGAAGAACTAAAAAGAAAAGAAAAGAAAAGAAAAGAAAAAAAAAGAAAAGAAAAGAAACAAGAAAGTCCAGTTGCCTCCTGAAAAAGCACCTTTGGGACAACCATGACCTAGATCAGGGGTCTTCAACCTTGGTCCCTTTAAGACTTGTGGACTTCAACTCCCAGAGTTCCTCAGCCAGCTTTGCTGGCTGAGGGACTCTGGGAGTTGAAGTCCACAAGTCTTAAAGGAACCAAGGTTGAAGACCCCTGATCTAGATGACTGAGAATCTCTACAGGCCTTTTGCTTTATAATTTGGGATGAACACCCTGTGAATGGTGTGGGAGTAAGAATGGATTTCCAGAGGAAAAAATTGCAGACTACAGGGACCATTTGCACCACTCAGGTGACCCCGAGGACACAGATAAACTTCCAAGTATTATTATTATTATTATTATTTTATTATTATTATTATTATTATTATAAATCCTTCCATTCCCCCACCATCCAGCCAAAGCTGAAGGAGCTTCTCGGATGAGAAGCGAAACATCTTCAAAAGAAAGAACCAGAAAGTCCAGTTGCCTCCTGAAAAAAGCACCTTTGGGACAACCATGACCCAGATGACTGAGAAGCTCTACAGACATGAAGAACTAAATCACTTTCTATGAATATTGTGATTTATGAGCTTTAGGAAACCTACATTCAGTAAAAGTCATCAGAAGGATTTAAAAGACACAGAAAGTTAAATTGATTCAAGCGGAGAGGCTTTGACCAAGGTTGGCTTGTTAGTGAGATTCCCAAGGATTCCTGTCAAATTTCAGACTGCAGCTTATACCGTAGTTTTAGCTGCAAGTGAATGACTCATCCTTGGCAGAAATAAGATGAGAGAAACCATAGATGTCTTGTGAGATATGGCAAAAATTACAAAGGCGTTGTCTACGCCCAAGAAATTAGAGACAAAACAAAACGTCATCATCTTTTCCATGTCTTTGGAGCAAGAAGCAATCAAATTTGTTGTTAGTTGCGAATTCGTGTCTGACCCATCGCGACCCCATGGACAACGTTCCTCCAGACCTTCTTGTCCTCTACCATCCCCTGGAGTCCATTTAAGCTCACGCTGACTGCTTCAGTGACTCCATCCAGCCACCTCGTTCTCTGTCGTCCCCTTTTTCTTTTGCCCTCCATCGTTCCCAACATTTGTCTCTTCTCCAGGGAGTCCTTCCTTCTCATTAGGTGGCCAAAGTATTTCAGTTTCATCTTCAGGAACTGACCTTCTAAAGAGCAGTCAGGGTTGATCTCCTCTAGAACTGACTTGTTTGTTCGCCTTGTAGTCCAAGGGACTCGCAGGAGTCTTCTCCAGCACCAGAGTTCAAAGGCCTCAATTCTTTGGCGCTCAGCCTTTCTTATGGTCCAACTTTCACAGCCATACATTCAATCAATCAATCAAATTAGGTGTTGTTTAAATGTCTATGGAAATTATCAGTCATCCAGGTCATGGTTTCCCAAAGGTAATTTTTCAAGAGGCAACTGGACTTTCTGGTTTTTCTTTGAAGATGTTTTCCTTCTCATCCAAGAAACTTCTTCAGTTCTGACTGGATGGTGGGGAATGGCAGGATTTATATTCCTTGCAGACAGCTGGTCATTTGCATTCTTTAAGAGAGAGTCATTAAGGCCGCTTGGAGGTTTGTTTGTGTCCTCAGGGTCACCTGAGTGGTGCAAATTAGTGTGGAGCCTTCTTGGAACTGTTGAAAGGACTTGTGTTGTAGACTGGAGATAGATGATAGAATAGAATAGAATAGAATAGAATAGAATAGAATAGAATAGAATAGAATAGAATAGAATTTTATTGGCCAAGTGTGATTGGACACACAAGGAATTTGTCTTGGTGCATATGCTCTCAGTGTACATAAAAGAAAAGAAAAGGAAACAATTAGAGAGCATTTCACCGAGGCAGCCTTCGTCGGCGCCATCTTAGGTGATAGCTGTACCTTTTGCTGGTACATGATGCTGTACCTGGTACATGATACAGCTACCATGATGCTGTACCTTTCCCCCTCTGTTGAGAGAGGACTGTTCAATTTTGACCAAAATGGACTCTTTGACCCCCTCTTTCAAACCAGAGGTCCTCTCTGTCCAAAATGTGGACTTTGCTGTCCGCAAAAGAGTGTCCATTGCCTTTTAAATGCCAATGGACTGTTGAATCTAGTCCTGATGGGTTTGTTCTCCTATGTTGTGCCATGCATTTATGCGTTGTTTCGTTGATGGTTAGAATTAATTGCAGCTGATAAATTCGTAGCCCATCTTTCTCTTCCAGAAGTTTTGAGACAGAATGCAGAACACTCATTTTCCATGTATGGTAAGTGAGTCTGAGGCTATGATGGACCCCAAGGAATCTGGCCAACTTAGATGGCTGAAGGTGGACTAGAGCTTGAATCTCCATCGTGAGCCATCCCTTAGCAACTCATCCCCAAACTTTTACAATGCACAAAACAGAGACCCACCCCGCCACAACTTTGCTTTCCACTCGATCTCAAAAAACCCCTCCTTCCTTATATATCACAAGGGCCTTAGAGACACCTTGAAAGTAGGGTCGCCAAATGACAAGCGTGTTGGGGATAGGAGAAAGAACCTGCCGTTATGGAGCCTCATTTCGGGTATTGTCCACCCTGGAAAAGCATACTTGTCTCTTTGGGTGCTGAAGATAATCCTCTTTTTCCAGACATTTTAATAGTTTTCTAACTGAATTAATTCCTTCCTTCCTTCCTTCCATTTTTTCTTTCTATCTATCTATCTATCTATCTATCTATCTATCTATCTATCTATCTATCTATCTATCTATCTATCTATTTTGCCGTGAGCTGAAAACGCACTTATTTATTCAAGCGGGACTGGCCTAAAATTTTATTGGGTTAACATTTTATTGGGTTATTTATATTTTAATATTTTAATTCGTTTTAAATCTGGCCACTTTATAATATGTTTGTTTTAATTTCTTTTAATATTGATACTGTGATTTTTTACTTGGCTGTACACCGCCCTGAGTCCTTCGGGAGAAGGGCGGTATAAAAATTGAATAAAATAAAATAAATAAAATAAATATCTATCTATCTATCTATCTAATCTATCTATCCCATCTTCCTTCCCTCCCTATTTTCCTTCCTTCCTTCTGCCTTTCTATCTCTTCCATCTTCCTTCCTTCCTTCCCTACTTTTCCTTCCGTTCTTCCATCCTATCTATCATCTATCTGTCTGTCTATCTGTCTGTCTGTCTGTCTATCTATCTATCTATCTATCTATCTATCTATCTATCTATCTATCTATCTATCTATCTATCTATCTATCTATCTATCTATCTATCTATCTATTCCATCTTCCTTCCCTCCCTATTTTCCTTCCTTCCTTCTGCCTTTCTATCTATTCCATCTTCCTTCCTTCCCTATTTTCCTTCCTTCCTTCTGCCTTTTTATCTCTTCCGTCTTCCTTCCTTCCCTACTTTTCTTTCCTGTCTGTCTGTCTGTCTGTCTTTCTGTCTCTCTCTACCTACCTACCTACCTATCTATTATCTCTTCCATCTTCCTTTCTGTCTTCCCTTCCTATTTTTCCATCATCCGTTCCTTTCTGCCTATTTCTTCCATCTTCCTTTCTGCCTTCTCTCCCTCCTCTTCCTTCCTTCCTTCCTCTTTAAACATTTTAGTAATACTGTTCTCCACACAGAACACCATACTTCCCTGATGAACTGGAACTATATTAAATAATCATCTTAAAGTTAATTGAAGGTCTCAACTCAGCTCAGCTGCAGCTCCCCGCCCCCCCACCCCTCCAGAACCGGTTGTCTGGGCATAGCAATATATCAGTTTAAAGGATGGCTTTGTTGCTTGGCTCGGGTGTTCAAAGGTCAGAGCCATCTCTCGACAGTCAAGCTTTGAATCACAGCCTACCTGGCTCTACTTATCCTCTCTTTGCTCAAGTACTGTGTGTCACTCTGCTCTTCCCAGCAACAGTTACCAGGCATGACTATGAGCAGAAATGATTAAAAGTATAAAAGTTGGGTTAGAGAAGGCATGTAGCCTGACTTTGTCAAGGTTTCGGTACACAGAGGAGGCACATATTGTACGGATGCCTGATAGATGAGAAGAAAGTTCTTAAGCGATTGTAAAAGGAGAGGCATACAACTGAACATTTATAAACCGAAAGAAAACATCATAGACACGTTGGTGGAGTTTACAAATGGAGTTTCTATAGAGTGGGATCCAAACTAGAGAAACTGGATTTAATTTAAACTGAGAGGAGCCGGAATAACAGAGTTGGAAGGGACCTTGGATGATTAGGGGACTGGAGGCTAAAACATAAGAAGAACGGTTGCAGGAACTGGGTATGTCTAATTTAATGAAAAAAAGGAGTAGGGGAGACATGATAGCCGTCTTCCAATATCTCAGGGGTTGCCACAAAGAAGAGGGAGTCAAACTATTCTCCAAAGCACCTGAGGGTAGAACAAGAAGCAATGGGTGGAAACTAATCAAGGAGAGAAGTGATCTAGAACTAAGCAGAAATTTCCTGGCAGTCAGAACAATTAACCAGTGGAACAACTTGCCTCCAGAAGTTGTGGGTGCTCCAACACTGGAGGTTTTCATGAAGAGATTGGACAACCATTTGTCTGAAGTGGTGTAGGGTTTTCTCCCTAACCAGGGGGTTGGACTAGAAGACCTCCAAGGTCCCTTCCAACTCTGTTATTCTATTCTGTTAACTCCTTAAGCTCTTTCTCCATGATTCTAGTTTTATATCCCTTTGGATTAGATGGGGCTGCTAAATGTGCCCAGGTCAGGTTCAATGCATTTGGCTCATTATTATTAGAATAACAGAGTCGGAAGGGACCTTGGAGGTCTTCTAGTCCAACCCTCCGCTCAAGCAGGAGATCCTATGCGAGTTCAGACAAAATGGCTGCCCAATTTCTTCTTAGAAACCTCCAGTGATGGAGGTGAGCCGATCTATCGATCAATTGTACTGACTGCCAGGAAATTCCTCCTTATGTCTAAGCTGGTTATCTTTGCATTCACAGACAATAGCTTGATAAACAGAACTGATCTCGAGGAAAGGAGATGGGCTACTCGTAGGGAAATATAATTCAAACGACTGCTTCAATAGATGATTTATCTGAAAGGTAAACGGCATTTCATTCAGAGAGATGGTGCATAGAGCAAATGCAAAATGTGACAGGTAAAAAGCTATTTAGCTTTATTCGAATAAAGTTAAAAGGTGCATACAGCACAAGGAACGGGCTCGTGTCAGAGCAGATAAACATGTAATTTACGTTCACGTTTTTTTAAACACCTTTTAAAAGTATCTTAAAGCCAAGATATATTATAAATTTAGCATACGCGCATTTCATCAGCTACTTGACAATCAATGCAATGAGATGGCATTTTAATAAAAGGCGTTTCGCTTTAAGCCCACTTGGCATTAATATACCACACTATCTGGAATCTCTTGAATTGTGTTAAAAGAACTGCTAAATCAGACCCAAGTTCACACTGCTAAATCCCTTGTGTTTTACGCGAATATAAACACTCCTGCTTGAATGGGGAAGTTGTCCATCCGTTTGAAAAGATTGCATTGTGTTTCCAGAATACAAAATGGAGAATTTGTATTTGGACGTTGCCAGCATCCGGTTGAACAAAGCGTGCAAGCATGCAAAAAAAAAAAAAAAAATTGATATGTCATAGCTAAACTTACTTATTTTTGTGGGACCATTCAATTTATCTCCTTCCTACATTGTGAAGGATTACAGATAGACCCTGACTTATATTCGTTCATTGAATGACCGTTGAAAACAATGTTTTTCGCACTTATGACCATTGCACCATGCCCATCGTCATGGGATCAAAATTCAAATTTTGCAGAAAAAACAATGGCTACCAACCTGCCTTCCATTGAGGACCTGTATACTGTACGAGTCAAGAAGAGGGCCGTGAAAATATTTACATATCCCTCGCATCCTGGATATAAATTGTTTCAACTCCTTCCCTCAGAATGATGCTACAGAGCACTGCACACCGGAACAACTAGACACAAGGACAGTTTTTTCCCGAATGCCATCACTCTGCTAAACAACTACCGTATTTTTCGGAGTATAAGACAAACCTGAGTATAAGACGCACCTTAGTTTTTGGGGAGGAATATAAGAAAAAAGCTGATTGGCAGGTGGATCGGCCTCCCGGAAAACCACCTATCAGCTGTTCCCAGAGGTGAATTTTAGCAACAGGTTCCTTGGTTGTGAGCTCTGTGCCTTGGTTTTTGTTTTTTTTGGTTTTTTTCTTCTGCCTTTGAAAGCCTCCGAAACAGCTTCAGAAAAAAAGTCTCTGGAGCTCTGTTTGGGAGCTTTTTTTCTGAAGCTCTGTTTGGGGGCTTTTTTTCTGAAGCTTTCTTTCTGATGCTTTTTTTCAGCCTCTGAAACTTTCGTTTGAGAAGCTGGGTGGGGCTACATTCGGGGTATAAGACACACCCAGATTTTCACCCTCTTCTAAGCGGGGAAAGGTTTGTCTTATACTCCAAAAAATACGGTAATCCCCACAACACTGTCAAATTAACTACTAAGACTGTAGTTCTTCTCATCCTTACCAGTACCTATCTCTTCCCACTTATGGCTATATCCATGTTGCTTGTATCTTTACAACTTATATGGTTTTTATTGTTTCCTAGTACGATTTGGTTGCTTATTAGTATCCTATGACTATCAGTAAGTGTTGTATCTTTATGTACGCTGGGAGGATAGACATCAAAGACAAATTCCTTATGTGTCCAATCACACTTGGCCAATAAAGAATTCAATTCAATTCAATTCTGGAAAAGTAAAAAGTTGAGGTCTGATGTTAATGTTTTATTCTACTACAAATAGAATATCTTCTCCTTCCCCCCCTCACTTTTCTTTCCCCTTCTCCTCCACACTGTGTTCTATTATCTACTTTAATATTTTTTGTATTTTATTCTAAAATCTAACAATATGTTGTTGTTGTTTTGTTTTTTTAAAAAGAATTATCTTTAGCTGCGGTGGTATAGTGGTTAGAATGCAGTACTGCAGGCTGTTTCTGCTGACTGCCAGATGCCAGCAATTCGGCAAATCGAGTCTCATCAGGCTCAAGGTTGACTCAGCCTTCCATCTTTCCAAGGTGGGTAAAATGAGGACCCAGATTGTTGGGGGCAATATGCTAATTTTGTAAACTGCTTAGGGAGGGCTGTAAAGCACTATAAAGTGGTATATAAGTCTAAGTGCTACTGCTATTGCTATAACAGGTTCTGGAGAATTGGTCGCAGAAATTTTGAGTAGTCTGAAGAACCGGCAAATACTACCTCTCTCTGGCCCCAGAGTGGGGAGGGAATAGAGATTTTGTAATATCCTTCCCCTGGAGTGGGGTGGGAATGAAGATTTTGCAGTATCCTTCCCCCAGGAGTGGGGAGGGAATGGGATTCTGCAGTATCCTTCCCCCAGCAGGGGGTGGGAATGGGGATTTTGCAGTATCCTTCGCCCAGGAGTAGAAAGAGAATGGGGATTTTGCAGGAGTGGGAAGGGAATGGGGATTTTGCAGTATCCTTCCCCCAGGAATGGGGAGGGAATGGGGATTTTGCAGTATCCTTCTCCCAGGAGTGGAAAGGGAATAGGGCTTTTGCAGTATCCTTCCCCTGGAGTGGGGAGGGAATAGAGATTTTGCAGTATCCTTCTCCCAGGAGTGGGGAGGGAATGGGGATTTTGCAGTATCCTTCTCCCAGTAGTGGGGTGGGAATGGGGATTTTGCAGTATCCTTCCCCCAGTAGGGGGTGGGAATGGGGATTTTGCCGTTTCCTTCCCCCAGGATTAGGGTGGGAATGGGGATTTTGCAGTATCCTTCCCCCAGGAGTGGTGTGGGAATGGGGATTTTGCAGTATTCTTCTTCTAGGTGTGGAAAGGGAGTGGAGATTTTTCAGTATCCTTCCCCCAGGTGTGGAGAGGGAATGGAGATTTTGCAGTATCCTTCCCCTGCCAGGTCCACCAAGCCAGTAGTAAAAAAAAATTGAATTCCATCACTGACGAATATGTACAAGACCAGGTCCTGAGGAGAACCAAAAGCGCACAGTGAGCTTACTCGACAATTAAGGCCACCATTTCAGAACCATGGAGAGTTTATATTATTATTGAAAAGTAAAAAAAGTTAAAATTTGATGTTAATCCCTTATTGTGCTACAACACAGGGAGTCGGAACCCGATGCCTCATTTTTTCTTTCTCTTCCTCCCCCCCCCTCACTTTTCTTTCCCCTTCTCCTCCCCACTGTGTCCTACTATCCGCTTTTTGCATTTTTTTGTATTTTATTCTATAACCTAAATAAAATGTTGTTGTTGTTGTTGTTTTTAAAAAGGAATTATCTTTATAGAAGCCAAAACAAACAACCGTTTGGGAACTCCAGGAAGCTAAGAGGATCTTGCTGACCTACCCATCCATGCTATCAATGTGAAACAGAGACTTGCTTCCTGCGACACCCAGGATCATCCTAGCGGCTCTGCCACAGAGCTACATGGAAGAAGAAGAAGAAGACATGGAAGGGAGCACTAAATGGTTGCAATTAACATTCACCCTGCTCCTTCGACTGAGCTCCATTGCTATAGCAACTGGAGTTGCCCGGACGACACGAGGCCTTGGCTTGTGTACGACATAATCATCACCGAACAGAATCGCTCCAGTCCTGGCCCCGTGCATTCGCCCCGCTGGCACTTTCAAAAACGGTCGCTTTATTATTGTTAATTTTTATCCCTCCCCACCACCACCGCCACCCCCTCCTTCTTCCCAGGATTAATTAAGAAATTACGTCTTGATTTTCCTAGCATTCCGGTTTACCTCGAAGTGTCATTCAGGAGGAAGATCGGAAAAGAATCCCGCGTCTTGCTTTCCTTTCGGGAAAAAAAAAAAAAACGATAGGAAAAGGAAATAAAATAAATAAATAAAAAAACACGACGGCCTGGCGTGCAGCCAGAAAGCCAAATAGGAGGCCCTTTCCAAATATGCAAATTCTCACAGGTGGCTAATATTTTACAGCGGCTCATAGAAAAAGGAGATGAAATATATTTCTTCCCGAGCAATAGGACGGTTCGAGACCTTGCTCACGAGCTTTTCTACGGGAGGAGCTTTTGAAAAAACCGAGATAACAGCACCCAACCGTTTAATTCTCTCAAAATAGGCGGTTTTTAAATTGGAATGCACTCGCGCTGACTAGAAATATTATATCGGCAATCAATAAGGGATAAGATAGCTATTTTTAAAAAAGAAAATTCTACTGCAGCAGGGAAGCCTAAGATTGCTGCCTTCTGGGGATGGAATTTTTGTTGTTGTTAGTTGCGAAGTCGTGTCCGACCCATCGCGACCCCATGAAATTTACACGATTTTAAATAGAAAACGAGACCAAATTCCCCAAACGTTTGTTACTGCTTTATTGTAAACCAGAAGAAACTTTCATATCATGAAATGAAACAGATATATCCTGCATAAGATGATTTCAGAGATCGAAAGAGTAAACTGTTGACAACATGAGGAGCAAATAGGATAAAAGAGAAGCCCTTCTGATATTAGCTCCTCAAGCGCTGGTTGGGACAAGCTATCACCGCCTAAAATCCGGTTATTTTATTCAGTTGGTGCCAAACACTGATAAGAATATCAAGGCTTACATTAAGGAAAGTATTGATTCGATTTACATTAAGGAAACCAAAAAGGGAAGACCATGGACTTTTAAAAGTCACTATTAGTGCTGATATTTGTTGTTTTAACTTGTTGGTTTTATTGGTTGTAAGCCATCCAGAGATGCCTCTAGGCCAGATAGGTAGCAGTTCAGATAGATAGATAGATACAGTAGATAGATAGATAGATAGATAGATAGATAGATAGATAGATAGATAGATAGATAGATAGATAGATAGATAGATAGATAGATAGATAGATATGGATGGATGTAGAAAGGAAGGTAGTTAGGCAGGCAGATAGAGAAAAGTAGAGGTAGAGATAGAAAGATAGAAAGTAGAGACAGGCGGACAGATAGATGTAGAAAGGAAGGTAGATAGGTAAGCAGGCAGTCGGATAGATGGGGGAGAGAGATAGGTAGAAAGGCAGACAGACAGAAAGAGATAGGTAGAGATAGAGATAGGTAGAAAGATAGATCGATAGATCGATATGGATGGATATAGAAAGGAAGGTAGGTAGGCAGGCAGGCAGATAGAGAAAAGTAGAGGTAGAGATAGATAGATAGATAGATAGATAGATAGATAGATAGATAGATAGATAGATAGATAGATAGATAGATAGATAGAAAGAAAGTAGAGACAGTCGGACAGATAGATGTAGAAAGGAAGGTAGATAGGTAAGTAGGCAGGCAGATAGACAGACAGATGGGGGGAGAAAGAGATAGAAAGGAAGGAAGGAAGGAAGGAAGGAAGGAAGGAAGGAAGGAAGGAAGGAAGGAAGAAAGAAAGAAAGAAAGAAAGAAAGAAAGAAAGAAAGAAAGAAAGAAAGATGGATGGATAAAGGAAGGTAGGTAGACAGGCAGATAGATAGAGAAAGGTAGAGATAGAGAAAGGTAGAAAGATAGAAAGTAGAGGCAGACGGGCAGATAGATGTAGAAAGGAAGGTAGATAGGTAAGCAGGCAGTCAGATAGATAGATGGGGGAGAGAGATAGATAGAAAGGCAGACAGACAGAAGAGATAGGTAGAGATAGAGATAGGTAGAAAGATAGATCGATAGATCGATATGGATGGATATAGAAAGGAAGGTAGGTAGGCAGGCAGGCAGGCAGATAGAGAAAAGTAGAGGTAGAGATAGATAGATAGATAGATAGATAGATAGATAGATAGATAGATAGATAGATAGAAAGAAAGAAAGAAAGAAAGTAGAGACAGACGGACAGAGATGTAGAAAGGAAGGTAGATAGGTAAGTAGGCAGGCAGATAGACAGACAGATGGGGGGAGAAAGAGATAGAAAGGAAGAAAGAAAGAAAGAAAGAAAGAAAGAAAGAAAGAAAGAAAGAAAGATGGATGGATAAAGGAAGGTAGGTAGACAGGCAGATAGATAGAGAAAGGTAGAGGTAGAGAAAGGTAGAAAGATAGAAAGTAGAGGCAGACGGGCAGATAGATGTAGAAAGGAAGGTAGATAGGTAAGCAGGCAGTCAGATAGATAGATGGGGGAGAGAGATAGATAGAAAGGCAGACAGACAGAAGAGATAGGTAGAGATAGAGATAGGTAGAAAGATAGAAAGATCGATCGATCGATCGATAGATAGCAGGCAGGCAGGCAGGCAGAGAGCCAAGTCTTGTTAGGAAATCAGCACCTTACTGCCCTACACTTTCTAGCAGACTAACAAACTTCAGAGGAGAAACACAAGAGTAATAAATAGTAGAAAGGATAATTATAAGTACAAATCTCTCCATTTAGATATTCAAGGCAGTTAATAACGGTATTACATGAATTGTCCATCTGTGCTGCCCAGTTCGTTACATGCGCCCTTTATAGAAAAGCATCGGTTGGTTTATATATTTTTCTACAGCAAGGGCTGCTGAAAGGACCATCTGATACACATCACAATCTTCCATTCAGATTTATGGCCAATTTACAGTCCAACGCACCTTTTTCACGCCTCGGTGACCCTTTCGCATGCTGTATTTTTTTTCTTTAAAAAAAAAAAAAGCATATTAAAAGGACATTAGTCTAGAGTAAACCACTTTGTGTTTAGACCTGGAGAAGAGAGGGAGAGCAGAGAGAAATTTATGACCTTCCAGCTGTTGAACTACAACTAGCATTTTTCCCACCCCAAGGTAATTCATCTTTAAAATGAAAAGATTGTCTTAGGCGTACTGAGATTATAGTAATAGAAAAAGTTCCATGGGGGAAAGAATTTTTTTTAAAAAAAATCTCATTTGCAGGTCTTGGTGTATTCGGGTCTTTTCCCACGTAAGATTGAGAGTATCTTGGCGACGTTTCGACGAGGTCTCACTCGTCATCTTCAGGCTGGTGCTTTCGGTTTGGTGCTTGTGCGAGCAAAGCGTGGTCGGAGCTGCCATCTCTCTATAAATACTGGCGGGGAGGTGTGGAGTGTTGGCTTTGTTGCTGTAAGCGGGTTGGTTGGCTGTGTGGTTGCATCTTGATAGGTAGGTGGAGTGGGTGTTTGCAGATCAGTTGGCTGTTTCATAGCATCCTGTGTGGGTGTGGTCCTAGTTGTGTGCCCATTTGACTTCTGTGTTGTAACAACCTGGGATAATGGGCTGTGTGGAAACAGCAACAAAGCCAACACTCCTCACCAGTATTTATAGAGTGACAGCAGCTCTGACCACACTTTGCTCGCACAAGCACGAAGCTGAAAGCACCAGCCTAAAGATGACGAGTGAGGCCTCGTCAAAACATCGCCTACTTTCTCCTCTCCTCTGAAGATTCTGAAGACTTCAGAAGTGGAATGGATTGATATATATTTGGTGTTAATTGATGAAGACTGGATATTAAAAACTATGTATTTTATTGATGAACTGGAAATACTAATTTAATTGGAAGATTCTGAAGATTTTAGGAGTGGAATGGACTGATATATAATGGACTGGAAGAAGAATGTACTTTTTTGTTTCTGGAAGGGGAGTTAAGGTCTTAGAGAGAGGAGTGACTATGGATTATGACTTATGTTGTATTTTAATTTATGATTGTTAATCTTATACCCTGTACTTTGTTCTGGAAAGTCTCGGGGTGGGAGGGGGAGGAGGGAAGGGGGAGAGGGGAGATGAAGGATCAATGTAAAGGAATGATTGAAGATATGTAATTAAGAAATAGAAATAATTTGAAATGAAATCGGGCTGCTCAGCTGCCATTTCAGAAGGAATGGAAAGGGAGAGAGAGAGTGAAGGAAGAAAGTAGGTAGGAAAGAGAGAGGTAGAAAAGGGGGAAAGGAGAGGAAGAAGAAAGGGGAAAGAGAGGGTTAGAAAGGGTGGAAGAGAAGAGTAGGGAAGGAGGAGAGGATGTAGAAAAGCGAAGGAGAGGAAGGATGAAGAAAGTAGAAGAAAGTAGAGAAGGGAGGAGGAAAGGTTTGTTAAGGAAGGAAGTGGTAGCTGGGCAGGTCCGAATAAGTAACAAATGAAAGTTAATGACTAATGTTGAATAAGAGACTGTATATTGAATAGGTTGTTGGAAAATGGAAATAAAACTTTTTTACTAAAAAAAAACAAAAACAAAAAAACCCAAAAAAACCCATCGCCTACTTTCAACCTTACACGGGAAAAGACCTGAATACAGCAAGACATACATACATACATAAACACACACACACACACACACATATACACACATACATACATACATACACATACACAAACACAATCATAATACATGAAGAGGCAAACTGATTCACTAATAAATGGACTAAGCAACCCGAAGCTGTTGTATGAAGTGGTTTTTCAAATTCAGATTCTGCAGATAATGAAAGAGAGTCATCAATGCTCAAGGACCAGACCTTTCTGCTTTATTTGACACTTGTAAAATAAGTGAGTGAATAGATTTCAGCAAAGCTTAGAAATAAATGCAGTTTTTCTCCTTCTGTTGGCCGAGGGGGTTATCAACCTTATTGTATTGGTCTTTGTTTAATAACTCTTTTCAGGGCAAAAAAATGGAATGTATAAGTGTTCTTTCCAATCAATCAATCAATCAATCAATCAATCATAAATAAATAAATAATAAATAAATAAGAAAGAAAGAAAGAAAGAAAGAAAGAAAGAAAGAAAGAAAGAAAGAAAGAAAGAAAGCAAGCAGGCTTTCATAGCTCAGGAAATTTGGTAAACCAATTATCATCAACCGTCAGTGGAAAATTATGCACCTTCCTTTTCCATAGAACTGTGAAAGCACAATTATTACCTTCAAGGCCAGAAATTCACAGGGGAAGAGCTTTGTGAATTATTCCAGGGGAGAAAAAAGATATGCTATATTCAAGCTATAGATTACATTTCAAGGTGGTTGTTTTTTTTGTTGTTGTTGTTTTTTTTGATCGAGCTGAATTCTTAAGAATCATCTGATTTAACAAGAAAAGTACTGAATCTGAACTGTGAAACTTCAGGCAACAGCTGGGTGGCAGCAAAGAGCTAAACGTTTTAATTTCATAAATGCCGCCACCTGGTGATCAGCTGGAGATTTGCAGCCCAACTCTGACAGTCCTTGTTTTATCTATCTATGAATCACTAACATCATAAAAACCTACATGGCAATAAGCAGCTTAGGCCTGGCTTTCAATTGTGTGCCTCAGTCCAAGGTAACCAGTTTAAGAATAACACTTCTCTTGGTACCAAGGCCAACCGCATTACATATTAGCCTTATTGATTGATTGATTATCGCACAAAAGTATTTAGAAATGTAGATATATATTTTAATCTCGAGATGTTCAAATTATCCTTGCAGTTGCCCTCTGATTCGGTGAGACGCAGGCTCGCGAGCACTTTTTTTAAAGAGCATTTCAAGTCGAGCATAATTTCACAGCGGGGAAGAGCTGTACCTAAGGAATAAAAGGGCCATTATGATTGTTCATTGGATGGCGTGAAATGGGGTTAACTCGGAGATTCATCGGCAGTGTCCCAATTTCAGCCAGCGCCTAGCAAACTGGGAAAACGGTTCAGCTTTGAAAGCTGGGTGTAAGCCGGACTGATTCGTTAGGAAGCTATTGCTAAAGGCAGAGAGAGTCATAATCTGTCCCAGGAGGTTTCTTACACGCAGCCGTTTTCTCTGCCCTGGGAGACTGGCTGGAAATCCCTTAATGCACTATGGCCTTCATTTATTTTTTATTTTTTTTGCTACTGGACATTTGAGAGCATTTTAGAATGCTACTCTCCCAACAGCTGCCTGATGATGGATTGGGCTGAATTAAATACGTTTTTATTCCCCTCCCCTCCCGCGAGATGAACAAGCAAAGACTACCATCTACAGTGCAAGTGAGAAAGTGGAACAATTTGTTTGGGAAACTCGCAAAATAGTCGGGAATACTACTGATTCATCCTAGTATATAGTTCAATGTCTGGATTCCACAAGCGAATCTGCGAATAAGGAACCAGCCCATTATTCAGGACCAAACTGTTTTTAGCTTAGGAGTATCAATAATCATTTTAGCCAGTCTCTATCCACTGCGGGATGAAGTCAATCAATATTAAGACTGCTAATCGCTTAGCAGTATAAAATTAGTTTCTGAGTATCAATAGGGCTGTTATAATTTAGATAATGCAGAGCAGGGTGAAAAAAAAGATAGCAATTCATGGTGTTGTTTTTAAAAGAACTATTTATAAATTACAAATGCTTTATACGTTCTCCGTTTGCGTCAGCTTAGATACAAAATCGTGCAGAACTGAGTTTTTTTTTAAAAAAATCATTGTAAAATATACCAGCGGTATAAAATTAGGTTTTGAGTATCAATAGAGCTGTTATAGATGGCTAAAATCTCAGCCTTCTTGAAAGACAGTATTCAAGAAAAATATCTAAACGAATGGAAGCATTGGATTGATTATATTCAAAATAGATATCAGATTAAGATTAAGAAATTTCAGATTGCCTTTGAATGAAGGATGTTGTTTTTGATTTTAACGGAAGAAGTCAGGTTATGTGAGAGAGAAGGATTATAATTGTGTTAGATTTTAAAAATTTAATGTATGACTGTTTGTTTATTGAACTATACCTTGTGTTTGCTCCGGTAAGTCGGGGGAGGTTGGAGGAGGGGAAAGGAGGGGAGGGGAGGGGAAAAATTTAATTGTTGTTGTAAAACTTTTTCAATTAAAAAAATAGAGCTGTTATAATTTAGGTAACATAGAGCAGGGTGAAAAAAAAAAGATAGTAACTTTGAGTTGGTGGTTGTTGTTTTTAAATTACTTATAAATTACAAATGCTCCGTTTATCTCATCTTAGATACAAAATCACCCAATGAGTTGAGCTTAAAACAATCCTTGTAAAATATACCAGCAATCTTCACATGAAAAGAAACCAAAATAAAACAAGCACCCTCTTTTATTCTGATTTCCGGCAGGGGAGGGGAAAAAAATTTGCTGTATCTATTTTCCAGATTTTGAGTGGCTGGCACCCTCTAGTGTTAGAATTAGCAGAACAATGCAAGAGGGGGGATGCGCAGGGTGTGTGTTAAGTGTAAGAAATAAACGAGGAGAAACCATGGCTTAACTCATGGGAACCGCAGAGCTGATGGAAAGGATAACCCCTTATGTAGACACACAGCTGTCAGATTAATACTGAATTTATAACAGGTTCCATGCACAGCGAGGCACTGATCTGGAAAACCAACTGCTGGAAAAATCCGAATTAGCCTAAATAATTAGATTTGCTCCTTTCCCTACTCTTTCAACTCATTACCTTCATGTTTAAGTGGCAATGCTGCCTAGAATTCGAATTGATCCTAGCCCCTCATATTTTTTTATATTTTGCGAGATCTGCTGAATGCATAACATAGAATTAGTGGAAATAAGTGCTAAATAATCACCCCAGTTTATCGCAGGTAAATGTTCTAGATTGTTAAAACAGCTGTCTATTTGTTAAAAACGAATAATGAGGCTCCTACGGTTCTTAAAGACTGCGGGTGGGTGGGTCCAGGAACCCCCCTTCTTCTCTGATGTGAAGTCAGATCTATGTTATCTTGCTCTAGTATTAGCTATATAAACATGTAATTTCAGGATTCCAGACAATGTGTTTTCCAAACGCTTCCTTTAAGAATCCACAGATTAAAATTTGAGTCCATATGGCATGGGGCAGTATATAAACAGAAAACCCGATAAATAAACTTTCTCCATGCAAAGCACATATTCTACCCATGCGCTACGGGGCTTCCCCGCTGTTGACTAAAATACATTCTATACTTTTGAGGATGGGTTGAAAGAAAAACACTGTAAACAATGTACAAGGAACGCAAGGCTCCCTTTTGATCCCTTGCTTGACTGTCTTCCACATAAAAGCAGATAAGCCGAAAAAAGGAAGAAAGCTGCTATTCAGATATATCCACTTAACAGAATTCGTTTTCGTGAGATAAGGGTCCTTAAGCTATCAAACATTCATGAGAGCAAATGAAACAACTCTGACTAGAAATAGTATACCTCCAATTACCGCTAGCTATAAACCATTGTTTGCCTCGCTTGTGACTAGTCAGAAATATCTTGGTTGACTGTCGTTAAGACGGGGAAGTAGATGATTCTTATTCTGAACTACATTTCCAAGATTTTAACCAAAAAAAAAAAAAAAAGAATCCCAGGAATGTACAGTATATTTCAGCTCGTCTTATTTATTCTTAACTTTGATTCATAACTTCACTTTGATTTCATGCCCCAAAAACTGAACAGTAACTTAAAAACATGAAGACATTGGGGTCAACTTGCATTGAGTGGTGCGGTGGCCTAGAGGCGAAGCTCTCGCCTCACAATCAGGAGGCTGCGAGTTCGATCCTAGGTAGAGGCAGATATTTCTCTCTCACTGGGCACAATGAGATTATATCTGCTGAATAAAACTCCGCATTGGTGACAGGAAGGGTATCTGGCCATTAAATGCTTGGCTCCATTCTGTTGGCCAGACTCTACCCCGCAAGGGATTATGGGGTCATTAAAATAAGATGATGATTGGGATCAACTTGCATAGCATGGTTCAAAATAATTTAGATACACATTTCCTTAAATTATAGAATGAATAGTGTACGTATGCGCAAACAATACATTCTTCAATGACAGGGTGGTAGGACTTCCAAGAAGTCAATTGATGAAGCCCTGATGGGATCCAGATTTATCTTCAACAAGGTCACTGTGAGATCATGGGATACATACATACATACATACATCTATAGTGATCTAAGTGCAACAGCTAGCTGCATTTATAATTTACGCACGTGTATATTGTTACATGTTTAAACTTTTGAGACTGGTAACTGACGAACGGAATAAAATGTTAGTTTAAAGTAATGCATCGTATCGCCTCATCTAACACGTTAAGGAAGTCCGTTGATCTATTGTCTCCATTTTCTTGTTCTTGCGTTAACGCTCCACATCAATTTATCCATTTTTATAGAATCGCAATCTTGTTTCAGAAATAAAATATGCGAATTAAGAGTGTTCCTATGCCAATCAACGTGCACTTTAGAAAAGAGAGAGAATGGAAGTGGGATAACTGAGTCTCATGGCTTTATTATATTAATTTAGACAGAGCCAAACCAAGCAAGATCATAGTTGCTGACGGAGGTACCAAAGCAACAGATACAGGGATAAGAAAAGGTGATTTATGGATTACCGTGGTTACAAGGTTTCAAAACAGGTGCTGCAGAGGTAGAGCCGAAGTTCTGGGATTCATCTGCAGATTAAAAATAAATAAATAAACTATAGATTTCCAAAGTTTTTTTTTTATTAAACCACCAACATGTATTTGATCACTTTTATAGTTATTACTTTTTTTTTTTTAAATCCAAAGGGACCCATGATTCCACAGAAGTATCCCGTCATAAATATATCTACAGGCCCTCTGGCACCAAAATACAGAGCAGAATAGAAGGAAGACTTGGAGTGAAGAACTCTGATTTACAAAGCAAGGCTGATCTTTCTCTTATTTATTTTATAATTTATTTATAATCGAATTCGTATACCGCCCTTCTCCCGAAGGACTCAGGGCGGTTAACAGCCAATTAAAAAAAACACAATATAATACAAGTTAAAAACACTATAAAATTAATATAATTTATGGCCAAAATACTAAAAACTAACGATAACAATAAAACTAAAAACCCCATTAAAACTACACTTTTAGGCTATCCCTGCTCGATGAAATAAGAGTCTTCAGCTCGTGGCGGAAGGTCCGGAGGTCGGGGAGTTGGCGAAGCCCCGGGAGCAACTCATTCCAGAGGGCAGGACCCCCACAGAGAAAACTTGACTTAATCTTGACTCAGGATTACATTTGTTCACTCTGGCCAGATAGGGGGAGAAAAGGTGATACTTTCAGTGGCTCATGATACTCTACACCTGTGACGGCAAACCTATGGCACGCATGCCACAGGTGGCATGTGAGACATAACGGTGGCCACGTGAGCTCAGCTCCAGCACACATGTGCATGCCGGCCAGCTGTTTTTCGGGCCTTCTGGGCATACCAGAAGTAGGAAACAGACTGTTTCTGGCCTCCGGAGGACTGAGGGGGTGGGGAAGGCCCGTTTTTCGCTCTCCCCAAGCTCCTAGAAAGGCTCTGGAGCCTGAGGAGAGCAAAAAAACAGGCTTTCCGGTCCCACCGGAAGTCAGCAAATGGGCTGTTTCTGGTCTCCAGAGGGCCTCCAGGGGGGTGGGGAAGGCCTTTTTCGCCCTCCCCGGGCTCCTAGAAAGCCTCTGGAGCCTGGGGAGGGCGAAAAACGGGCCTACCGTTCCATCACATGCCAAAAGCAGGGGGAGCACGGGGGGAGGACGCATAGAATTTAGGGTGTAGGCCCTGCGCTCCACCTGCTTTTGGCACGCGATGGCAAAAAAGTGAGCCATCACTGCTCTACACCAAAGGTGTCAAATTCAAGGCCTGTGGGCCAGATCCAGCTCGCGGGGTGCTTAGATCTGATCTGCGGGGCTGCCCTGGAAACAGCAAAGGACCGACGCGCAGGGCCTCTGCCAGTGAAAAAAGAACTTGGGAGGGCCATATATGGCCCACCCAAGTTCCATTTTTGGCTGCAATGGCCTCCTACACCCTTCTGCCAGCAAATATATGTATGCATATACGTCTATACATATACTTTATTTTTATTTATTTATTATTCAAACTTTTATACCACCCTATCTCCCAAAGGACTCAGGGTGGTTTACAGCCTTATAAAACATAAAATATAATATAAATACATGTTAAAACAACATTTAAAAAACTTATTCCATTAGGCCAAATTTAAAACCATAGTTAAAATACAAAACCCCATTAAAATTAAATTTATAAAAAAATAAAACCCTAGGCCAGCCCTGCACGGATAAATAGATGTGTCTTAAGCTCGCGGCGGAAGGTTCGGAGGTCGGGAAGTTGACATAATCCTGGGGGAGCTCGTTCCAGAGGGTGGGAGCCCTCACAGAGAAGGCCCTTCCCCTGGGTGTCGCCAGTCGGCACTGCCTGGCAGACGGCACCCTGAGGAGTCCCTCCCTGTGAGAGCGTACGGGTCGGTGGGAGGTAGTCGGTGGCAGCAGGCGGTCCCGTAAGTAACCCGGCTCTATGCCATGGAGCGCTCGAGAGGCCACAGGTAGCCAGTGCAGTCTGCGCAGGAGAGGTGTCACGTGGGAGCCACGAGGGGCTCCCTCTATTACCCGCGCAGCTGCGTTCTGAACCAACTGAAGCCTCCGGATGCTCTTCAAGGGGAGCCCCATGTAGAGAGCATTGCAATAATCCAAGCGAGATGTAACGAGCGCGTGAGTGACCGTGCATAGGGCACCCCGGTCTAGAAAGGGGCGCAACTGGCGAACCAGGCGAACCTGGTAAAAAGCTCTCCTGGAGACGGCCGTAAAATGATCTTCGAAAGACAGCCGTCCATCCAGGAGGATGCCCAAGTTGCGGACCCTTTCCATCGGGGCCAATAACTCGCCCCCAACAGTCAGCTGCGGCTGCAGCTGACTGTACCGAGGTGCCGGCATCCACAGCCACTCCGTCTTGGAGGGATTGAGTTTGAGCCTGTTTCTCCCCATCCAGACCCATACGGCTTCCAAACACCGGGACAGCACTTCAACAGCTTCACTGGGGTGGCCCGGGGTGGAAAAGTACAGCTGAGTATCATCAGCGTACAGTTGGTATCTCACCCCAAAGCCACTGATGATCTCACCCAGCGGCTTCATATAGATGTTGAACAGGAGGGGTGAGAGAATGGACCCCTGCGGCACCCCACACATGAGGTACCTTGGAGTCGATCTCTGCCCCCCTGTCAACACCGTCTGCGACTGGTCAGAGAGATAGGAGGAGAACCACCGATAAACGGTGCCTCCCACTCCCAACCCCTCCAACTGGCGCAGCAGGATACCATGGTCGATGGTATCAAAAGCCGCTGAGAGGTCTAATAGGACCAGGGCAGAGGAAAAACCCCTATCCCTGGCCCTCCAGAGATCATCAACCAACGCGACCAAAGCCGTCTCTGTGCTATAACCGGGCCGGAAGCCGGACTGGAACGGGTCTAGATAGACAGATTCATCCAGGTACTGGGGTAATTGACATGCCACCACACTCTCTACAACCTTTGAAACTTTTCCACTTTCAGGCAAAATTACTATATTGAAGGAATCACGTCAATATGTGACAAGCCAAAAACAGTAAAGAATTTGTAAGGCAAAGTTTTACAAGTGAGTCGGCACAACCCATTTTTCCTACGGCAAGCCATCTAGGAACGGATGGCTTGCCCCGCAAAATTTCATTTAACTATCTCGCTATCTTTAAAGGCTGTCTTATGTTCTCATTACAAAAATCAAAAAAAAAATCTGATTCTATCAAAAAATGTAAATGTTTATACACTATTTTTTTTTTCACCTTGTTACGCTTTAAATCCATGTTTCTAAGTCATTTCTGGATGCATTTTGTTCCCAGACCAAGAGTTTGAAGAATCTCATTCTTTTATTGTCTCACTTGCAAAACATTTACAACTTCGCTTTTAAAAACATTGTTTAGATCAGTGGTTCTCAACCTTTATAGTGCTGCGACCCCTTTAATACAATTCCCCACAATGTGGCGACCCCTTTAATACAATTCCCCACGATGTGGCGACCCCTTTAATACAATTCCCCACGATGTGGCGACCCCAACCATACAATTATTTTCGTTTTGAATTTATTGCGCCTAAAGCCGTATTGACTAGCGATCTGAACTGCTTGCGATTGCCTTGAGGACAGAGGCATTAAAGCGGAGACTCCTCCCCTATTAAGTTTATCGCGCCTGAAGCCAGATTAGGCTAGCGATTGGGAGCGATTGCAGCTGGCTTGAGAGGGAGACATCAGAGCAAAGATTTCTCTCTTTTTTAATTCATCGCACCTGAAGCCGAATTCGGCTAGCGATTTGAAGAGCCTGCAGCTGGCTTGTGGAGTCAACCATTGGAGCGCGATTCTTCGACTCGCAAGTATACTTCCCGTATTTCCGATGGTTTTAAGCGACCCCTGGCAAATCCTCATTCGACCCCCAACGGGGTCCCGACCCACAGGTTGAGAACCGCTGGTTTAGATGGACATCCCTGCTCCATTTGCCTTTGCGATATTAAAATGTGTGTGTGTGTGTATCCAAAGCAATTTTGGCCTGCATTTTTCCGCTAATGGGTGGGCTACTTTTAAACTAGGCTTGTTGGCATGATTCTATAGAAAATAAGAGAGTGGAGGCGGGGGGGAGACAGAAAGAGAGATAAAATTATTTACCTTTAAACCTGGGTGCTCGCTTTCTTCTATCACGGAAAGCCGCCCCTGATTGCAGTGCCTCCAGCAAACTATCCATCACTCCTGTCTCATCCTTCTCTGTGAAAAGAAATGGAGGGAATTCCTCGTTTTCTGGGTTACCACAGTAAATGTCAAAGGATTTTAGAGGGAATACAGGAAACGCACTGCCAATAAAAACCTGACCGTTCCCAATTCAGAGAAACCTTTAAATTTACTCATCAATCAGATTTTTTTTCAAGAAGTGAGAGCTTAGAGATCGTTTTCGCCTGCAGCAGATTCAACTTAGTTTGATTAAGTTCACAAACATCCAACGCATGCTTAAAAAAAAAATGGAACAAGAATGTTAAGTGCAACGCGGCTTCGTCCTCGCCCTGTTGCCTTCTTCTTAAAGCTTTGGATGAAAACCGGAGATCATGGTCACGCAGAAATTCTCTTGAAGGAATTTATCTGTGAGGCTACAATCTGAAGTGCTGACATTCCATCCTTCGCAAAAGCTACATTAAGCTCTTCTCCTTCTGCCTTTCTTTAATGGATAAAAGCTCTCTAGTGCTTCCACTCCAGACCTGTAAATTATTACGCTGAACTTTTTATATTCTTTTTTTCCCCTAAAGTTAAGATTGCAATGAAAAGGAAAATTCTCCCCAAGATTGCTAGATCCGAAGCAATCATTTCTCTTATAATTCCAGAGTATCTTATAAAGCCACTTACAGCCTCAAGAGCAGCTGAAAAACTATGTGCATGTAATATCCCCTGGACAATAATTTCTATCTGTAACCGGAATAATTTTTTTCTTAAAAAAATCTGCATGTATACGCTGCTTGTTAAATAATTGAGAAATGTCTTTGGTTTCTTAAACACAATACTAATACTTCAGGGTCGGAAGCACTGAAGTGTTTCCATGGCGAAAGGATTTGTCGGTAACATCACCGATGCCCGGGGGATGGGGGCTCCTTTCACCTGTGATGTGTGGGCACCCGCTTTTGAATCGCCGGGTTTGTGGGAGCTGGAGCGTGTGATGGGAACACAACCTGCCCCATGACAGCAACAGGTTTCGAACAGGAGGCTGCCAATCGCCAGCCCTGTGTTCTAACCTCAGGAGCCACCACGCTCCTCTAAACACAATGTGTTCATCAATCATATATATATATATATATATATATATATATATATATATATATATATATATATATATATATATATATATATATATATATATATATATATATATACATAGTTAGTTAGTTAGTTACCTTCGTTTTAATTGAAAGGAATTGAAAGGAGAATAAGATTAATACCACGAAGTTAAATGCTTCAGCCATTTAACCCATTCAGCCCTAGAGCTGCGTAACAGGGTGAGCTCCCATTACTTGTCCCAGGTTCTGCCAACCTAGCAGTTCGAAAGCATGTAAAAAATGCAAGTAGAAAAATAGGGACCACCTTTGGTGGGAAGGAAACAGCCTTTGGCGTTTAGTCATGCCGGCCACATGACCACGGAGATGTCTTCAGACAGCGCTGGCTCTTCGGCTTTGAAACGGAGATGAGCACTGCCCCCTAGAGTTGGGAACGACCAGCATGTATGTGCTAGGGGAACCTTTACCTTTACCATTTATGTATTGAGTTATAAAAGTTATAACTAGAGCTCTGTGGCTTAGCTATCTCTTTCTCCTGTGACTTACTCGGAGAAAGAGATCTGAAAGAATCTGGGAGTTTATTTGCTTATTATTAAATGTATTGGCTGCCCTCTTTACCACAGGATAACTCTCTGTGGTAAGATAAGAGTTACAGTATAAATTTGCTTTTCTTAAGCAAGGGTTGGGTAGAAATCAACAAGTTTAGCTTGAAATAACATATCATAACATAACATAATAACAGAGTTGGAAGGGACCTTGGAGGTCTTCTAGTCCAACCCCCTGCCCAGGCAGGAAACCCTACACCACTTCAGACAAACGGTTATCCAACATCTTCTTAAAAACTTCCAGGGTTGGAACATTCACAACTTCTGGAGGAAAGTTGTTCCACTTATTAATTGTTCTAACTGTCAGGAAGTTTCTCCTTAGTTCTAAGTTGCTTCTCTCCTTGGTTAGTTTCCACCCATTGCTTCTTGTTCTACCCTCAGGTGCTTTGGAGAACAGCTTGACTCCCTCTTCTTTGTGGCAACCCCTGAGATATTGGAACACTGCTATCATGTCTCCCCTAGTCCTTCTTTTCATTAAACGAGACATACCGAGTCTAGTTTAATCTGGAGCAGTAGAGAAGTGTCAGAAAATACAAGTAGTCATAATTAATCTATAACTGTACAACTGAGCAGAAGTCGGCCAACTGCCAAGACCTCCTGGTGGAGGATCTGCAACACTGAGACACCGTCAAATAATTTCAAAACTTTTAAAACTCCTGACTTTAAAAATCGTGAATGAAGTTTCTAATTGCTATCTGAGCCTAACTCGAGGTTCTTCTTGGGGTGGAGAAAGCGAGTCACTGTTGAGGCTCAAATTTGTCTGCGGGATTGTCTACTCCGTTACCCAACCTTAAATTCTCCAGCTCTCAAGAGGCCATCTTTGGCAGATGCCAATCCTTAGGCTGAGGAACAACGAGAGCAAAATTTCTGCTTTTTCCACCAATCAATTCCACTTCAGTGTGGAATTTGATTGCCCAGAGGCCATTCAGGTGGGGTCTTAAACCTTCTTCGATGCCTCAGGCCATCAGATGCGATGGTTTTGTTTCCATTTGTTATTCTTTTCCTTGTCGTGGCATACAAGTTTTATTGCAAGAGCCAGTGGAAGAGTGGGTTGATGAAAAGATAATTCCGGATACAATAAATAAATAAAGGCAGGAGACTTCCATTGATTTAAATAATTAGTAGGCTTCGTAAGGAATAGGGTTCACTCTTATTCAAGTTAGATCTAAACTCGGTCGCTTTGTCATTCATCGCCAGTACTCTCTATCTCATCTGGAAACAACCTGGCAGCTGGCATTTCCTTGCCAATTACCCACATACACACTTGAAGTTCCTAATTACTTTACTCCGAATCAGGAGCCCGTCCTGTTGACAACCCTCGGGCTGCATTAAAAATTGAGCGCTATTGATGTGGGAAATTATTTCTGGAGTCAAAAAAGAAAACCAAGCTTTTTATACCTATGCATAATCACCAGGAAACTCTCTTCTGGGCAGCCGAGCATTTTGTAGGAACATCAAGCGCTACGGAAACTGGATAATCTGGAGCCCTAGGATACAATTTCTCCAGGCAATACAGCTGCTTTATATATATATGTGTGTGTGAAAGAAATATGTGTGGCTATCCATTTGTAGATAGGAGAATAAGAAACAACGTTCAGAATGTTAACTACAATGGTGGACTTCAAAAAACACGCATGTTAAAAAGAAAAGAATGTGTACTTCTTGGTACCCTAACATTACTGCAGAAGCCAAGAGGCACTTGTAACATGAACACAATCATAGTGTGCTTACTGTTTAGCAACCTATTATTTTTCTCCTGAACGGTGCATTTTTAAAAGATCCTGTTATGAGAGCCATCAAACAGCACAGAAAGCTTAACTTGATGTCAGGCTATAAATCTTATTAGATTTGGAGAATTCCAAAGCCGCGTCCTGGAGGAACTTTGAGTTGAGATTCTGCTAGATAGCGTTGTCTTGTCCCATTTTTTGACAGGTGTTTTTTCTCCAGTTTTCAATCCTTGCGTTAGGCAGTTCAAAGCACTGTTTTACAGAGTCCATGCAGATTGTTGTATTTTTAAGCTACTCATACCCTGCAGCAAAGGGGTAAAATGCTACCGGTTCGCTCCGGTTTGGGCGAACCGGTAGTGATAAAAACTACCGGTTCGGGCGAACTGGCAGTGTAAAAAAAAAAAAAGCTATCGCTTTGGGAGAACCGGTAGTTAGCTAACGGTTCGATTGAACCGGCAGTTTAAAAAGCTACTGGTTCAGGTGAACCGGTTGTTAAAAAAAGCTATCGGTTCCTCCGAACCGATATTTCCGACGATCAGCTATGCAGCGCGGTTTAGCTTTGCTAGAAAACAAAAAATCCTGCTTTCTAGCAAAGCTAAATCACACGCCACAGCTGATCCCTCCTCTTCGCTGTTCTACTTACCTTCCCAAGCCTCCTTTCAGTGCGTACTGCACACGCACACGCAGCACGCACCAAAAGGAGGCGTGGGAAGGTAAGTAGAACAGCAGGGAGGGGGGATCAGCTGTGCAGCACAATTTAGCTTTGCTAGAAAGCAGGAAATCACGTGCCACAGCTGATCCCTCCCTCACTTCTACTTACCTTCCCAAGTGTCGTTTTGGCACGTACAATGCATGCACGGCCAGCGAACCGGTAACAAACCGGTTCGGATTTCACCCCTGCCTGCAGCCCATCTGCTCCTCGCTGTTAGCTTTTTGGTCACTTCACTTTCTCCTTGAGAGAGCGAGCAAGCCAGCACAAAGGAAGACATTACTCAGAAGGAAAGAAGAATCAGCAAAAGAAACCAATTTTGCAATCCAGTTTCCAGTTCTGAGATGCTATGGATTGTTTCTTGCCGGAAGCGAGAAAGGGTTAACTGTGGGTGCACGTCCTCACTTATTAAATCGACATTTGTCTAAAAGTGGTTACAACTTGAAGACGAGCAAAATAAGAAAAGAATATAGAGGGGGATCAATCAGACCTAAACGCAGTAGGGAATTTTAAATAAACCACTTCTTCTGCCTAAAAGTTGCCCAAAGTTGCTCTCAGTGCCATCCGGAAGTAATCAGGTTGCTCTGACCACGTTACCTGTTTTAATGTCCAGCAGGTGCTTTTTCTTCTGTTGTTTTTCTAGTTTTTCTTTTTCTGCTTTCTCTTGAGCTATTCTAGCATGCCTCTGCTTTTCTTCTATTTCTTTCCTTCTCGTATTATCCTTGGCTGCTTGCTAGAGAGGGGGGAAAAAACAAACATTGTCGAATATTAAGATTTGCTTTTTTAAAAAGATTTCACGAGAGAACGATGACGTCTTTTTGCTTGGTTCACACCAACGCAATGGGCTTAAGACTTAAGGAGCGTCATCCTTGAGGATCACAGGACCAGATCTTCTCAACTGATCTCCGCTTGCTGGAATAGCCCGCCTTCTGACATTAGACTGGCCCACAAGTTATAACTTTTAGTGGTTTTGGAAAACCATTAAAAGCAGGCTATGTTCTGTTGAGCAAAAACTAGTACATACGTATCTCCAACTTCAAATTCCCCACTTGGTCAGAAAGTTCATAAGACGCCCTTAGATCAGGGGTGTCAAACTCGATTTCATTGAATCCCTCATCAGGGTGGTGTTTGACCTGGGGGGGCCGGGATGGACGTGGCCGTGGTGGGTGTGGCCAGCTCGACATGACTCGTGTCGGGGGGCGCCTGTGGTGGCCTGAATGCTCTGCCAGCAAAAACAGGCTCATTCCTGCAACCCTCTGCAAGCAAAAACGGAGCTTGGGAGTGCTGCCCACCACCCTTGTGAGCTCCGTTTTCGGCTGCGATGGCCTCCTACAACCCTCTGTCAATGAAGACGGAGCTCAGGAGGGCCACACGCAGCCCTCCCGAGCTCCATTTTCGCTTGCCGAGGCACTGAGGGCTGGTCCCTCGCTGTTTCCAAGGCAGCGCCACGGGCCAGATCTAAGCACCCTGTGGGCTGCATCTGGCCCTCGGGCCTTGAGTTTGACAGCCCTGCCTTAGATGATTTGTTCTCGTGGCCTGTTTTTTGTACTAACTTAGAATGATGATGGGGGGGACAAAACTTCACATTTAGGTCTCATGTTTCTGAAGGAAGAAGGATTTTGGGGTAACAGCTCAACAATTGAGCAATAGGCTGAAGTAACTGATCGATCGCATTTTCTTCCAGCTAACCCAACTCCCATGGTTCCAGAAGACATCAACGATAAAAACCAGCATAATGTTGTTATCAGGAAAGCTATAGAAGAATGTCTGAATAATGTTCAGGAGTTGAGTACAACTTGGAGTGAGGCCATGGATAATTTTCCATGGCCAACTCACCATGGCCAACTTGTCGCAGGAAAACTCGCCATGGCTAAACTGCTGTGGGCCAAAAGTTACCCTAATATCGAAGAAACAGTACCATAGATTCATTAAAGGAATGACACAGAAAGAGGGACAAAAGAACGAAACGGGA
Organism: Ahaetulla prasina; assembly: GCF_028640845.1. Classification (NCBI taxonomy): domain Eukaryota; kingdom Metazoa; phylum Chordata; class Lepidosauria; order Squamata; family Colubridae; genus Ahaetulla; species Ahaetulla prasina. The sequence continues at coordinate 130,876,078 of NC_080543.1, read as the reverse complement.
ATGACAAAAATTAAAATCATCATCATCCTCTATTAACGACCTCATAATCCCTTGAGGGGTGGAGTCCAGGCAACTGAATGGAGCTGAGGGTTTACTGACCGGATGCCCTTCCTGTCGCCAATGCGGAATTTTATTCAGCAAATATATTCTCAACCTCCCCAGAGAAATATCTAGGATTAAGCTAACAGCCTCTGGATTGTGAGGTGAGAGCTCCACCTCTAGGCCACTCACCGCACCACTGACAAAAATTAAAATATATATTTTTTTCAAAAAATTATTTCAAATAATTAAATTGAATTGCTAAATTGTCTCATGGTGGTGTGTTGGTCGTAGCTAGTTGTTCCATGGCAAGTTGGCTGTGGTGTGTTTGCTGCAGTGAATGGTCCCATTCCCCTTGGAATTCTAATGAATGGCATGCTAAAGAATGAAAAGCTAAAGAATCAGTTTTCAGCAAATGAACCAGCAAACATGTGGAAAACTCTTACAAATATCACTGGCTACGGCAAACCTCCTTCCCAGGCTGAAGGAAATCAACAACTGGCAGATGACCTGAACGTGTTTTACTGCAGGTTTGAAAGAGCCATTTATCTCCACAACCCCCATCTCAGACACACCAACAACAGCCAAGCCTCCTACAACTGACCCCATCCCATTGGGTTCACAACCTCTAGTGATCACAGAAAAGGTAGTGCAGGACCTATTTCACAGACAAAAGCCAGGAAAAGCTCCAAGATAACTCTTTCTTGCTTAAAAGTCTGTGCTGACCAATTGGCCCCCATCTTCACCCATATCTTCAACAAATCACTAGAGATGTGCTATGTTCCTTCTTGCTTCAAACGCTCTACCATCATCCCAGTGCCGAAGAAGCCCACCATCAAGGAACTGAATGACTACAGACCAGTTGCTTTAACATCTGTAGTCATGAAAGCCTTTGAAAGGCTAGTGCTTTCCTACTTGAAAACCATCACGGATCTGCTATTAGACCGCTTGCAATTTGCATACTGAGCAAATAGATCAACAGATGATGCTGTTAATATGGCTTTGCACTACATCTTACAACATCTTGAATCCCCAAAGACCTACGTAAGGGTCCTCTTTGTAGACTTTAGTTCAGCATTCAATACCATCATTCCAGACACTCTTCTAACTAAGCTAAACCAATTACAAGTACCTGAACAGACTTGTAAGTGGATCACAAGCTTCCTAACAAACAGGAAGCAGCAGGTAAAGCTAAGCGGGATCACTTCAGATACCTGTACGATTAGCACAGGGCCCCCCCAAGGCTGTGTGCTCTCCCCAGTTCTCTTCTCTCTATACCAATGACTGCATCTCCAACGATCCATCTGTTAAACTACTGAAGTTCGCAGATGACACAACAGTGATTGGTCTCATTCGAGACAATGATGAATCCGCATATACACGTGAGGTCTAACGACTAGCCTTGTGGTGCGACCCTAACAATCTGGAACTGAACACACTCAAAACTGTAGAAATGGTGGTAGACTTTAGGAGAAACCCTTCCATACTTCAACCTCTCACAATACTTGACAACACAGATTCAACAGTAGAAACCTTCAAATTTCTAGTTTCTATCATATCGCAAGATCTAAAATGGACAGTTAACATCAAAAACATCATCAAAAAAGGACAAAAAAGACTGTTCTTTCTGCGCCAACTCAGAAAGCTCAAACTGCCCAAGGAGCTGCTGATTCAGTTCTACAGAGGAATTATTGAGTCTGTCATTTGCACCTCTATAACTGTCTGGTTCGGTTCTGCAACCCAAGAAGAAAGACACAGACTTCAAAGGATAATTAGAACTGCAGAAAAAATAATTGCTACCAACCTGCCTTCCATTGAGGACCTGTATACTGCACAAATCAAGAAGAGGGCCGTGAAAATATTTACAGATCCCTCACATCCTGGACATAACATGTTTCAACTCCTACCTTCAAAACGACGCTACAGAGCATTGCACACCAGAACAACTAGACACAAGAACAGTTTCTTCCCAAAGGCCATCACTCTGCTAAACAAATAATTCCCTCAACACTGTCAAACTATTTACTAAATCTACACTACTATTAATCTTCTCATCGTTTTAATCACCAATCTCTTTCCACTTATGACTGTATGACTCTAACTTTTTGTTGCTATCATTAAGGGTTAAATTGCAACCTATGACCATCATTTGTGTTGTAAATGTTGTACCTTTGATGTATTTTTTTTCTTTTTTCTTTTTCTTTTATGTACACTGAGAGCACACGCACCAAAAAAAATTCCTTGTGTGTCCAATCACACTTGGCCAATAAAAATTCTATTCTATTCTATTCTATGCTAAAAACAAGACAAAACACAGAGAAGAGGACGAAAAGAAATGGAAATAAAGCATAATTAGATTTACTAGATTAACAGGATTACTCGCTAAGTACCCAGTTGATTAGACTTAAATACTATTCAGGGGCAAAGATGGGAAATAAAACCAATCAAGGATAATAACAGAAGGACTTTGACCTTTGCTATTTCTTGCACAGTGTGTCATTTTGTTATGTGCATCTTACCGTGAACATCGTTTTGAAGTTGCTCAAGTCGGTGAGGAATTCTTCTACCGAGATCTTCTTTAAATCAATGGCGTAATATTCCATGACATCCCGGTACAGATTTTCCATGCTTTTGTGTATGGCAGAAACTTGCTTGAACTGCTCGTTTGCTTGGAGGAGAAAGCTGTGCTAGGCTTGTTAAAGTGATATTCAGAGTAGAGCGGTATTAAAATAAACCAAGACGGAGCCTTGCTAAGACTATTCACAAAGTACTAAGATGGGCAGGGCTGGAGAAAGAAAGTATAACAGATAACCGTTTTTTCCCCCCCTCTTGCAACAATAGCACTCCCCTCGCGATAGACTGGTGCTTAATATCTTTTAGAAAGGATTTCTCATAGGAAACCAATGCAATTAGCAATTAGGCACTCCAGCAACTTATTAAGGGCTGCATAAAATTATGGGGGAAATTGTTTCATACTAATTATCCAAATACGATTCTTTACTATAATGCTCGTGGTTTAGATTTTTACTAAATTGTTCCGACTTAGGCTTCACCAAATCACGAAACAGATTCATCCTGAAAAACACCTTTTTATTTGGCTAATGTGAATTCCTAGTATTCACATCCAGCGAACAGTCTTTCAAGGGTGAATTGTAACCACAGACCTCATCAGTCCTTGGATAGTTGCCAGGCCGAGAGCTTCCAGGCGCAACGCTGTACAAGGAAATACTTTGGCAAGGAGTCTCTGTGAGGCACCAACTCAGATAAGCAAATCTTCATGCTAATAAACGAACTAATTGTCTCTTGCAAACACACTCCCCTTTTGCTCCTGTTTATTCCCTATGGGAAGGGCCGTTCAGCATCTCCTTGTGCCTTTACTCTCGAGTTGACCCATTCCTTAATTGTTCCCTTCTCCTGACAGCTCTCTGCATGTGCACATCGGGAACAGGCTCCAGCTGTTCTTCTGCCCCACTTATCTCCGACTCCGAAGGTAGCTGATCACTGTCAGACGGCCCTGGCCCCATCTCTGCCTCAGACGCAGAGCACTCACCAGAGCCCTCCCTGGGTTCCAGGACTGGCCCATGTTCCTCCCCAACCTCTTCACTGTCCGAGTCTGCCACCAGTTCTGCTGGCCACTGGCAGGCCACAACACAAATATTATAATCCATATGAACCTATTATCTAGTGCAGAGGAGAGATTTTGTTGTACATACGTAGTACAATTTTTGAATGTGCAGAACTGGACAAACTTACTATAGAATTAAATAATAAGGAAGACTCGGAATACTACTCAACCTGAGAAAACTGGTATCAAGGGATAGAAATTAAAAATAGGAAATGTATAGAACAAAATAAGAGATAAATTGTATTTACATAGGTTTGATTAAACAGGAATATTTGGGAATATATGAACAAAGTTAAGAACTGTGTACTGTCAGACTGATGCTGAGTTGTAGAATTATTACGGATGTATTTTTGTTATAGATGTAATTTTATTTTAATATTTTAAATGCTAATAAACTTTTTTTGAAAATTTTTAAAAAACTACAAGCTTTAACCAGTAAGGTCTTTCTCTCTCGTTTTTTAAAGGCGCACCAAAATAACCGCAAATAAACATACACTGTGCAACAATCCATCAGGCATCTGAAATCTTCCTAGAGATCCCCTGCCTTGGCGCTAGATCTCAAAATGCTGCAACATTTCTGGTCCGATAAAAAGCCTTATCGAAAATAAGAAATCTTCATAGAATGGTTGATTGTCTAGGGAATGCCGATAGAAGGGACAGAGTAAGATTTTGATGAAGTGTTGTGTGAATCATTTGTCCCAGATAAACTAGCCCAGATGCACGGGGGAAGTATATGTATTTTCATGCCAAGTGCTGTCAGGGTTTGTCAACGCCAGCCAATGTTTCATCAAGGCTTAACATTCTGGGAACGGTTTTTATATACAATTAGGAGGGGGGGGAAATCTAACTATGCAAATCATTTCATTATAAAGTCCCCACTCACGTGCCTATTTAATAGTTGCAAGTGCCTAATACTTTTTTCTTACGCGAATTTACGGCGCCAGATCATTGCATAGAATCTACCAAGTTATTTATTTAAGTGTTCATTGCATAAAACATTTCTATTTTATATTCTATGGCAGCACTGTAGGCTTTCTTGTCTCTACAAAAGGGCATTAAAAAAATAAAATGGATAAAATAAAATAAAAATGGTTTACGATTGTTTGGCTTTATTTTTATATTTCAGCTCCCGGCCCCCAACATTTTACAAATTCTAGATTAAATATCAAGCTAAGAAATCAAGGAAAGGTCTAGATGTTAATGATGCAATGTTTCTAAACTTTCGCTAAATATAAATCTTCATTCTGAGACCAGTGGTGAAATCCACATTTTTTTACTGCTGGTTCTGTGGGTGTGGCTTGGTGGGCGTGGTGTGGTTTAGTGGGAGTGGCAGGGGAAGGATACTGCAAAATCCCCATTCCGACCCCACTCCTGGGGGAAGGATATTGCAAAATCCAGAAGAAACCCCCTTCATTTACCTCTTGTGAATTAATGGCATTCACCCACCGAAAAATCCAAGCAATAGTCCTTCAAAGAGTTAACTTACAGCAACAGACAATTGCAAGGTCATGAGCTCCCAGCCGAAAGGCTGCAAATTAAGTTCTGGCAAGCAGTCTTTGTGGCATGAAACACAATGAGGAAAATCTTCATAAATACGAACGGTTGTCTCCTATGACAATTAGTCCCCTTTCCTTCTATTTATTCCCCAGCCAGGGAGTGGCCATTCAGCGTCCATGTGTGCTTTGCTTCCCGAGTCGACACCTTGTCCTCCATTGTTCACCTCTCCTAACTGCTCAGCTGATACGTGCATCTGGAACAGGCCCCAGCTGTTCTTCCTACCCACTTATCTCAGCCTCCAAAGGCAGCTGTCTCTCCGATGGCTGGGAAATGTCGGACAGCCCTGGCTCTATCTCTGCGTCCGACGCAGAGCATCCATGAGAGCCTTCCCCAGACTCCAGAACTGGCCCAAGTTCCTCCCCAACCTCCTCATCGTCCAAGTTTGCCACCAGCTCCGCTAGAGGGCCACAGCAAAGGAAAAAAGATTATAATAAGAGTGAGTGAGGGTCTGAGGGAAGTCCTGCCTTAGTACTTGCCCACCACAGGTGCCCCCGACACAAATTATATCGAGCTGGCCATCCTCCCCCCCACCAATGTCAAACACAACCCTGATGCGCCCCTCAATGAAATCGAATTTGACACCCCTGATCTAGAGCAAACCAAATGCCACAAAAAAAGCAGAGCTGTGAAATAAACAGGACTGCAAAACCCTAAAACACCATTAGATGGCAGTAGAAAGAACTCAAGACCTCTTTGATACCATCCGCTGGACTTGCAAATCTATGGGAGATGTAAGATAAACGCAAACAGCTTGCAACCTTAAGATTTTAACTGAGTTGCCAGTAGAATAAAAGCTTAGGCTGCATGAAAAGCGTTTTACAAATTTTAAGAATCATTATCCTGCCTTTTTTAATATTTCTGATGGCGTTTTTTTTTAACTGAGCGGTTGAAAAAAAACAACCTGAACTATTCTATTTTCCAACCATAACAACAGTCTCTGGACAGCTTCTTCAAGCTATGCAGGATCATCCAACATTTGCATCAAAGACACCATTTTTCCTGTACACATTTTTTTTTAATTAGCAAGCACATAGACATTTGCAGGAACAAATGTAATTCCACTGTTCCCCAATTATTCTCTGTCTACGGGGAATGTTAACAGGAGGCTATTACATTTTAACAGTGTTTAAAGATCAAACCATCTGTTTAAGTGTCGCGTGTGGGATTTAGCTTAGAGTGCTTATGCATTTTTGTGAAATTTCCAGTAACGTTTTGCTTTATAAGCTTACAATGTATGCATGGCCCTGGCGTCTACGTTACCCAAACATCTCACATGAAGAAATATTTCCTACTACTTCACCTTGGAATGAAGTACGATTATCAACAGCCTGCAATATTACCACTTGTCCAAAATGGGAATTGCCCATCGGATACACCTGTCTCTTTCAAAGGAAACAAAAAGAGTATTTCTCATTCTGTTGCATGGAGTTAGAAAGATTAATTTTCCCTTTAAACTCATAACCTCTACAAATTAGTAATGGAAGAATCATTGTTGTGACTCGTCCTCCCTCCTCTCCTCAACTGGGCCCCTCCCATCTCCAACCGGGCCTTTTATCAGACTCCGAGTCTGATAATGAAGATGAACGGCCTGTCATGCCTCCAGCCCCCGGCCCTGGCCCCATGCCCGGAGACGATTCCAGGAGTGAAAGGAGAAGCCCAATAAACCTCACTCATACAGCGTGTGTTCCTTTGGCTCAGCCTTCAGAGCAGGAAGCCAGCCAGGTGGTGGAATTACCCGGGCCTACTCCTTCTGACCCCTCCTTTTCCCAGACGCTAACAGCAGGTCCAGCTGAGGACAATTCAGCGTGGGAGGATTCTCGCTTCCAGAGATCTGAGAGGCGACGCCAGCAGAAGGAAGGGTGGGGCAGGCCTGGATAAATGCTGAGTCATGGAGCCACACCCCACAGCCTATATAAAGGACCTGCTTTTGGCATTCCAACCTTGAGTCAAGCAAAGTCTTAGCTAGTTTGCTGATATTGGACCATATCGTTGAAGTCACAACTTGGACTCCTGCCTGCCCTGGTAAACTTCGAAGGAACTTGGCAAGCTGCAGAGGCTTCGTTGCCAAGTTTGTTACGGACTTCCTTGACTCGTTCGTCGGAGTGGGGGTGGGACACGACATTCATTAAGCCTTGTTGACTGCTGGGGAGGAAAAAAAATCTTCATTGTGGTGCTTTTTAGGCAAAATTGTTTTAAAATGTGAACAAGGGAAACACATTCTGGCGCCATCGTTTTCTAAACCACAAGCAATATAACTGGAAAAGTGTGCATGATTTGGATGGATGGATGGGCGGAAAGAAGGGGTGATATACTTTTTATACAATTACATTCAACAATTGTATTAAACAAAGCTTCTAGAGGCCAGAAGGCGCCTCTATACTACACCCTCTTTGTAAAAGCAATCTCAGTTTTACTAGTCACAAACCAATAGTAACAAGATGGTCAGGCTAAAGATCATTAGCATAATTATTTTGTTACTTACTAAAAATGATGGAAAAAACGCCTCTCAGGCCTGGAAGCCATCTTTTTCGTTGGATCGTCAGACCTACCATGTTTACAACTGTGGGAAAGCAGGAGTGTTGATTGTATGGAGCCAGGGTGATATGTAGTCATAATAACATTCCTTTCTCAGAGAGTCAAGGGCATCTTGCCCTGCACCTGGAAGGATGGAACTGAGAAGCATCTCCAGTTGGGAAGGTGCTTTGATTGGACCATGTGATGGGCATGTGGGTGTTGGGAAGGAACTTGGACTTTCTTTTGGGTGGGGAAAACTTGGAAACTTTCAGATTCGGGTTTTCCTAGATGTGCCAATAATGGCAACTGTAATAAAAAGGAACTTTGAGGAAACTCAAGCCTCAGAGTTTTCTTTCGTTGGGGGTGTTACTTGGAACCCTGACACTGGCATTTAGGAGCCAGACAGTGGTGGACCAACAAAAAATATGACACTTTATCTGCATTATCTGTGCCAATTCAGGTTGTTCCCTCCACATAACGGGGACATAGGACTTCCTTTTTAGGTTAAGAACCAAAACCAAAACAATACATATTAAAAGAACCTAGTGGAAGAACGATTAGAATGAAGGAGGATAGTCTATCTCAGACAATTATTTTAAATACTCTTCAGAAAATTAGGGAAATTATAGTATTATTTGTATAAAACACTAACCAGGCTTAGCTTAAAGAGAATTCAGAATGGGTTAACTGAACAAGTCTGTCTCAATAGACAGACAGTTCTCCCTCAGTTCTAATAAAACCACTATCTAACGCTCACCAGTTGGAAGAAAAATGGGGTAGGATTTAGATTATATGTAACGTAAAACAGTCAAAACTAGTGTCGTCAAAACTATACATGGTGTACAAGTTATGCAAATAAATTTAAAATATATTCTGAAAACATTCGACAGCAACAAAAGGATATGGACATTTTTGTCACAAATTTGTCATGAGGGTCTTCGGATTGAGGAAAGGTCTCCAAATCCTTGCCAAGTTGTTTGATCTGCTCTTCCATCTGTTTTAAGCTCTTTTCCAAATTCTCTGCTGAAACTAAAGGCATGTAACCCACAAAGATACATCTTTAATTATTAATAATTTTTAAAGGATGGGATACACAGAAACTACTCCAGTCTCATAGCATGAACAAGCTACTTTAGACCAAATAAGATCATGCATGCATTTACTATTTCAAGAAATGAAAACTTTTTCCATGGCCAAAGTAGGATTATAAACATTCCTCATGGAAATTAAAGATTGAAAGATAATGAGAATTATATCCATGGAATTTATTCTAAAAGGAAGAATTATTTTCTAACGAGGTCCTGTGTCTAAAAATTCTTTATTACCTGCACATATATTATTATTATTATTCCCAGGACCGATAAATATAAGGAAGAGGAATAGAAGAAATGCAATTTTTTTTAAAAAAAGGCATGAAGATAGGTGAAATCAGATTTCGTTTCCTAAAACTTTTTTCTTTTCTTTTCTTTTCTTTTTTTTTGCTCCGGCCTTGTCATGATTAACCTTTTATTTCAAAGACAAGCACGGAAGCCATGGAAAATATTTTAATTCCCCAGTTTGCTGCTTTTTTGTATGGTAACACTCTTGTACTCTGGATGGTGTGATCTGAAACATAATCACTTCTCAACCACCCCCTTTTCCCTGCTAATTTAAGATAAGGGAAAGTCATCTTGAAAGAAATAGAAATAACTGTGAATGGAAATTCATGACTGCAGGCGGAGGTTAATGCATGCTGCAAAGTTAAAATTCTCCATTCGGAAATCACTCATTGCGGTCAGAGTGTAACAAAACAAAACACAAATATCAGTTTTAATACGGACCTCTGCTTGCTTTGTCTAAGTGCTGCAAATCTTCAAGAAAGCTCAAAATGTTTGGATATTTTTCTTCACAGACTTCAGCCAGGAAGTGAAGCAGCGTCATTGTCTGATCTGCTGATTTGGTATCCTTTAACTAGGCAACGATAAACACATCGTTAAAAGAATGACTGTATTTCCATTTCATTTTATTACACGTTCACTTTTTACTCTCTAACTTAGCATTTGTTGTGTCTTGCCCGCTCTCACCTCAGCCGGGGTCTGCTTATCTGCTTCTGAACGCTGAGGAATGTCCTAGCATGCCTCCCGGCCCCAACCCTGGCTCCATGCCCAGACAGGCTGAGGAGGAAGAAGCGCCTCCAGCCCCCAGCCCTGGCTCCATGCCCAGGCAAACGGAGCAACTAGACCCCTCCCCCTCCCCCACAGCATGTGAGCCTGAGGAAGGTCAATTACCAACAGCTGCAGACTGGAGCGACCCTCGCTTCAGGAGAATTGATAAGCGGCGTCAACAGAAGGAAGGGAGGGGCAGGCCTGGATAAGTGCTGAGTCATGGAGCCACACCCCATGGCCTATATAAAGGATCTGCTTTCTGGCATTCTCTGAATCAGGCAAAGTCTAAACCTATCTTGCTGAAGTCACTTTCTGGTCTCCTGCCTGCCCTGAGGACTTTGCTAGGACTTTGGCAGAGCTGCAGAGGCACGCCTGATTCGGATTTCCCTGACCCGGCCGTCAGCGGAGGAGTGGGACATGACAGCATTAGATTTAATACTGAATTTTAGACCGACGGGTTAAACATGACTTAGGATAAAGGAGGGTCTTAGAATGGAGACTTCCTGAAAACCTGTAAGTCGAGTTTGTTCTATCAGAAAAGAAAAGAGGCTATATACATTGAGAGATAAATTCTAGCAATAGCACCTAGACTTATATACCGCTTCACAGTGCTTTACAGTCCTCTCTAAGTGGTTTACAGAGTCAGAATCTTGTCCCCAACAATCTGGGTTCTCATTTTTACCGATCTCCGAAGGATGGAAGGCTGAGTCAATCGTGAGCCGGTGAGAATCAAACTGCTTGCAGTTGGCAGAATTAGCTTGCAATGCTGCATTCTAACCACTGCGCCACCCCGGCTCTTCATGATATTATATCTAACTTTAATCTTAAATACAACAGGCACATACATATACACATTGTGCACGCTATTCTGTCCAGTATAAATACCAATCCATAAACTATGAAGGTGGGCGTATTCCAAATTTCCCTCAAAATACGTGGAGCCTTAAGCCTTCGGACAGTGGTTATTTGCTCAACTGTAACCTTAATAATGATTTGAGTTCTGAGGTTTGTTGCTGATCTACAGCTGTCAATATTAGTGCATTAACAGGCTCATCATGCTGTTGTCATTTGCAGCACATAATGTTATGCAAGCACAGAAAGATAATTTAAATGTATGAGAAGAGAAAGGGAAATGTATTAAATCTAGGCATTAGAGCAATGCTGAAACATACAAAGAATGATTGCTGGAATTGGGTAGGTCTAGTTTGATGAAAAGAAGGACTAGGGAGTGACCTGACAGCAGTCTTCCAATATCTCAGGGATTGCCACAAAGAAGAGGGACACAAGCTTTTCTCCAAAGCACCTGAGGGCAGGACAAGAAGCAATGGGTGGAAACTAATCAAGGAGAGAAGCAACCTAGAACTAAGAAGAAATTTCCTGACAGTTAGAACAATCAATAAGTGGAACAACTTGCCGCCAAAGTTGTGAATGCTCCAACACTGGAAGTTTTTAACAAGAGATTAGACAACCATTTTTCCTGCAGAGGGAAATGGGGGTTGGATTAGAAGACCTGCAAGGTTCCTTCCAATATTCTATTCTATTCTATTCTATTCTATTCTATTCTATCCTTCATTCCAATATTCTATTCTATTCTATTCTATTCTATTCTATTCTATTCCATTCCATTCCATTTATGCTCTACTCTACACATACCTTCTTTACATCAATCCACCATTTTCTATCTTCTGAAGCCATTTTTGCTTCCAATATATTAGTTTACCCATTATCTTTTCTTCTATTAGCATCTCACCTCTCCTTTTCAGGATCTTACCTATCTTACCTTAACCTATTGAGTTAACTTATCTACAGGTTAATTACTGCTTTCTCCTTCTTCCTCTTTTTTCCATTTGGTCTTCCTTCATAGGTTGCCTTGTGATTTGATCCTCATTCAATCTCCCTACCTAATCAAAGCTACCTCAACGTGCTTCTTTTCTACTGGCCACTCACTCCTACATTCAGTCCACATTCACTTAGCATGTATTCACTCTTGCCCCTATCTCTTCTTGTCTATCATACACACTTCTGCAGTAGCCCATCTACCCTGCATTCAACTAACGTTGGTTTCTTACGACATACCAAAATTCTACAAAGTGGGTGGAAGTGCGTTTTTATATACAGTGGTGTTCAGTTTTGGTGACCGTCATTCCTCACAAGTAATCGTATGGACCAGCATTTCACCCCTTTTTAAAACTTTTCCATTTCCCCAATGTTAGTAAACGCTGTCAAGTTATCCCCTACCCCACGTATTTGCTCTAGATAGGCACAACGTTGTTGTTGTTTTTTAATCGAGAAAAAAACCGAGCATTTTCTAAATCCGCATTCATTCTCTCTGCTTCACTGGATGAGAAACACAAAAATTAATTGATTTCATGTGCAAGCTATGTTGTGGTGGGTAGACAGAAGAGATATTTACAACTATTTATTGGGGTGGGTGAGGGGGAAGAACCTCAGCAAATTTACATATTTGTAATTATTCTACTGGCAAGGGGGGAAAAGATAAACAGCATCAGCGATACATCAAGGGTTAGAACAGAGTTGGAAGGGACCTTGGAGGTCTTCTAGTCCAACCCCCTGCTTAGGCAGGAAACCCTATACTACTTCAGACAAATGGTTATCCAACCTCTTCTTAAAAACTTCCAGTGTTGGAGCATTCACAACTTCTGGAGGCAAGTTGTTCAATTGATTAATTGTTCTAACTGTCAGGAAATTCCTCCTTAGTTCTAGTTGCTTCTCTCCTTGATTAGTTTCCATCCATTGCTTCTTGTCCTGCCTTCAGGAGCTTTGGAAAATAGGTTGTCCCCCTCTTCTTTGCAGCAACCCCTCAAATATTGGAAGACTGCTATCATGTCTCCCCTAGACCTTCTTTTCATCAAACTAGACATACCCAGTTCCTGCAATCATTCATATGTTTTAACCTCCAGTCCCCTCATCATCTTTGTTGCTCTTCTCTGCACTGTCTAGAGCAGGGGTTACCAACCTTTCAGAACTCAGGGACCACTAAATTCATAATTTTAAATCCTGCAGACCACTAATATGAATTTTTTAAAAAGATAAATAGTATTAAGTACAATATAAAAATGCAAATAATGTTTCTATGGTCCACCAAAATTTTCTCGTGGATCACCAGTGGTCTAGAGTCTCCACATTTTTTTTTACATCGTGGCGACCAAAACTGAATGCAGTATTCCAAGTGTGGCCTTACCAAGGCCTTATAAAGCGGGATTAAACCTTCACGTGATCTTGATTCTATCCCTCTGTTTATGCAGCCCAGAACTGTGTTGGCTTTTTGGGCAGCTGCATGGCTTAGGACCGGGATACCTACGGGACCGTCTACCGCCAACGTCTATCTTCCAAAGATCGGTGCGCTCTCACAGAGAGGGGCTCTTCAGGGTGCCGTCAGCCAAGCAATGTCGGCTGGCGGCCCCCAGGGGGAGGGCCTTCTCTGTGGGGGCTCCTACCCTATGGAACGAGCTTCCCCCTGGACTCAGACAAATACCTGACCTTAGGACCTTCCGCCGCGAACTCAAAACCTACTTATTTCGTCTTGCTGGACTCGCTTAAATTTTATATTATTAAATTGATTTATGGGTTTTTAAATTTTTTTAGTAAATTTTAGTGGGAATATTTTTATCTATAAGTAGCCAAATTAAATAGGTTTTTTAAGGGTTGTTTTTAGTTTTGTACTGTTGTTTTCTTTCTGTATTTTACTTGTGGCTGTACACCGCCCTGATAAAAATATTATTATTATTATTATTATTATTGACTGAAGCACCAGACCGAAGCAGCTGCCCAGCCTGTTGAAATACTCACTTTACATAAGGAGCAGAGGCTGTATCCAAACGTCTGCGCATTTCGGGATCCAGCGTTCATGTAGTTTCCCATTAACAGGACAAGTTCCAGAAGCTGACGGAAGTTTCGGCTCTTCTTTATCTCTTCACAGGCGGCGCTGACCGACATGATTTCGGGCTTGAGGTTATTCACCTGCTCCTCAAACTGAAGCTTGAAAAGAATGGCGCCCAGCCGGGATCTCAGTCTCGTTACGCTGCTCATCTGGTTGAAAAGAAGAGGACGACCTGCCTTACACCTCACCATTTTGTAGCCGTCTCGAAAGACATACGATCATCTTTGTTGCTTTTCTCTGCACTCTGCACTCTTTCTAGAGTCTCAACATCTTCTTTACATTGTGGTGCCTAAAGCCACAATTCTTGATCGATCCGGAGACTGAATAAATCAAGAACGGGTCGTGTGACTCTCTTTCCCCCCTTCCAGGTAGTTCACTAAACATTGCATTTGATGGAGCTGTTGGCGGACCGTGAATCAACGCCGCGGAAGGAACACGGAGACGCTAATGGGAAGTAGCTCATTTCCATGCCTTAACCAGAGACGTGGATTCAACATGGAAACGCTCTTTAAGCGTTGAAATCTGGCAGGAGACGGGCCCAAGGAGAAATACCTTGCAGGCTTCCCTATGGATAAGTACACCTGATTCCACTTCTAACCTCAAGATGACGCTATAGGGCCGTGATGGCGAACCTATGGCCCGCGTGGCACGCGAAGCCATGTCGCCCGGCATGCAAGGCCCTGCCTGTTTGTCTTCTGGGTTTCTGGCACGCATGCGCATGCGAAGATCAGCTGTCTTTTGCACACATGGCAGTGCCAAAAACTGGCGTGCGCATGCTCGCTGGCCAGCTGATCGTCGGGCGCACATAGGCACTAGAACCTGGAAGTTCAGCTTTTCCAGAGTACGATCCCTTCATGCATGCGGCAGTGCTGAAAACCGGCCTGCGCACCGGCCAGCTGATCGTCGGGGGCGCATGCGCGCTAGAACCCAGAGGTTCTAGCTTCGTTTTGTGATGTTTCTGCATGACCTTCTCGGCACTCAGCAAAAAGTTTCGCCGTCACTGCTATAGGGCACTGCATACCAGAATTAGACACAAGGACAATTTTTCTCCCATGCCATCACTCTGCTAAGCAACTAATTCCCACAACGCTGTCAAACAATCTAGTAAGGCTGTATTACTATTATTCTTCTCATCTTTCCTATTAACTATCTCATCTTCTTATGATTCTAACTTTGTGGCTTGTATCTTACAATTTATATTGTTTTATATAGTATCCTAGTATAATTTATGTTGATCGCTTATTTAGTATCCTATGACTATCACTAAATGTTGTATCTCATGATGTATGATGAATGTAGTTTTACGATGACTAGGATCATGATTTATCATTTGTTGCTTGTATGTATTGTGAGAGAATACATATATTTGCACTGGAGACCAATTCCTTGTGTCCAATCACACTTCACCAATAAAGAGTTCTATTCTGTTCTATTCTACAGTGTTCTCCCCAAAATAAGACCACATTGAAAATAAGCTCTAGAATGATTTTTCCAGGATTGCTCATAATATAAGCCCTACCCCAAAAATAAGCCCCACTTAAGATCATCAGGCAAATAAGACACATTTTAGTACCGTATTTCCCCCAAAATAAAATCTAAGCAGAAAATAAGCCCTAATGCGTCTTTTGGAGCCAAAATTAATATAAGACCCGGTTTTATTTTCAGGGAAACACGGTATTGTAGTCTATTATATTCTGTGTTTTGTGAGTGGCTCCATAGGGAAGGAGGTAAAACAAAAACAAAAAAAGAAACACAGGGGTGTTTTTTTCATTTATATTTACCATCTCAATGATCTACAACCCATGTCAAAAAGCCTATTAGCCATTATTTCAATCTTATTAGGTTTACAGGCGTACTTTTATAGATTATAGATTTTGCTCTCATGGGAATTTTATAGTAAATACATTTTATGTGTATGGATACATTAATCAGATATTAAACCTCCCCTAGATATCTTATAGTAAGTTAGTTTTATGTTACAATCATCTAACGTGGCTGTGGTAGGCTTTTCCCATGTTACAGAAATGTTTTATACTCTTGAGATTAACTTTTATTGGACTTTATGTCGGAGAAAAGGAGCAAAATAAAGTGAAATGACTGATATATCAGCTTAACAGATGCTTGTTTACCAAATGTTTATCAGGACATCCTAGTTGCTACAGCACTGGTACTTTGCAAGCATCGAGAAGAATATCTAAGAGGTTGTTGTGCAGAATTGTTTTCAATTTCAGTTCATCTGCACCAACTTTGCAAAAGACAGACCTGGTCAGTTATTCAGAAACAGGTGTTGTCATGCCCCAGAGTATAACTTTTATATACTGTTGTTGCTCTCTAGCTCCATCTAGTGGCCGGAGGGACAAATATGCCCCAACACACCATCTTTATATACTGTTGTTGCTCTCTAGCTCCATCTAGTGGCCAGAGAGACAAATACCAAGTATATAGTTTGAAGCAGACCCCATCCATTTACCCATTAGCCTGCACTCTCAAAACAAGTACATGCTGGGAAGCCAGATGTTTGGAAAAGGCAGAAGAAGCACAAAGAAGAATGCATCTTAATCTGTGGCACATGCTCATCCAAGGACAAACCCACATCCCCCACACAGAGCATCACTGGTGAGATTTAAATTGCTTGTATTTTTATTCATTATGTTCAGCAGTAACTTAATACTGTCTATCTTATATTTGGTTCTCATTGAATGTATCCCTATTTTCCCCAGTTTCACCATATCCTGCTCTTTCAATAAAGTATTCAGATATACGCACACGATCTGTTTTATTGGAGGATAGATGCGTGTAGCCGTATGTCGAGCTACACACAGAGTAAGGTGTGGTGAGGACAGAACAGGTGCCTTCTGTGTGTTCTTAGATGTTATGAAGCCTCTTAGGAACATGGTGGCTCAATTGGTTGGAACGTTGACCAGGAGATTAGCAAGCCCGCTTGAGACCCGAGAGGGTTGAGCTCCGTCTAGTATAATTTATGTTGATCGCTTATTTAGTATCCTATGACTATCACTAAATATTGTATCTCATGATGTATGATGAATGTAGTTTTACGATGACTAGGATCATGATTTATCATTTGTTGCTTGTATGTATTGTGAGAGAATACATATATTTGCACTGGAGACCAATTCCTTGTGTCCAATCACACTTCACCAATAAAGAGTTCTATTCTGTTCTATTCTTATCCCCAAAATAAGACCACATTGAAAATAAGCTCTAGAATGATTTTTCCAGGATTGCTCATAATATAAGCCCTACCCCAAAAATAAGCCCCACTTAAGATCATCAGGCAGATAAGACACATTTTAGTACCGTATTTCCCCCAAAATAAAATCTAAGCAGAAAATAAGCCCTAATGTGTCTTTTGGAGCCAAAATTAATATAAGACCCGGTTTTATTTTCAGGGAAACACGGTATTGTAGTCTATTATATTCTGTGTTTTGTGAGTGGCTCCATAGGGAAGGAGGTAAACAAAAAACAAAAAAAGAAACACAGGGGTGTTTTTTTCATTTATATTTACCATCTCAATGATCTACAACCCATGTCAAAAAGCCTATTAGCCATTATTTCAATCTTATTAGGTTTACAGGCTTACTTTTATAGATTATAGATTTTGCTCTCATGGGAATTTTATAGTAAATACATTTTATGTGTATGGATACATTAATCAGATATTAAACCTCCCCTAGATATCTTATAGTAAGTTAGTTTTATGTTACAATCATCTAACATGGCTGTTGTAGGCTTTTCCCATGTTACAGAAATATTTTATACTCTTGAGATTAACTTTTATTGGACTTTATGTCGAAGAAAAGGAGCAAAATAAAGTGAAATGACTGATATATCAACTTAACAGATGCTTGTTTACCAAATGTTTATCAGGACATCCTAGTTGCTACAGCACTGGTACTTTGCCAGCATCGAGAAGAATATCTAAGAGGTTGTTGTGCAGAATTGTTTTCAATTTCAGTTCATCTGCACCAACTTTGCAAAAGACAGACCTGGTCAGTTATTCAGAAACAGGTGTTGTCATGCCCCAGAGTATAACTTTTATATACTGTTGTTGCTCTCTAGCTCCATCTAGTGGCCGGAGGGACAAATATGCCCCAACACACCATCTTTATATACTGTTGTTGCTCTCTAGCTCCATCTAGTGGCCAGAGAGACAAATACCAAGTATATAGTTTGAAGCAGACCCCATCCATTTACCCATTAGCCTGCACTCTCAAAACAAGTACATGCTGGGAAGCCAGATGTTTGGAAAAGGCAGAAGAAGCACAAAGAAGAATGCATCTTAATCTGTGGCACATGCTCATCCAAGGACAAACCCACATCCCTCACACAGAGCATCACTGGTGAGATTTAAATTGCTTGTATTTTTATTCATTATGTTCAGCAGTAACTTAATACTGTCTATCTTATATTTGGTTCTCATTGAATGTATCCCTATTTTCCCCAGTTTCACCATATTCTGCTCTTTCAATAAAGTATTCAGATATACGCACACGATCTGTTTTATTGGAGGATAGATGTGTGTAGCCGTATGTCGACCTACACACAGAGTAAGGTGTGGTGAGGACAGAACAGGTGCCTTCTGTGTGTTCTTAGATGTTATGAAGCCTCTTAGGAACATGGTGGCTCAATTGGTTGGAACGTTGACCAGGAGATTAGCAAGCCCGCGTTCGAGACCCGAGAGGGGTTGAGCTCCCGTCCTTCACTACAGCTCCTGCAAGGGACATGGAAGGAGCCCCTAACTGGGCATCCCCAGGGCAACGGTGACGTCCTTTCAACCCGGAAGCGCCCCAGTGCTTCTGACACAAGTACAATGAAGCCTTTTTTCCCCAAGTGCTTTGGACAGCGCAAAGGTTTGATATATAATTATTTGGCATTTACTGCCACGCAAGTCTCACTATGTTATAGAAGACTTATTCGCTTGTAAATTATTTAAAAAACATGGCGAGGTTGCCTCATACTTTTTGTCTCACACTTATAATTAGAAATTGAAAGGCAAGCAGAAATCGTTAGCATAGCCGTAGAAAGAACAGAGGCAGAAATTCAAAAATGTCAGAACAGCTTCACTCATTGTCTTGGTGACAAGAGCAAAGCCTTAAAATTCCTCCTGTCAGGAAATTACTTTAAGAAGTTGGTTAAAAGTCATATCAGAAACTTAGTGCAACAGAAGATTAACTCATTCCTGGCTACTAGCTGCCCAAAAAGAAGCAAACAGAATACGATACAAATTTCACAGAGTTTTCTATGTTCTTTTTTTAAAAAAAGAATATAGAACCATAAACCATATTTTGAAAGGAATCCATCTATTTACCACGATAGCAAACTGCTCCGGTTCGGACAAATTCTTATATTCATTCTTCAGCTTGGATAATTCACTGAGTTGTTTTTGGTCAGGAAGATGCTTTATTAAATTCTACATTTCATGGAAAGATACAAAATTTAAAAGTTCACAGGTGTTTTCCCCCCCCCCCCCTTACAACTGGTTTGCAAGACTTTATGTTGCAAAATTACTTGCACAAAAAAGAAGGGAGATAAACTTCTCTTCAATCTCATGAGGCAGGGATGTCAAACTTGATTTAATTGAGGGCCGCATCAGGGTTGTGTTTGACCTCAAGGGAGGGGAGGCGGGGAAGGCGTAGCCAGGGTGGGCATGGCCAGCTCAACGTCACTTGTGTCGGGGGCGCCTGTGGCAGCTCGAGCGCTCTGCCAGCGAAAATGGGCTCTCAAGATCCATTTTTGGCTGCGATGGCCTCCTGCAACCCTCTGCCAGGAAAACAGAGCTCCGGAGGGCGGCCTGTGGCCCTCACGAGATCCGTTTTCGACTGCAATGGCCTCCTGCAACCCTCTGCCAGCTAAAACGGAGCTCCGGAGGGCGGCCAGTGGCCCTCGCAAGATCCGTTTTCGACTGCAATGGCCTCCTGCAACCCTCTGCCAGCTAAAACGGAGCTCCGGAGGGCGGCCTGTGGCCCTCACAAGATCCGTTTTTGACTGCAATGGCCTCCTGCAACCCTCTGCCAGCGAAAACGGAGCTCCGGAGGGCGGCCTGTGGCCCTCGCAAGATCCGTTTTCGACTGCAATGGCCTCCTGCAACCCTCTGCCAGCAAAAATGGAACTTGCAGCCCTTCCAAGCTCCTCCCCCAAATCCCTTTCCACTGGCAGAGGCAGCGCAGGCCAGTCCTTCACTGTTTCCAGGATGGCCCCGTGAGCCAGAACTAAGCACCCCGTGGGCCAGATCCGGCCCATGGGCCTTGAGTTTGACACCCCTGTCATAAGGCAACAAAGCCAAAAAGAAACAGTAAGGAAAAAGTAATTATGATTATATACAAAAGAAAAACCAAGGACCCCTTAAAAATCCTAAAAAATAAATGTCAAACTCAGCAGGCTATTTATTACATTTTTAAACTGTCCAGCTGCCCTATCTTAGAGAAATCTCCTCATACACATAGTCTAAAGGAAAGAGTTCTCTTAATAAAAATGGCAAGTTATAACAAATACAGAAGATATAATCTGCCATCTTTGGTGATAATACCAAATTGTATTGATGTATAAACACAAAATTACAGCTGGCTGCGCGTGTAACTTTGTCCGTCGCTTTCATCTATTTTACTACAAACGTGGTAGATTTTTATGAAGATCTAATTAGTAGGAATACTTGTGTATAAAACTGTTAATCAAATTACCGCACCTGGATCATGGATTCTGACAGCTGGGCTTCATCTATTTCCAGAATCATTATTTTTATTTCTTCATAAGGTACTCGGAAAGACCCTAAGAAAATAGCTAAGAACACACATAAAGGCATTTCGGTGTGTTTTCATTTGAGAAGGGCAAATTAAGCACTTGGAAACACTTCAAGCATTCCGGTTTTTTCAGAGAGGGAACGTTTTCGTGGGTGGAAGAGGCCGGCCTGATGGCCGTGTTTTTCTGCGTGAGAACCAAGTCTCACATCTGCTTTGGGGGACAAGAAAGGTCTGAAAAACAGGACAGATAGATGAATATGCAGGTGAGTTAGGAAGGAAGGAAGGAAGGAAGGAAGGAAGGAAGGAAGGAAGGAAGGAAGGAAGGAAGGAAGGAAGGAAGGAAGGAAGGAAAGGAGGGATGGATGGATGGATGGATGAGAGAAGGGAGGGAAGGAAGGAGGGAGGGATGAGGGAAGGAAGGAAGGGAGGGATGAGAGAAGGAAGGGAGGGAGGGTAGGAAGGATGAGAGAAGGAAGGAAGGCAGGCAGGAAGAAGAGATGATAAAAGGGAGGCAGGCAAGCAGGAAGGAAGGGAGGGAGGGATGATGGAAGGAAGGAATGGAGGGAGGGAGGAGAGAAGGGAGGGAGGGAGGAGAGAAGGGAGGGAGGGAGGAGAGAAGGAAGGCAGGCAGGCAGGTAGGAGAGATGATAAAAGGGAGGCAGGAAGGCAAGAAGGAAGGAGGATGGATGAGAGAAGGAAGGAAGGAAGGAGGGAGGGATGATGGAAGGAAGGAATGGAGGGATGAGAGAAGGAGGAGGGAGGAGAGAAGAAAGGCAGGCAGGCAGGTAGGAGAGATGATAAAAGGGAGGCAGGAAGGCAAGAAGGAAGGAAGGAAGGAAGGAAGGAAGGAAGGAAGGAAGGAAGGAAGGAAGGAAGGAAGGAAGGAAGGAAGGAAGGAAGGAAAAAAAAAGGGAAGGAACAAAAAAGGAAGAGAGGTGAGATGATGGAAGGAAAGAAGGATATAAAAGGAAGGAAGTGTTCTGACCTAGGCTTCATGAGTCAGTAAAACACACGAGTAGTTCCAAAAACCTCTTTTATTGCAACAGCTGTGAATTCTGCTCATTCACAGATGAGTCCCAAATAGTTGCAAAGAGTCCTTCGGGATAAGGCTGATAATCACCCACCTTTGTCTCCCTTGACACGCTGCCAAAGACCTAATTGGCAAAGCCACACAGAGTCCAGAATCAAACAGAGCTTCAGACTTTAAACTGAACAGAATTAACAACGTTGCTTCCTGCAAAAGCCCAAATCCCTTTGATCCTCTTTTAAGTCTTACGGGAGGGGCCAATCGTCTCCAAGCCCTACTCCCGAGTCGTCCCATTTGTTTTAACTCTCCTGGCTAACCTTTTTTTGCCATCGCGTGCCAAAAGGGGGGATCGCACGCACCCATAATTCAATGCGGGCCCCCCCCCCGTGCATGTGCACACGACCCCCCTGTGCTCCCCCCGCTTTTGGCATGCAATGGCACGGTGGACCTGGTAGGCCCGTTTTTTGCCCTTCCCAGGCTCCAGAGGCTTTCTTGGGGCCAGGGAGGACAAAAACAGCCTTCCCCACTGCCCCGGAGGTGCTCTGGAAGCTGGAAACAGCCTGTTTTCCGACTTCCAGTGGGCCCGGAAGGCCCAAAAACCAGCTGTCTGGCACCTGCATGCGTGCTGGAGCTGAGCTAGGGCAACGTTTGTGTGCCCACAGATATGGCTCCATAGGTTTGCCATCATGGCCCTACACCATTCCGGACAAATGGCTGAAAACCATTCTTGAAAACCTCCAGCAATGGAGTACCCGCAAATTTAAAACCAAAAACTAAATCAGCTTTATTTAAAAAACGAATGCTCAATAAAACAGGAGCTATTTTCCAACTTCTGTGCCTTCGTTTTCAATGCTCCCAGCAATACATTCCTTTCCCATTCACCCATTGCTTGCAATTGTTTCCGTCAAAACCATATTACAAAGTAGAATTACCTGTAATTGCAAAAGTAGTATTAACGCTCAATTATTTTTCTTTCCAAAAAACGACAGCTGTTTACGGTACTCACAAAGGTTTTGGGCGATCTTTGGATCCAGGATTTTCAGTTCTTTGATTCGTTTTTTAACAGGTTTCCTCTCTTCAAAGCCTTCATCTCTTTTCACTGCCAAGACAAACAGTTGTGTGTGTGTGTCAACATGCAGAAATGTTTATGTTATTGCACTTGTGTAGGATTTGGGCTTCAGTGCAGTTTCAACCTGAGTACTAAAGTTGTAAGTGTTAGGGTACAATTCATTGTATTCGGGTTTTACCAATTGTGTTGTGACCCAGGTCCAAGTAGGTAGTAATAAACTCAGTCCATTAAAAAACTAACAAACTTTATTCGAACAGCTGGGAATTACTTCCTTCCCAGCGTCGTTCAACTCAAAGAAAAACTCCCAACACAAATTCCTCAGTTATCTCACAAACCTTAGTCCAATTAGGCAAACTGCCAAAGGCCCTTCCTGGCAAACGTCCAGAAGCCACAAAAACAAAGACATAGACGAAGCAGAAGACGCAGCTACAACGTTGTTTTCTGGCAAAGGCCAAATGCCAGTGCTGGTCTGCTTTAAGCCTTATGGGAGGGGCCAATCATCTCTTGGCCCTACTCCTGAGTTGTCCTTTCTGCTTGAGCTGCTCTTGCCTTCTGGCAGCTCTTCTCATGCGTGCATTAGGAACAGGCTCCTCCTGTTCCTCCGCCTCACTACTATCAGGCTCTGGAGGCTCTGGAGTCCGCACCTCACTTCCCAATGGCCCTGGCCTCACCTCAGCATCATCGCTGTCCGACTCTGTTGCCAGCTCTGTAGGCTGCTGATAGACCCACAACAAATTGCTGATGAGGCATCTAGAGCAAAGCTCCCCAACCTTTGCAACCCAGCTTTGGGAGAGGGGTGGTTATAAGGAAATGGAGCCATGAGTGTGGTGGGCTGGGACACATGTGCGAATGAACACACAGCTCTGCTTAAGCAAGAGAGAAACCTCTTCAGGCTTCTCCACACCAAAGAGACAGAAGGCCTTTCATCCGTTTGCTTCACCTTTTGGCCGTGAAGAAGAGAAGCATTTGCAAGTGCGGTCCCGTGCTCCTTCAGACACACCGAGGCGGCCCGATGTGCCAAAAGGGGATCAGGTGTCCTGCACAGGCAAACTTGGTGAGTCAGCCAAGCTGAGCAGGGCGCACCCGTCTTACTCAGCCCCTGCTCTCACTGTCCCGTTTTTTGGACCATCGGGATCAGGCGGCTTGGCGTACTGGCTGTGGGGGGGCGGCAGGGGGAGATACAGAAAGCGGGACATGTGAGAAGCGGGCCGGCGTGCACATGCGCAGCTCCACTCACACAAGACAGAAGAGAAATCTTTGGGGTGCCACTGGTGCGCACTGGCCCACCTCTCACACGGCCCGGTTCCAAATAGGCCACAGTCCGATAGTGGTCCGTGGCCCGGGAGTTAGGGATCCTGATCTACAGAGTGTTATAAATTATCTTGAATCTATTCATGGTACTGGTGAGGTTTCTTAGGGAGCATTAGGTGAATGAAAAATTCCATGCAACCTACAATACGTCGTTACAAGAATTCAGCTCTCACCCTTTGGCCAAGAAAAGTTTTTACGTCTGCTTACAGGTATGTGTATTATGTATAACCCTATTCATCTTTTCCATGAAGTTTAATACTATTTAATGACTGTGTTAATAGGAAAAGTAAGGCAAAAGGAAATTATCTTTACCCCCAAACAAGTCAGCCATAGCAACAATTTGCCACTGCATTTATATATGGCTTATATATGCATTCATATATCGTTCAGCTGCCATATATACCAGTTAGTAGAAAATATAGAGCTATTATGGCTACCGCTTACATATTAGGTGGAAGGATTTGATCTCAACTCTTGCTTCTTAGCAAGTTTATTGGAAAAAGACAGTGAAGCGACTTGGGTTCTGTTGTTTGATGCAAATAAACATCAAGAGGAAAGACTTGTACAAACATACAGAGACATAAGAAGCACCTGGACACTAAACGAATTTTCGAACCTAGCCACTACTCTAATTTTATAGCCATCTATTAATATCTGGGATTCCTACATGGAACCATAATTTCAATATAGATAGTCCTCAATTTATAACCGGTTGCTGAGTGACCATTCAAATTTCTGATGGGCCCCACAAAAGCTAAATTCAAATCCAGATCAAGATCCAAAGTTTTGATGTCCACCCCCAGGGTTAGGTGACTGCATTTGAGCCTACATGTATAGCCATGCAGTTCCGCGTGGTTATGTGACCACAATTTTAGATTATTTCTATGATGGGACGCGGTGGCTCAGAGGCTAAGATGCTGAGCTTGTCGATTGAAAGGTCTGCAGTTCAGCGGTTCGAATCCCTAGTGCTGCCGTGTAACGGGGTGAGCTCCCGTTACTTGTCCCAGTTTCTGTCAACCTAGCAGTTCAAAAGCACGTAAAAAATGCAAGTAGAAAAAATAGGGACCTCCTCTGGTGGGAAGGTAACAGCCTTCTGTGTGCCTTTGGTGTTGAGTCATGCCGGCCACATGACCACGGAGAAGTCTTCAGACAGCGTTGGCTCTTCGGCTTCGAAACAGAGATGAGCACCGCCCCCCAGAGTCGGGAAATGACTAGCACGTATGTGCGAGGGGAACCTTTACCTTTACTTTAGATTATTTCTGATTTCTGGAAAAAATTACCCCCTGGTGACAATGGGGTTGCTTAATCACTGCAGTCCTTGCTCAATACCTGCTGTGCTTGTTTAACGACGCTGCCCCCCCCCCAAAAAATAAGTAGTACATCAAATTAGATCTGCGAACGTGGGTGGCCTACTTTACAATCGTATGAACTTACGACCGTAATCATGGGCTCAGGCACAGTCCTAACTGGAGGGCTACTTTTATTTAGTGGGCACTTTCTGCTTTCACAGGAAGTAAACCCATCGAATAGTCTCGATCGCTGAACTTCATTTTAGAAGATGAAGTAGGGATAGGATTCGCTTTTTTTTTTGCATTTTCTGTGCTGCTGTTTCTTCTTTGAATATTTTCAGTTTGAATGTAAACTTAAAATGATTGTCAGTTTTGGAAGGCAATTTTCTTTTTGCTTCTTAACTGCCACATATTTTAGCTGGGGAAGTTGGGAGGGGGTTGTTGTTGGAATGGTAGATAGATAGTCATAACATTCCGTATTCAAGGACTTTTGCCTGCCTCTGATGGAGACTGCCTGAAGACTGTATCCAATTGAGTGTGAAAAGGTGATTGGACAATGTGATGAACTTGTGGGTGTGGGGCAGGGCTGTGAACTGTCAACTGGGTGTGGAAAACCTGGAAGCTTTCAGTTTTGGGTTTTCCCAGCTGTGCCAACATGACATCTCTAATAAATTGGAACTTTGAGGAACCTCAAGCCTTAGAACTTTATTTCGTTGGGGGTGTTCCTTGGAACCCTGACACTGACTTTCTTTGGTCATTACTCCTCCTTCTGGGTATATTACATGGTGAGAATTATTTTTCCAAAGGGCTTAGCACACCTTAAAAAGAACTAGCCCCAAAACAATCGGCCTCCCGTCACATTATTTCCCATAATTAAAATACATGCTATATTTTCCCAGCTTTTAGTCACACTCTCCGTAGCCTAATAATAGAGTAAAGAGTCATTTTAACAGCTCGGTGGAGGTATTTCAGCAGTAAGTACATGCTTTTCTTAATTGTATTATACGAGGAGAGCTTAAATGGAAAAGTGAAAATAATACTGTCGGCTAAGTTCTGTTCCGTATGTGCCGCAGTTATAAATGATGGCAACCTCAGTTATTAATGCAACAATTATCATATGACACGCATAAGTATTCATCAGCTGTAGTGACAAGAACTGCAGGTGTTTATTGAAAATAAAAGAGGCTGGTTTTCTAAGAGGCTTTAAATCAGAAAAATAATTAACGTACCATTTTTCTGGCAACAAAAGGTAAGTTCCAGCTTGCACAGCAAATCGGTACTTTCATATTTCCCATCGTTGGCCATTACCCAGAAACAGTTTTCAGTCATTTCCTGGGGCCTAATCTGCAGAGGGAATATATACATCTTAATTTCCTGTTATCGTTCATGCCATATTTTGTAAGGGGATCGCAAAATATGTGACTTAGGGCCATCCGAAGGCCACCTGCCATCTACAGCCTGCAGATTCCTGAGTGGAAAAAACAAACCCTGTGCTCTTTTGGAGAACGAGAGTAGATTTATGGGATAAAAATCTGTGTTTTTAACTCCCTCAGACTCTTTAAAATAGCAGAGTCTGCCTCAAAATTAAAAAAAAAATAAGATTACTTTTCGTGCTAACTCTACTCCCTTTTGAAGTGAGGCTTTCAACTGACTGTGGTTCAAAAGTCAGAAGTATGTTCGTTTCTATACTTAGCGACCGACTCCAAACAACTCTGGACAGATTACAAATTGTTTTTAAAAGAGTATTAAAACAAGTTCTGTACTTCTGACCTAGTTCCAAACAATCAGTTACAGAGGCAGGATATTCCTCAACCGATTAACATTATTGATTAGAACACAGTAATGGGGCAGAATAAAACATGCTAGAGATGTTAAGATTATTGAGGATACGGAGACCACAGTAGCGTGGGCTTAAACAGATCCTTAAATAGATCCTCTTAAGAGCTATTTCAATTAGATCCTTTTAATAGATCCTCTTTCAGGACAGGATGGCTCAGGGACTAATACGCTGAGCTTGTCGATCAAAAGGTCGGCAGCTCAGCGGTTCAAATCCCCAGTGCCGCGTAACGGAGTGAGCTCCCGTTACTTGTCCCAGCTTCTGCCAACCTAGCAGTTCAAAAGCACGTAAAAAATGCAAGTAGAAAAATAGGGACCACTTTTGGTGGGAAGGTAACAGCGTCCCATGCGCCTTTGCCATTGAGTCATGCCGGCCACATGACCACGGAGACATCTTCGGACAGCGCTGGCTCTTCGGCTTTGAAACGGAGATGAGCACTGCCCTCTAGAGTCGGCAACGACTAGCACGTATGTGCGAGGGGAACCTTTACCTTTAATAGATCCTTTTAAGAAGAGGTTGGACAAATATGTGTCTGAAATGGTATAGGGTTTCCTGCTTCAGCAGGTGATTGGACTAAAAGACTCTTTCAAACCAGCAGTCCCCTCTATCCAAAATGTACAACATAGGAGAACAAGCACATCAGGACTAGACTCAACAGTCCATCTGCATTTAAAAGGCAAAGGCCACTCTTTTGAAGACAGCAAAGTCCACATTTTGGAGAGAGAGGACCGCTGGCTTGAAAGAAGAATCAAAGAGGCCATCTATGTCAAAATTGAACAGCCCTCTCCCAACACATCACCTATCTCCAATCTACAACACAGTTCTTTCAACAGATTCAAGAAGGCTCCACACCAATTTGCACTACTTAGGTGACCCGCAGGACACAGATAAATCTCCAAGTGGCCTCCAAGACACTCTAAAAGGATGCAAATGACCAGCTGTCTGCAAAGAGTGTATATCCTTCCATTCCCCACCATCTAGTCAGAGCTGAAGAAGCTTCTTGGATGAGAAGTGAAACGTCTTCAAAAGAAAAAGAACACAGAAAGTCCAGTTGGCTCTTGAAAAAGCACCTTTTGGAAAAACATTTTGGAGAGAGAGGACCGCTGGCTTGAAAGAGCTTTGGAGTGCTTTGGAGAATAGCTTGACTTCCTCTTCTTCGGGGCAGCCCCTGAGATATCAGAAGACTGCTATCATGTCACCTCTAGTCCTTTTCATTAAACTAGACCAGGGGTCTGCAAACTTGGCTCTTTTAAAACTTGTGGACTTCAACTCGCAGAGTTCTGGGAATTGAAGTCCACAAGTCTCAAAACAGCCAAGTTTTCAGACCCCTGAACTAGACATACCCAGTTCCTGCAACCGTTCTTCATACGTTTTAGCCTCCAGTCCCCTAATCCTCTTTGTTGCTCTTCTCTGCACTCTTTCTAGAGTCTTCCTTGTCTTACCTTGGACCAGTTGAGTCTTTTCATGGTCACTTCAGGCTTAAATTCTTTTTTAGGTTTCAATCCGAAAGGCAGCAATTGAGGGGCACGGGAGTGTTGACCCCCAGGTAATCCATGTAGCGGAGGTGGGGGTGGCGGAATGCCAACAGGAAGATGGTTT
Source organism: Ahaetulla prasina (assembly GCF_028640845.1). Classification (NCBI taxonomy): domain Eukaryota; kingdom Metazoa; phylum Chordata; class Lepidosauria; order Squamata; family Colubridae; genus Ahaetulla; species Ahaetulla prasina. Next base: position 130,847,408 of record NC_080543.1, on the reverse strand, counting down.
TTTGACCCACTAGCAAAGGCGGGTGGGAGTGGGGGAGGAGGAGGTGGAGGTGGAATTGATCCAGTGGAAGCTCCTGGGACCACATCTGTGGGGCCTTCAAGAGATGTCAGCGGAGAAGCCTCGGTTAAGCCATTCTGAAAAGAAGCAAATGCTGGTATTTGGTAGTTGACATTTGGAATGTAAACACCTTTTCTTCTAAAACAAACAGAACAGAGGTTAGTAAATTCCGTCGTCAGTAAATTCAAGTAGGAATGGTTCTTATAGAAAATAAATTAAATAAATAAGGCAAACTTAGATCTTGAGAACTGTCGTGTCCCCCTCCCCTTCCGACGACCGGGTCTAGGAAGTCCGTATCAAGCGTGGCCACGAAGCCTCTGCAGCTTTGCCAAATTTCTTTCAGAGTTCTCAGGGCAGGCAGGAATCCAAGTTGTGACTTCAGCAAACCAGATGAGACTTTGCTTGACTCAAAGTTGCTTGACTCAAGCTGATCCTTTATATAGGCTGTGGGGTGTGGCTCCATGACTGAGCACTTATCCAGGCCTGCCCCTCCCTTCCTTCTGCTGACGTCGCCTCTCAGATCTCCGGAAGCGGGGATCCGTCCACTGTGAATTCCCTTCCTCTGGATCTGCTGCCGGTAATTCTAGCACGAGGCTGGCTCCCTGCTCACACGCTGTAGGAGTGAGGTTTGTTTGTTCATTCCTGACATTCTGTCAGTTCCTCTTCATTATCAGACTCTGAATCTGATAGCAGGCCCGGGAGGCGACAGGAGGGGCCCGGCTGAGGAGAGGAAGGAGGACGAAGCACAACAAGAACACAATTTTGGAGGGCAAAGAAAAATCGAAGTAGGTGAAAGGAGAAAGCAAAAACCGTTCCCAAAATATTGGTTTCAATCAACTGCCACGGTATATATAATGGGATGGAAGGACACGAATTGTGTAAGCAAGTAGTATTTTAATACTATAATGTTGTAATGATTCTTCTCCTCTTTTTACATTTTAATATTTTGTTCCTCTTTTTGTCAATTTATATAACTTTTGTCTTAAAAATAATTCATCACTATTTATTATTTCACAATTTTATTCTGTGATACAGACTGTATTATTTGTTATCCTGATATCTGTATTGTCCCTAAAATTTAATAGTGAGTTTTGCAATGAAAACATAGTCAGGTATCTTTAATCACTTAGGAGTATGATAAAACCGTGAACTTCAGCAGATTTTGTAAATTCCTGCTTATTTACTTTATTCTATTGCTATACATTTTTTCAATTGTTTTCCCTGTAAATGGGAGTATGAATCTCTCCCTCTCCCCCCCCCTCTCTCTATATATATGTTATTCAGGTTTTCTCCCGCATAACCCGAATAACCAAAGACCTACATACCTACATATCTTAAATAAATTGTACCACAGGAATAGTCAAGAACTATTTTGCCCCCAGGTGACAAGGTATGTCTATTTCATCTTTTTTCCTTTGCTTGTGTTGCTTTTCAAAAAGAAACTGATGATTATTGTAAGTTTTATGGCTAATCCATTTAGTCTGGTTCACTGAAAAGCAACAGATAAGCATATTTATTTTATAACTTTTCATATATATATATATATATATATATATATATTTATTTATTTATTTCGATTTTTATTTTTATATTTTTATAAAACTTCGTGCTCCCAGAAGCATGAAGTTGAAGCCTGAAGATGCTCCCACCCAATCAGTTCAAACCCCCACTAGCAGTTAAAAGGAAGAAACAGCTGCGATCACACATTGCTCCCAGAAGCACGAAGCTGAAGCCTGAAGATGACGAATGAGACTTCGTCGAAACGTCGCCAAGACACTTCCAATTTTACACGGGAGAAAACCCGAACAACCAAAGACCTATATATATCATTTTTAACTGTATCATCTAAACCAGGGGTCTCCAAACTTTGCAACTTTAAGCCTGGAGGACTTTAACTCCCAGAATTCTGGGGATTCTGGGAGTTGAAGTCCTCCAGGCTTAAAGTTGCAAAGGTTGGAGACCCCTGATCTAAACAATCCAACAACTAACACACAACACTCATCACAAGTGTAAAGGTAGACCTCAATTTAAAACTGTTCATTTAGTGACCATTCAAGGCTACAACAGCACTGAGAAATGGGACTTATGACTGTTTTTCACAGCATCCCGATGGTCACGAGAACAAAAATCCAGATGCTTGGCAACTGATTCATATTTATGACAGTTGCGGTGTCCTGGGATCCCCTTTTGCAACCTCCAGACAAGCAAAATCAAAAAAGAAACCGGAGTTACTACTATACACGATGGCCGTGATCCATTTACCAACTACGGCAAGAAAGGTCGTGTAACAGGGCAAAATCCACCTAACGATTTTCTCACTTAGCAACAGAAGTTTTGGGATCAAGTGTGGTCATAAGTTGGGGACTACCCGAAATTAATTTGAACTAGCTAAGTTAAGGAAGATGAATGGAAGGAAAGAGATGAAAGGGAGGGAGGGAGGAGATGAAAGAAAGGCAAGAAGGCAGGAGATGAACAGAAGGAAGGAAGAAAGGAAGGAAGGAAGGAAGGAAGGAAGGAAGGAAGGAGATGAAAAGAAGGAAGGAAGGAGAAGGGAGATGAATGGAAGGAAGGAGATGAAAAGAAGGAAGGAAGGAAGGAGATGAATGGAAAGAAGGAGGGAGGGAGGAGATGAATGGAAGGAAGGAGATGGGAGGGAGGGAGGAGATGAAAAGAAGGAAGGAAGGAGAAGGGAGGGAGGGTGGGAGATGAATGGAAGGAAGATGAAACGAAGGGAGGGAGCGTGGAAGGGAGGGAAGAGATGAAAGAAAGGCAGGCAGGCAGGCAGGAAGGAAAGAGATGAAAGGAAGGGAGGGAGGGAAGAGATGAAAGGGAGGGAGGGAGGAGATGAATGGAGGGAGGAGATGAATGGAAGGAAGGAGATGGGAGGGAGGGAGGGAGGAATAATACTGATACCAAGCAACTTGGAAGCTCTTTAAAATGAAAGAAAACTGTCCTAGCTGGGGACGATCACAAGTATTGTGTTACATAATGGTGAAGGAGGTGCACTGAGGGAGATAACAAGGAGAGGGCAATAACTCTCATTACTGATAAGTACTAGCTGGTATTGAAAATGTGCCACTAAATGTGCCACTAAATTCATATACTCCCCTTTCAAGATTGAGTAAGTTTGTAGACATTGCTATACCTGGAATATCATGCGCCATCATCTACCGACCTATACAAATGTGTGCACCAAACAATACTTGTTACCTTTCCTCCCATTTCTACTATTCTGCAATTGTATTTCAAGTATTATTGCCCTCATCACAACATCCTCAAAAGAACCACCACTTCCAACCAGAGGTGAGTTTTCAGCAGGTTTTGACCAGTTCTGGAGAACCGGTAGCGGAAATTTTGAGTAGTTCGGAGAACCGGTAGTAAAAATTCTGACTGGCCCCAAAAATTCTCTACCTCCCAAGTCCCACTGATGGGGATTTTGCAATATCCTTCCTCTGCCATGCTGTTGTGCCTCGCCCGCCCTCTTCTCCTCAGCCGGACCCCTCCCATCTCCTGCTATCTGAGCCAGAGACTGATAGTGAAGAAGAATGGCCTGACATGCCTCCAGCCCTGGCACCATGCCCGGACAGACTGAGCAAACAAACCTCCCTACAGCGTGTGAACACGAAGCCAGCCACGAGCTAGAATTGCCGGCAGCTGAGCAGGAGGACGAAAAGTGGACAGATCCCCGCTTCTGGAGAATGGAGAGGCGACGTCAGCAAAAGGAAGGGAGGGGCAGGTCTGGATAAGTGCTGAGTCATGAAGCCACACCCCGTGGCCTATATAAAGGATCTGCTTTTTGGCATTCCTTGAGTCAGGCAAAGTCTCATCTGGTTTGCTGAAGTCACACCTTGGATTCCTGCCTGCCCTGAGAACTCTGACAGGAATTTGGCAAAGCTGCAGAGGCTCCGTGGCCACGCTTGATACAGACTCCCAGACCCGGCCGTCAGAGGACGAGTGGGACATGACACATGCCCACCAAGCCATGCCACGCCCACCAAGCTACGCCCACAGAACCAGTAATAAAAAAAAATTGAAACCCACCACTGCTTCCAACCCAAGTTTTTCCCACCAAGGTAGAGGCCAAAAGAGAGGAAAAATGGTACTATGTATTCCTTATCCAGAAATGACAAAGCACAGAGTCGACGTCTTTTATTGCTTTTTACATTAACGTGGCAGCATACATCTGTTGCTGATTATTTTAACTGCACAAACAAGTCTCATAAATACAGATTATTATTTTTTTACCTCGTTTTGACAAGGTTTTCTTGCGCCTTCAAGAAGACTGATCTTTTCTTCCGTCTTCTGAAGCCGTGCCTTTGTCTCCTGGTGAGCTACAAACTCGTTTTCAAACTGCAACAGAAACGAGAAGGCACTGTGCATCATTAAATGTACAGGTGTAATTGTTCGTTGCCCTGAGTATTTTCATGCTGTTACCCAGATTTGCATATTATGCAATCCGTAAGTGGCTCAGGGGAGGTATGAAATCTCAAACTGACTTTTACTTCAAAACCAGGGGAGTGAGATGGATTAGACTCTGCTTGGCTCTTGACAAGTACATTGATTTTCATATCTTTTTCTTAAAACTCCATTACTGGTGTCTGTACAAAATAAACTGCTACATCAGTTCCAGGCTCCTGTAAAGATAGACGCTTGATCCTGGGATATCTTTCAACAAATCAATCCACTGGATTCAAGACTACCTTCATCATCTTATCCTTAAGATGTTGTTTTAAATGCTGTCCACCATTTCTTTAAATGACATCAGTTTATTAGATCAGCTCTGGCACCTGGTCTAGGTAAGAATAGAATAGAATAGAATAGAATAGAATAGAATATTTATTTATTTATTTATTTATTTATTTAATCAAATTTATATACCGCCCTATCTCCCGAAGGACTCAGGGCGGTGTACAGGCATTTAAAAACACATAAATACAATATAAAAAACAATTAAAAAACTTATTCTAAAAAGCCCGTTAATTTAGAATTAAAAATATAGAATAAAACCCAATTTAAAACCGATAATTTAAAATCTAGCTCAGTCCTGCACAGTTAAATAAATATGTTTTAAGCCCGCGGAAGGTCCGAGGTCCAAAGCTGACAAAGTCCGGGGGTAGTTCATTCCAGAGGGTGGGGGCCCCACAGAGAAGGCCCTTCCCCTGGGTGTCGCCAGACGACATTGCCACGCTGACGGCACCCTGAGGAGACCCTCTCTGTGAGAGCGCACGGGTCGGTGAGAAATATTCGGTAGCAGTAGGCGGTCCCGTAAGTAACCCGGCCCAATGCCATGGAGCGCTTTAAAGGTGGTCACCAGAACCTTGAAGCGCACCCGGAAAGCCACAGGTAGCCAGTGCAGCCTGCGAGGATGGGTGTTATCACGGGAGCCACGGGGCTCCATCTATCACCACAAGAGCCGCTGTTCTGGACTAACTGCAGCCTCGGATGCCCTTCAAGGGGAGCCCCATGTAGAGAGCATTGCAGTAATCCAGGCGAGACGTCACGAGTGCGTGAGTGACCGTGCATAGGGCATCCCGGTCCAGAAAGGAATAGAATAGAATAGAATAGAATAGAATAGAATAGAATAGAATAGAATAGAATAGAATAGGGTAGGGTAGGGTAGGGTAGGGTAGGGTAGGGTAGGGTAGGGTAGGGTAGGGTAGGGTAGGGTAGGGTAGGATAGGATAGGGTAGGGTAGAATAGAGTAGGGTAGGGTAGGGTAGGGTAGGGTAGAATAGAATAGAATAGAATAGGGTAGGGTAGGGTAGGGTAGGGTAGGGTAGAATAGAATAGAATAGAGTAGGGTAGGGTAGGGTAGGGTAGAATAGAATAGAATAGAATAGAATAGAATAGAATAGAATAGAATAGAATAGAATAGAATAAAGTAGACGTCTTTTATTGCTTTTTACATTAACGTGGCAGCATACATCTGTTGCTGATTATTTTAACTGCACAAACAAGTCTCATAAATACAGATTATTATTTTTTTACCTCGTTTTGACAAGGTTTTCTTGCGCCTTCAAGAAGACTGATCTTTTCTTCCGTCTTCTGAAGCCGTGCCTTTGTCTCCTGGTGAGCTACAAACTCGTTTTCAAACTGCAACAGAAACGAGAAGGCACTGTGCATCATTAAATGTACAGGTGTAATTGTTCGTTGCCCTGAGTATTTTCATGCTGCTACCCAGATTTGCATATTATGCAATCCGTAAGTGGCTCAGGGGAGGTATGAAATCTCAAACTGACTTTTACTTCAAAACCAGGGGAGTGAGATGGATTAGACTCTGCTTGGCTCTTGACAAGTACATTGATTTTCATATCTTTTTCTTAAAACTCCATTACTGGTGTCTGTACAAAATAAACTGCTACATCAGTTCCAGACTCCTGTAAAGATAGACGCTTGATCCTGGGATATCTTTCAACAAATCAATCCACTGGATTCAAGACTACCTTCATCATCTTATCCTTAAGATGTTGTTTTAAATGCTGTCCACCATTTCTTTAAATGACATCAGTTTATTAGATCAGCTCTGGCACCTGGTCTTGGTAAGAATAGAATAGAATAGAATAGAATAGAATATTTATTTATTTATTTATTTATTTATTTAATCATATTTATATACCGCCCTATCTCCCGAAGGACTCAGGGCGGTGTACAGGCATTTAAAACACATAAATACAATATAAAAACAATTAAAAACTTATTCTAAAAAGCCCGTTAATTTAGAATTAAAATATAGAATAAAACCCAATTTAAAACCGATAATTTAAAATCTAGCTCAGTCCTGCACAGTTAAATAAATATGTTTTAAGCCCGCGGCGGAAGGTCCGAAGGTCCGAAAGCTGACCAAGTCTGGCGGGTAGTTCATTCCAGAGGGTGGGGGCCCCACAGAGAAGGCCCTTCCTGGGTGTCGCCAGACGACATTGCCGCTGACGGCACCCTGAGGAGACCCTCTGTGAGAGCGCACGGGTCGGTGAGAGATATTCGGTAGCAGTAGACGGTCCGGTAAGTAACCCGGCCCAATGCCATGGAGCGCTTTAAAGGTGGTCACCAGAACCTTGAAGCGCACCTGGAAAGCCACAGGTAGCCAGTGCAGCCTGCGCAGGATGGTGTTATACGGAGCCACGGGGCTCCATCTATCACCACAAGAGCCGCATTCTGACTAACTGCAGCCTCGGATGCCCTTCAAGGGGAGCCCCATGTAGAGAGCATTGCAGTAATCCAGGCGAGACGTCACGAGTGCGTGAGTGACCGTGCATAGGGCATCCCGGTCCAGAAAGGAATAGAATAGAATAGAATAGAATAGAATAGAATAGAATAGAATAGGGTAGGGTAGGGTAGGGTAGGGTAGGGTAGGGTAGAATAGAATAGAATAGGGTAGAGTAGGGTAGAATAGAATAAGGTAGGGTAGGGTAGGTAGGGTAGAGTAGAATAGAATAGAGTAGAGTAGGGTAGGGTAGGGTAGGGTAGGATAGGGTAGAGTAGAATAGAATAGAGTAGAGTAGGGTAGGGTAGGGTAGGGTAGAATAGAATAGAATAGGAATAGAATAGAATATGTATTAGAGTAGAGTAGAGTAGAGCAGAATATGAATTAGTAGAGTAGAATAAAATATGAATGAGTAGAGGAAAAAGGGATGACAGAGAATGATGTGGCTGGATGGAGTCAATGAAGCAGCTGGCGTGAGCTTAAATGGACTCCAGAGGATGGTAGAGGACAGGAAGGCCTGGAGGAATGTTGTCCAAGGGGTCGCGATAGGTCGGACACGACTTCGCAACCAAGAGAAATGCATCCAAGAGAAATGGAAGATGAACGATAAAAAGAGGATGTGCAAACATTGCAACAGATAAATCCACACTCCAGAGTACAACAGTTAAGGGCTAGGAAAGCACAATAAAACAGTTCAATAAATCTCTTGACATTTTAACTGAAAATACGGTCTCCAGCTGTGGATCAGGGCAGCAATAACAGCAATCACTACCAAATGCCTTTCCAGCTGTTATGTTTTTGTAAGGGGGGGAGGAGGAGTCGGCAACATTTTGGTTCACAAAGCTAGGTTTTAATTTAAACCTAAAAGCCCAATCTCTATTTTTTTTTGCTGTCTCTCTTGTAAAACATGATTTTATTTTAAGCCCGAGAGATTGCAAGACATTTGGGCATGAACCTGGGGAGGCTTGTGAATAAAATTTCTCTAAAATTACCTTTTTTAAGAATTCTGAAGCTTTTCCTTCAAGTTCTTCCATTTTCTTCTGTTCGATACAGATATCTAGCAGAAAACAGCCTATATAAATCTTCTGGATAGCTTTTTACTGACTGGCCAGTTTCAGAGAGAACAGTCAATGGCAAAAGTAAAAATTATGCCACTTCATACCCAACCCTAAGATCAAGCAAAACTGTAAAGTAGTGTTGTCAAGAAAAAGGCATATTTACATCACTTCCATTAATGACTGACAGCTACGCTGCTGGCTTCAAATGGCAGTGACTGAAGTTTTCATAAAAAAACTTTAAAAACATTGGGATCACTTTAACTGACTGTAAGTCTGTAGAGATTCTCAGTCATCCAAGTCATGGTTGTCCCAAAGGTGCTTTTTTTCAGGAGGCAACTGGACTTTCTTGTTTTTTTCCCTTTTGAAGACGTTTCGCTTCTCATCCAAGAAGCTTCTTCAACTCTGACAGGGTCTGTTGTGGTCCGCCAGCAGCCTGCGGACCTGGCAGCGGAGTCGGACAGTGAGGAGGCTGGGGAGGACAATGGGCCAGTCCTGGAGTCAGGGGAAGGCCCAGACGAGGGCTCTGCATTGGACACAGATGGGGCCAGGGCCATCTGGGAGCGATGCATGGACTCTGGAGCCTCCAGAGGTGGACAGCAGAGAGGCAGAGGAACAGGAGGAGCCTGTTCCTAGTGTACGCATGCAAAGAGCTGCCAGAAGGCAAGAGCAGCTGAAGCAAAAAGGACAACTCAGGAGTAAGGCCAGAAGATGATTGGCCACTCCCACAAGGCTTAAAAGAGCAGCAACAAGCTGTTGGGTTCTTTGTAGGAAAGCAACATTGATTTCTGTGCTTCTTGTCAGCATCTCTTGAATTTTGTGGGGGTTTTGCCAAGAAAAGCCTTTGGCAGGTTGCCAAAGAGGGACTGGTTATTAAGAATTTTGTTTTGGACGAATTTTGTTTTAATAAAATAAGTTTGCTGAGGACTGAATTGTGTTGAGTAATCACTACTTCGGCCTTGGTCACAACAGGATCCTTCCATTCCCCACTATCCTGTTAGAGCTGAAGAAACTTCTTGGATGAGAAGCGAAACGTTTTCAAAAGGGAAAAAAAATAAGAAAGTCCAGTTGCCTCCTGAAAAAAAAAACCTTTAGACTTAACGGACTATAAGCATTTTTATTTATTTTTATTTATTAATCATATTTATACCGCCCTTCTCCTGAAGGACTCAGGGCGGTTTACAGCCATATTAAAACCATTTCTACAAACATTAAAATAAGATATAATAAAATATTTAAATTTGGCTGACACTATAAAACCCATCTAAAACTCCCAATGAAAACTATCAGGCCAGTCCTGCTCAATGAAACAGCCATGTTTTCAGCTCGCATTGAGCTGAATATAATAAGCATATAAGCAAACTATTGGCTCCAAGAATATTTTGGAGCAAAGGATTCAGGAAGTGAAGATGCAAGCCAAAAATAATAGTTTGGAAGCATTTTCTTCATAGGTAACAGAGATGCTGAGCAATTACATTATTGATTTTGATCGATACTCCCGGAAATGCTATTTGTAAGCGTGTCAGGATCGTGAAAGCATATATAGCAAGTATGCAGCTAAACCAACAAGAAAAAAAATAAGATTTATTGTGGCTTATTACCAAGTATATATACGCACGCGCACACATGCACACACAACTGGCAAAAACAAATGTACATCATTATAGAACATTTCCTGAATTTAATTTCTGGAACTATTAATTCATTCATCACATTTATGTAGCTTCCTAATTCATGTGTGGCATACAATAATAACGGTCCCTATGAAATCTGGGATCAGCAACTCCTTTTTTTTAAAAAAAAAATGTGATCTTTTATACGAGTATAAATAGGGAAGATGAAATACCTACCCAGTATGTGACTGAAATTTATATCCAGCCTTTTTCGGTAACTAAAATCTGGGTCCAGACCACTTCGATGTAAGACTACCTGTGAAACGCACTCTTCAATTAACTTGAAATACAAAGGTCTAAAGAAATGACAAGAAAAGAATGTATTTTAATTTCACACTTCCAAGGTGATATTGCTTTTAATGCAGGGTGACATGATAGCAGTAGTCCAATACTTGAGGGGCTGCCGCAAAGAAGAGTCCGGTGCTTTGGACCCCTCCAATACTTGAGGGGTCCAAAGCACCGGAGGGCAGGACAAAAACAATGGTTGGAAACTAATCAAGGAGAGAAGCAACCTGGGATTAAAGAGAAATTTCTAACAGGGTGGACAATTAACCAGTGGAACAGCTTGCCACCAGAAGTTGTATGTGCTTCATCACTGCAGGTTTTTAAGAAGAGACTGGACCGCTCGTCTGGAATTTGCATAGGGTGTCCTGCTTGAGCATGGGGTTGGACTAGAAGACCTCCAAGGTCCCTTCCAGCTCACTTAATTTCAGTAGATGTATCTTCTAAATCCAGTTGACAACGTGGAGTGGAGAGTGAGGGTTATTTCTACCCTCTCTTGGGCCTTTCCCTTGAGCTTCCTGTTCCTGTGCAAGAAATGTATTCTATTGTTTTTTGTAGGGGTCACTGCTAACTTTGTAGGGTGTCTGAGTCCCAGGCTTGGTTGAAGCATGCTGGGTGATGCAATGAAGGGGCTTGTTGTGCCATGTGCTGAGCTCTGCTGCCAGATGGTAGAGGGCTAATCCTATTATGACATGCATATCTTAATCTTTATACCGCCCTTCTGAGTCCTTCGGGAGAAGGGCAGTATAAAAATCCAATAAATAAATAAATAAATAAATCCCATCACTCTGGAGCTGAGGGTCTTTTGTCTTGTATACAATCCTGCTGGGGCTATTAAGAAAGGTGGGGGAGCTGCTTTTCAAGAGCATGTTTTCCCTTTAGGGAAATGTAATATTTTGTCTTTTTTAATATTTCCCAAAATATTTCATTCTTCTAGGAGAGGGGTGGGTGCTACCTTTGTACAGAGCGGAGATATCTTCTGAAAGATATCAAAAAGCAGCCCCAGTCTTCCTGCTATAGGAAAACGGCCTCAAGCAGAAGTCTTTAGGAATGGATATTTTGCATCCATTCAGAAAACTGGGCCACACTATTCATCAACAAAGAACAGCCAGAAACCCTAAATAAGTAACACAAACGGCTAGGAGCCAAAGTTGACAAGATTAGCTCAGACAAACAAAACACCTAGGAGTGATGGTGAACCTTCTTGGCAACAAGTGCCGAAAAGTTTGTGCGGAAAAGTTGCACACATATACGCTCGTCGGGGCCGCGCTCCAGAAAAGCCAAACTTCTGGGTTCTAGTGCACATGCGCGCCTGACGATTAGCTGGCCGACGCGCATGCGCAGGCCAGTTTTTAGCACTGCCTGACACAGGAAGGGATCGCGCTCTGGAAAAGCCGAACTTCCGAGTTCTAGTGTGCATGCGCGCACCTGATGATCAGCTGGTGGGATTGCATTCAAAACTGCCACGCTGTTGTGCCTCGTCCGCTTTCCCCGCAGCCGGGGCCTTCTTATCTGCTTCCGAACACTGAGGAATGTCCTAGCATGCCGCCCGGCCCCAGCCCTGGCTCCATGCCCAGACAGGCTAAGGAAGAAGAAGCGCCTCCAGCCCTGGCTCCATGCCCAGGCAAACGGAGCAACTAGACCCCTCTCCCTCCCCCACAGCATGTGAGCCTGAGGAAGGTCAATTTCCAACAGCTGCAGACTGGAGTGACCCTCGCTTCAGGAGAATTGATAAGCGGCGCCAACAGAAGGAAGGGAGGAGCAGGCCGGGATAAGTGCTGAGTCATGGAGCCACACCCCATGGCCTATATAAAGGATCTGCTTTCTGGCATTCTCTGAGTCAGGCAAAGTCTAACATATCTTGCTGAAGTCACTTTCTGGTCTCCTGCCTGCCTTGAGGACTTTGCTAGGACTTTGGCAGAGCTGCAGAGGCATGCCTGATTCGGATTTCCCTGACCCGGCCGTCAGCGGAGGAGTGGGACACGACACACGCGCACAAAGGACGCTGAACATCACATGCACATGCGCGCCAGAAATGCATAAGACAAACAGGCAAGGCCGTGTGTGCCGGGCAACATGGCTTTGCGTGCCACTTTGGGCATGCGTGCCATAGGTTCGCCATGACGGACCTAGGATTTGCACTTCCCCTCCTGCCTGTAGAGCCAGACATGACCCTTAGATGATCCTATAGCCGTGATGGCGAACCACACGGAAGTTGGACACAGAGCCATTTTTCTGGGCGCGTGAGGCTCCAGCTGGTGTTCGGGCTTCTGGTGCGCATGGGCGCAATTCAGGGGACCCAGCTGGTCTTCGGAGCTCTCCTGCGCTTGCGTGCGTGTTTGCACATGAGTGCGAGAGTACTGGTGCGCAGCACGTAGATGCGCAGATGGCATTCGCGTGTGCGCATTGCGCGTGAGGAAACCATGCTCATGTACAGATGGTGCGCGCAGCGCATGGTGGGGGCGCACGTGTGAAAGCGGTGCACGTGTGCAGATGGTGTGGTTGCGCACGGTGCGGACGCGCGCAAAAGCTGTGCGCATGCGCAGATGGTGCGGTCATGTGCGGAATATATGGGGAAGAGCCGCGCATTAGCCCGGATGGCACGCGTGTGTGCATAACACACGGAGCACGTACCTATTTGGTACTTGGCGAGTAAATGGTTCGCCACCACTGTCCTGTAGGAATCCGGCCACAAGCCATTCTTACACAGGAACAAGCACCTCTATCACAGAGCCCCAAAGAAGGTATAAAACCCCATCTACTCTCAATCCCATTCAGCCACCTCGGAAACATGCTGCTGTCATTAGCTACCACATAAGCAGCAATTTCCTTTCCTCCATTTTATTTCCGGCGCCTTTCTCCCGGCTTGGAACCGGATCCGATTTTGCTCTCTCCTGCGCAGGCTGCACTGGTTGCCGGTGGTCTTCCGGGTGCAATTCAAGGTGTTGGTCACCACCTTTAAAGCGCTCCATGGCTTAGGGCCAGGGTACTTACAGGACCGCCTGCTGCCACCGGTAGCCTCCCATCGACCTGTGTGCTTCCACAGGGAGGGTCTCCTCAGGGTGCCATCAGCCAAACAATGTCGGCTGGTGACCCCCAGGGGGAGAGCTTTCTCTGTGGTGGCTCCTATCCTCTGGAACGAGCTTCCTCTGGGGTTACGATCACTCCCCAACCTCCGGACCATCGGACGCGAGCTCAAGACCCTATTGTTTCATCGCGCAGGGCTGGCCTAATGTGTAATGTGTTGTTTTTAATTGGGGTTTTATTAGTTGATTTTAAAGATTCTTAATTGTTAGCCAAAATTTAATTAGATTTTTATATTGTTTTTAATTTATTTATTCACTATTGTGAATTCTGTTTTTATGCTGGCTGTGAACCGCCCTGAGTCCTTCGGGAGAAGGGCGGTATAGAAATCTAATAAACCTTAACCTTTTTTCTTCCAACACTTGCCTTTTCTCTGTGAACGAAAAGCGGCCGAGGCAGGATTCTCTTACAACGTTACTCCGGTAATAATGATCTTGCAAGGTAAATTGAGAGAATAACTGGCCCAAAGACGACACTTCCCCCCCACCCACCGCAGTAAGATTTTTATTCAAGAAGATGGAGTAAAGTTAGATGTCACTAATCAAACCGCAGCACTTTGCAGCATTCGCCTATTATAACACCTACTCAAAAAAAGTCACTTTTTTTATTCCAAGTACCTACCCGTACTAATTTGCATAAAAGCAGAAGAGGCTATTTCCAGAAAATCGGTCTGATTCCACCACAAAAATCTTTCTCAAAACCACAGCTTTGTATTTACCCATGAAGGAAACTAACCGTAACTATTTATTTATTAAAGATAAAGGTAAAAGTTCCCCTCGCACATATGTGCTAGTCGTTCCTGACTCTAGAGGGCGGTGCTCATCTCCGTTTCAAAGCCGAAGAGCCAGCGCTGTCCAAAGACGTTTCCGTGGTCATGTGGCCGGCATGACGCAACGCCAAAGGCGCACGGAAGGCTGTTACCTTCCCACCAAAGGTGGTCCCTATTTTTTCTACTTGCATTTTTTATGTGCTTTCGAACTGCTAGGTTGGCAGAAGCTGGGACAAGTAACAGGAGCTCACCCCGTTAGGCGGCACTAGGGATTCGAACCGCTGAACTGCCAACCTTTCGATCGACAAGCTCACCGTCTTAGCCTCTGAGCCACCGCGTACCCATTTCTTTATTACCAGACCAAAATTATAAAACCTCAGCTCATTATCGTGTGTTATGGATAGCCATTTGTCTGAAATGGTGTAGGGTTTCCTGCCTGGGCAGGGGGTTGGACTAGAAGACCTCCAAGGTCCCTTCCAACTCTGTTATTATGTTATGTTATCAAGGCAGCCTTTATCTGGTAAGTTTTTCCACTCTCGTGATTTTATTTTTGGCGCCAAGAAGATCCAAGTTAAATCCAGAGGTCACATACAGAGGCCACCCACATCTTTCTTGTGACTCCATTGAGCAAAGGTAACAACTGAAGATCTATTTTTATATTCTGAGGAGCTACAAAGTTTTTTAGGAACATGTCAACTCTTAAAAAAAAAAATCAGAACTCTTCTCTCAAATTAGGCTGGCCTTCTTGGCCTGCCACATCTGGCTTGACAGATGTTGCACACGTCTAAGTTCAGATTTATTTGAAGGTCTTCTATGAAACTAAGACACCGTAATAAAATTGGCAACAGATTGCATGACGTTTGTTACTGCCTAACAAATATCGAGATAGGAGCTTCAGCACATTTTTTTTTGTACCGTACAATTGTGTTCTTACCGTATAAAATTATCGTTTCGTATCATCAAGAGGTGCTGCAGTATAGAAAGGAAGTAGTTTTCTGCGCTTGTATCCTTAACGGTGTTCCACACTGAATTAAAAACATCATTTGCATCAGTGATCAAATTTAAGGATAAAATCTTTCAAGTGGTTTGTAAGTTGAAGATTTGTTCTTCTTTTCGAGAAGTATTTAGATTTTTGCTGAAATTATGTACATTTTTTAAAAACGCAATCGGTGAGGAAAACCGATTTTCCGCATTTTTCGAACTATAAGATGCACTGGAGTATATGATGCGCCAAGATTTCGAAGAGGTAAACAAGGTGAAAAAAGTTTTTGCTCTCCCCAGGCCCGTTTTTCACAAAAACGGGATGCACAGAGGGTTTGGAAGGCCTGAAGAGTGCTTCTGGGGACTGGGGAGGGCAAAAACACGATGCATGGGGGGTCTGGGAGGCCAAAAACAGGCCCGTTTTTCTTAAAAACCGGGCCTGCAGAGTGCTCCTGGGGGCTGGGGAGGGTAAAAATGCCATTTTTGCAAAAAACGGACCCATTTTTGACCTCCCAAACCCCCACGTGTCGTGTTTCTGCCCCCCCCCCCAGCCCCCAGGAGCACCCTGCAGGCCTCCCAAACCCTCTGCAGGCCGTTTTTGAGAAATACGGGCCTGTTTTTGGCGAAAACGGGACACGCAGGGGCAGGCTTTGGGAGGCCAAAAATGGCTGTATTCAGTGTATAAGACACACCCACATTTCCACCCTCTTTTGGGGAAGGGGAGGGCAGGGGGGGGCGTCTTATAGTCCGAAAAGTATGGTATGTTTTTGACCACAAAATGAGTCATCTGCCACTAATCAATTTTGTTCCAGAACTTCTTGGAACAACATAGCAATTCTTACATTTTATCCAGGATCCGAACCTTTAACTATCACCGGATGAGAATTGCCAAAGTTTAGTTTGACCATATAAATTGAGTCAACTAAGAATCAATCACAATTTGGATGCTGGCTACAAAATCTGGTTAATTGATTGCAAATTCCCATATATATATATATATATATTTGTTCTTTAAAGGATATTTGAATTCTGATCTGATGTCATCTAAGCGGTGATAAAATTCAATCATATCTTCCTCTTTGTGTTCACTGAATACTTTCAGCTGGATATCCAAAGCTTCATTCCTTATGCATCTCAGCAGCTGCAGTGGGAAAGCATCAACAGTTTTGTAATTAATAACTGCCTCTTAAAATGAGTTATTTTGAACAAAACATATGTATCCAAAGCTAATAATTTGGGGGATTTATGCTATTCAAATATGTACTTTGCAAAACAATTTTTACAGGAGGCAGTTTGATCTGTCTTAATAAAAAAACAAGTAAGTCTATAAGGCACTTCACACTTCTTCTCATTGGAATCTTTTTAATTTAAATATTAATTTAGGCGTACACATACTTACCGGCAGTTGCTCTTTTAATCCACAACGCATAAATTCATTCCGAATGTGGAGTCTGAAGTCCAAATCGTCAGGAGTTGTAACCAAGGCATTGATGAACTGCATACAAGCTATCTACAAAATGCAAAAATTTTGATCTTCAGGATTTAGCTGGCCTTCATTGATTTGTAGCACTAGCACTTAGACTTATATACCGCGTCACAGTGCCTTAAAGCCCTCTCTAAGCGGTTTATAGAGTCAGCATATTGCCCCCAATAATCTGGGTCCTCATTTTACCCACCTTGGAAGGATAGAACGCTGAGATAGATAGATAGATAGATAGATAGATAGATAGATAGATAGATAGATAGATAGATAGATAGATAGATAGATAGATAGATAGATAGATAGTGTTGTGGTCCGCCAGCAGCCTGCGAAGCTGGCAACGGAGTCGGACAGCGATGAGACTGAGGTGGGGCCAGGGCCATCAGGAAGTGAAGTGCGGACTCCAGAGACGGATAATAGTGAGGCAGAGGAACAGGAGGAGCCTGTTCCTAATGCACACATGAGAAGAGTTGCCAGAAGGCAAGAGCAGCTCAAGCAAAAAGGACAACTTGGGAGTAGGGCCAAGAGATGATGGGCCCTTTCCCACAAGGCTTAAAACAGATCAGCAACAGCATTTGGGCTTTGCCGGAAAACAACGTTGGTAGCTTCGTCTTCTGCTTCGTCTTCTGCTTCGTCTATGTCTTGCATTTAATTTTGTGACTTCTGAACGTTTGCCAAGAAAGGCCTTTGGCAGTTTGCCTAATTGGACCAAGGTTGGTGATAGGACTGAGGAATTTGTTTTGGGAGGGATTTGTTTTAATTTGAGTTGAACGACACTGGGAATGAAGTAATTCTCAGCTGTTTGAATAAAGTTTGTTTGTTTTTTCACGGACTGAGTTTCTTATTACCTACTTGGGCCTGGGACACAACAGACAGACAGATAGATAGATAGATAGATAGATAGATAGATAGATAGATAGATAGGTAGGTAGGTAGATAGATAGATAGATAGATGATAGATAGATAGATAGATAGATAGATAGATAGATAGATAGATAGATAGATAGATAGATAGATAGATAGAACACTTAGACTTATATACTGCTTCATAGTGCTTTACAGCCCTCTCTAAGCGGTTTACAGAGTCAGCCTCTTGCCCCCAACAAACTGGCTCCTCATTTTACCCACCTCGGAAGGATGGAAGCCAGTCAGGATTGAACTGCTGGCAGTTGGCAGAATTAGCCTGAAATGCTGCATTCTAACCAATGTGCTTTTATGGTTTTGTCTTCATAATATGTCCTCAGTATGAAACTTCCAGAGAAAACAGACACCTCTGGCATAGCCAACAGTAACTTGTTATTTTATTGCTATGAACATTTTTAAATTGTTATGTCATGAACAAATACTGTATCTATGTGTAGTTGGGGGCGTGTTACATATAAAATAACGTTATTCAAAAGAGAACAGCTATATCATGTCAGAGGATTATTAAACGTTTCCATTTTTTTTCTGCCAAAAAACTATCATCAACTGTAGCAGTGATAATGAACAAAATTTATGCACGGTCACTCACGCCCTCGTGACGTCTCGCCTGGATTACTGCAATGCTCTCTACATGGGGCTCCCCTTGAAGGGCATCCGGAGACTGCAGTTAATTCAGAATGCGGCTGCG
Source organism: Ahaetulla prasina (assembly GCF_028640845.1). Taxonomy (NCBI): domain Eukaryota; kingdom Metazoa; phylum Chordata; class Lepidosauria; order Squamata; family Colubridae; genus Ahaetulla; species Ahaetulla prasina. Next base: position 130,829,214 of record NC_080543.1, on the reverse strand, counting down.
CGGGTTATAGAGGGAGCCCCTCGTGGCTCCCGTATGACACCTATCCTGCGCAGACTGCACTGGCTACCTGTGGCCTTCCGGGTGCGCTTCAAGGTTTTGGTAACCACCTTTAAAGCGCTCCATGGCATAGGGCCTGGGTACTTACGGGACCGCCTGCTGCTACCAAATACCTCTCACCGACCCGTGCGCTCTCACAGAGAGGGACTCCTCAGGGTGCCGTCGGCTAGGCAGTGTCGTCTGGCGACACCCAGGGGAAGGGCCTTCTCTGTGGGGGCTCCCACCCTCTGGAACGAACTCCCCCCAGGACTCCGTCAACTTCCGGACCTCCGAACCTTCCGTCGTGAGCTTAAAACACATTTATTCATCTGCGCAGGACTGGACTAGATTTTAAATTTATAGTGGTTTTAATTGGTTTTAATATTTATACTATTTTTAATAATTTGGCTTTTAGAATAAGTTTTTTAATGGTTATCTTAATTTGTACATATATGTTTTTTACTTGCCTGTGAACCGCCCTGAGTCCTCCGGGAGATAGGGCGGTATACAAATACGATTAATAAATAAATAAAATAAATAAATAAAATTTAAATGTTTATTTTAGGGATTTAACGGAGTTTGTCCCAAAAGTGCTTTTTTTTCTCCATGAGGTCACTGGACTTTCTTGTTTTTTCTTTGAAGATGTTTCGCTTCTCCTCCAAGAAGCTTCTTCAGCTCTGACAGGATGGTGGGGAATGGAAGGATTTGTATTCCTTGCAGACAGCTGGTCCTTTGCATCCTTTTAGAGGGTCCTTGAAGCACTTCCATTCCCCACTATACTGTCAGAGTTGAAGAAGCTTCTTGGATGGGAAGCGAAACGTCTTCAAAAGAAAAAAAACAAGAAAGTCCAGTTGTCTCCTGAAAAAGGCACCTTTGGGACAACCATGACCTGGATGGTGCAGAATCTCTAAAGACTTTTAACGGAGGTTAAGTTTTACAAATACTGGATAAACACAGTTTCCAGTTCATTATTCTTTCTTTAAAACAACATACGATGATTAAAAACAACAAAAGATGCCTCTGGCATTACAATTAAAAGAACTTTATGGGTTAAAATCGAACTGCGATGCTATTATATTTCTTTTAGGTTAATCAGGAGGAATTAAGTCTTTCAAGGTCAGTGGTCCCTCAATTTTTTGGGACACCAGGGATTGGTTCCGTGGAAAACAATTTTTCCAGAACAGTGTGTGTGTGTGTGTGTGTTTGTGTGTGTAAAGATCCTGCGCATACACAAATGAAATTTTGCTCGTTTGTGCAGACCGGTTCCTAACAGCTCATGGCCCGGTACCGGTTCATGGACCAGGGACTGGGGGTCCCCTGTTCTAGATGACATAGAAAGCTAGTATGTTTAGGAAAGGTATGTCTAGGTTAAAGTGATTTAATATATTTCCTCTGCTGAAAAAGGAAAAGCAATTAACGGCACCTTTCATAAAAAAAAAAATGGAACGCATATTCCCAAATCATGATAGCATAACTGCTTAAATCTCAATTTGTTGGTTGGTCAAGTTGTTGGTCAGTTGATTGATCACCGATTTAACTGAAAGTATCCATGCAGTTGATTTTTTTTTTTCTAACCTGGCAAATTTTAACTACAGAGGTGGCATAGGAGAGACCATTTTCAAATTCTAAGTGCAATAGTCAATTTAATGAATGAGCATTATCTAGTTGCATCCGAGGCTGAATAATTGTCCCGGAATTGTCTTTTTCTTCAAGCGCGCTTACTGCATAAGTTACATTTATTGGTTTTAAAACGCCACCAAAAAACGTTACTTACTTGCAGGTGGACTGAATTTTCCTCGAGTCCCTTCAGAATGGGGCCAAATCGGTCAATACCTCTCTCTTCTGCTTCTGTAGTCAAGGCTTTCAATATTTTTTCCAAACTGTGGAAGGAAGGAAGGAAAGAAGGGAGGGAGGGAGAGAGGAAGGAAGAAAAAAGAGAAGGAAGAAAGGGAGGTGAGATGATGGAAGGAAGGAAGGGATGTGAGATGGGAGGGAGGAAGGAAGGAAGGAAGGAAAGGATGTGAGATGAAGGGAGGGAGGGAGGGAGGAAAGAAGGAAAAAGAGAAGGAAGGGAGGGAAGGAAGGAAGGAAGGAAAGATGATGGATGGGAGGGAGGGACAGAGGGAGGGAAGAAGGAAGGAATGAAAAAGGGAACAAAAAAGGGAAGGAAGGGATGTGAGATGGAACAAGGAAGGAAGGAAAGAAGGAAGGAAGGAAGGAAGGAAGGAAGGAAGGAAGGAAGGAAGGAAGGAACAAAAAGGAAGGGATGTGAGATGAAGGAGGAGCGAGGAAGAAGGAAAAGGAAGGAAGGAAGGAGGGAAGGAAAGAAGGAAGGAAGGAAGGAAGGAAAAAAAAAGGGGAGGAAGGGAGGTGAGATGAAGGGAGGGAGGGAAGAAAGAAGGAAAAAGGGAAGGAAGGGAGGTGAGATGATGGAAGGAAGGGAGGGAAAGAGAGAGGAAGGAAGAAAAAGGGAAGGAAAGAAGGTTATATGATAGATGGATGGATGGATGGATGGATGGATGGATGGATGGATGAATGGAAGGAAGGAAGGGAGGAAGGAAGGAAGGAAAGATGATGGATGGGAGGGAGGGAAAGAGGGAGGGAAGAAGGAAGGAAGGAAAAAGGGAACAAAAAAGGAAAGGAAGGGATGTGAGATGAAGGGAGGGAGCGAGGGAGGGAGGGAGGAACGCATACTTCAGTCTCACGTCTTAAATACATCTATTTCAAGAGGCTTGCAATAAATCATCAAGCAATATTTCCCAGATACATCCTATCACCAACCATTCCCAACGAAGTTCACTATTCAGGGACATTTCCACCCTGGAATACTTGTGCTGGAAAATCCTCACTGGATCCCAAAGCAAAGCATCTGTCGAAAAACATCACCTCTGCTTTGACGCCAACACAATTTGGTGTCAAACAATTGAACGCAATTTGTTTCCGATGAAAAGCATGATTCAATTCTTTAAAAAAAAAAAAAAGCTGTTCTACATTAATTGGCTGCCCACGTCGGGAATGTGACCCTTACATGTTTTCCTCTCCAATGATGCATATCGCAGACAGAAGTTTAACTCCATCCGTCGTCATGTGGATGTGTTTGGGATCAATGGTTTTGGCCAGTAACGAAAAACTTCTTTCTTCGCTCATTATTCTCTCCAAACCGTACTGAAAGTCAAGGAGTAAAAAATTAACAGGAGGCAGGTAGTGATGGTTAAAAGCTTTATATATGCAGATAGTGAGCTGCCATGCTTTCATATACATCTCAAGAAAAATCTATGAAAGCCTACAAAGATATGTAGAGTTTCAAAGGGCACTTCCACAAGAGGTCAAACGGAGGTTGACTTCAATGCTTTTTTCTTTTTATTTAATATGTTTTCTTCCTTCTCATCTCACTTGCATATATACTGTTTTTACAACTCACTTCTGTCAATGCTGTTAACTCATAACATATATACGGTAAAGGCAGTCTTTGTCTTACAACCACTTCTTCCCATAGGTGCTTTTTCAAGAGGTCACTGGGCTTTCTGGTTTTTCTTTGAAGACTATTCACTTCTCATCCAAGTAGCTTCCTCACTTCTGACTGAATGGTGGGGAATGGAAGGATGGATACTCCTTGCAAATAGCTGGTCATTCGCATCCTTTTATATCAGTGGTAGTCAACCTGGTCCCTACCGCCCACTAGTGGGCGTTCCAGCTTTCATGGTGGGCGGTAGGGGTTTTGTCCGATACGGAAGCACTTTCTTTTTTTAAAATTTAATTGACTTTTTAAAAAAATTTCATAGCATTATTTAAAAACATTTTCATTAGGTTTTCATAAAATTCCCCATGACAATTTAAATTTCTGAAAATATACTATTTGTATCGCCCGCGCATAAGTTTAATTCATGTTACGTAAGTGAAACTAAATGGTGCTATAGTGCGACCGTAAACAAAAGAACCTTGTACCAGAATAGCTCGCACATCTCCCCCCACACCACCCAGCTGTAACAGACAAGCAAAGCTGGTAGCCAGCGCCGCCGCCCCCCACCCCCCACCACCAAACCTACTTTATAAATCACCATTACTGTGGAACCTTCGGGCGGTTAGAAAATTTTACTAGATACGAAAGTGGGCGGTAGGTACAAAAAGGTTGACTACCCCTGGTATAGAGGGTCGTTGAGGCCACTTGGAGGTTTATCTGTGTCCTCAGGGTCACCCTTAAAGAGGCCATCTGTGTCAAAATTGAACAGACCTCTCTCAAGAGAGGGGGAGGATACAACATCATCTATCTCCAGTCTACAACACAAGTCCTTTCAACAGTTCCAAGAAGGCTCCACACCAATTTGACCCTGAGGACACAGATAAACCTCAAAGTGGCCTCAACGACTCTCTAAAAAGATGCAAATGACCAGCTGTCTGCAAGGAGTATCAATCCTTCCGTTTCCCCACCATCTAGTCAGAGCTGAAAAAGCTTCTTGGATGGGAAGCGAAACGTCTTCAAAAGAAAAACTAGAAAGTCCAGCTGCCTCTTGAATAAGCACCTTTGGGACAACCATGACCTGGATGATTGAGACTCTCAATAGGCAAACCATTTCTTTCGTGACTGTTCAAAGCGACTGGACTTTCTGACCAATATGTCCATGGAGATGGTGCAGCAGGCCGAAAATGTGAAAAACGGTCATGTCACCTTTTTCAGTGCTGTTGTAACTTTGAATGGTCATTAAAAGCCAAGCATTGCCTGTATGTGTACGGTGTCAAACACAAGGCCCGTGGGATGCGGCCCACAATCTGATCAGATGCAGCCCGTGGGGCCATCCTGGAAAATATACGGGAGCAGCGTGCATCGCTTTTGGCCCGGTCTACCCAGTGTGAAGAGGATATATCGGGCTAGCAATTTGGAGAGTGGTGTCACGCCCACCCAGTCGGACATGCCCAGTGAGTAGCATCAAGATGGCCACTCCCACCCAGTTGGTCACACCCACCCAGTCGGCCACACCCATCCGGCCCTGCGAGGTCAACCACAGCCTTGATGCGGCTCACAATGAAATTGAGACCCCTGGTGTAAGCCTTTCAACTTCAAACAATTAAGCAAATGAGCGTACTTACCTTGTTATTCATAAAAGCTTTTAAGCACTGAATTATCTTATGCTGTATCTTCTTCAGGAACTTGTCCTGTCTGAATGCAAGAAGATGCCAAAATTATATCATGTTGGTTACTGTCCACCCATTCTTTCTCAGAATTAGAGACTTCTTAGGAAACTTACTGTTTGGTTTCAACCAGTCTTTCCAAGAGATCCAATAATAATCCGAGCCCTTCACGTCCAAAGTTCTCAACCCAGCTGCAAAAAAATAATAATATTTCTATATTAATCTTTGGCATTGATAATAAATGGATTCAAGCCAATAACCACAAAGATGCAACTGTTGTGGTCCGCCAGCAGGCTGTGGACCTGGCAGCGGAGTCAGATAGTGAGGAGGCTGGGGAGGACAATGGGCCAGTCCTGGAGTCAGGGGAAGGTCTAGACTAGGGCTCTAGAGCCAAAGATGGGGCCAGGGCCATCTGGGAGCGATGCACAGATTCCGGAGCCTCCAGAGGCGGACAGCAGAGAGGCAGAGGAACAGGAGGAGCCTGTTCCTAGTACACGCATGCAAAGAGCTGTCAGAAGGCAAGAGCAGCTGAAGCAAAAAGGACAACTCAGGAGTAAGGCCAGATGCTTGGCCACTCCCATAAGGCTTTAAAGAGCAGCAACAAGCCGTTGGGTTCTTTGTAGAAAAGCAACATTGATTCCATTGCTTCTTGTCTATTGAACTTTGTGGGGGGTTTTGCCAAGAAAAGCCTTTGGCAGGTTGCCAAAGACATCAAAGGTTGGTGATAAGGCCGAAGAATTTGTTTTGGAGTAAAGCTGAGAATGAATTAATTCTCAGCTGTTTTAATAAACTAAGTATGTTCAGGACTGAATTGTGTTTGGTAATCACTACTTGGGCCTCAGTCAAACAGCAATATGATAATCAGTGCCTAAATTCTTCAATTCCTGGCTGTGCCGTTTAGTTTCTGTAAACTATAGAAAGAGGAAATCAAGGTGGCATTGTGGATTCTGGAGATGGATACAATATCCGTGATAATATATCTTTATAAAACAAGTGTTCATTTTCTCTTTGTCTGCCTTGTTATTTATCATATTGCAAAACAGAAGATACATCAGAAGAGGCATAGCAGACTTCATATATTCAGTATATGTTTTTTAAAACAATGGCACTTTTAAAAATACAGGTAGTCCTCGACTTACGACCATAATGGAGCCCAAAATTTCTGTGGTTAACGGAGTGAGTTTTGCCCCATTTTACGACTTTTGTGAACTTCTCCCCAGTCCCCCAAAAAATAATAGCGAGAAGTATTTCTTGTCTCAAAGTGTAGGAAGGCAGATCTGCATGTTAACAAGATTTTTTTACAGACGTGCATACAATAAAGATGAAATGTCCCTGTAATTCCGTATTTTAATGCTATGTACAGGTAGTCTTCGAGTTACGACCACAATGGAGCCCCAAAAATAGGTTGCTAAGTAAAAAAAAAAAAAAATTCGTTAGGTGAGTTTTGCCCCATTGTACGACTTTTCCTGCCTCCGTTTTTAAGCGAATCACTGCAGGTGATCCGTTAGTAACCCGGTTGTTATGTGAATCTGGCTTCCCCAGATTGACTCTGCATGTCAGAAGGTCGCAAAACGCGATCCCCCGACCTCGGGACACAGCAACGGTCGTTAAGTACGAACCAGTTGCCGAGCTTCTGAATTTGGATCCCACGATCATGGGGACGCTGGAAAAGTCACAACTGCGAAAAACTGTAGTCAGTGCCGTTGTAGCTTTGGATGGTCACTAAATGAACTGTTAGAAGTCAAGGACGGCCTGTTAGACAGGATTTCTTTCTGGAGACCCCCGCTTTCATTCCTGGTCAGATAGAAAGCAAGTCCTTTCCTTTCCTTTCCTTTCCCTTCCCTTCCCTTCCCTGTCCTGTCCTGTCCTGTCCTGTCCTGTCCTGTCCTCTCCTTCTTTCCCTTCCCTTCCCTTCCCTTTTCTATCGGCTACTCTTCTATCATAGCTTGCAAAACTTTTAATGCTGGAAGGTTAAAAGTTGACTCTGGCACACTCTCCTAGCACGGAGAAGTTAATTGTTCTGACCGAGGCTTCCCCAGCAGCACAAAGCCGAGTCCTCGTCCCGATAAACCCCTTTTATTTAATTGACAGTTAATTCCTCTCCAGCAAAGTCTTTCCTCTCCCAAGAGACTTCACAATTACCGACCTTTATCAGGCTTGGAGAGTGGCCAGGCCGATATCTTTCAGACGCTGCAATACTTAGCAAGAATGCAGTAAGGAACTAATTGTCTCCTGCAAACTCCACTCCCCTTTCGCTCCTCTTTTATTCCCTCTGGGAGGGGCCCTTCATCGTCCACCTGTGGCCTTACTCCCAAGTCGACCCTTCTTCTTTAGCTGTTCCCTTCGTCTGGCAACTCTGCGCATGCCAACATTGGGAACAGGCTCCAGCTGTTCGTCTGCCTCACTGATGTCTGACTACAAAGGCAGCTGATAACAGGCATATGGCCCTGGCCCCTTCTCTGCCTCTGACACAGAGCCCTCATTAGAGCCTTTCCCAGACTCCAGGACTGACCCATGTTTTTCCCCAACCTCCTCACTGTTCAAATCTGCTGACAGATCCGCTGACGGGCCACAACACTAATAATCACAGCTTATTCTTTGTAAATCTTTTCCTCGACTCCTACAATTTACTCTTCACTGCCTCTTCCCAGGCTTTCCTCTCGTCTCCTCTGCAAAAAGAGGGACAAAGTTCCCATCCTCCGGGAGATTTTATGCCCTCCATGATCTCTCTTCCTTTCAAAAGCGAAAGCAGGTGTTCAAAAAACAATCCCAAAGCCTGCATAACATTACATAAAACTTTCACTATATCACACTCCTTAGTCAGGAAAGGGGAAAAGTCCATGGAGATCCTCAGTCATCCAGGTCATGGTTGTCCCAAAACTGCCTTTTTGGGAGGGAGACAATTGGACTTTCTTGTGTTTTTTTTTTCTTTGAAGAGGTTTCGCTTCTCATCCGAGAAGCTTCTTCAGCTTCTGATGGGTACTTCTCAGAGCTGAAAAAGCTTCTCGGATGAGAAGCAAAACCTCTTTAAAGAAAAAAAACAAGAAAGTCCAGTTGCCTCCCGAAAAAAAGCACCTTTGGGATAAGGAAAGGAAAATGTGGATTAGGTTAACAAGCTGTAGTTGCCACATGCAGCATTTCCTGCCGAGGATTAAAATGACACAATGCCAATCAGGCACACTGCACCCAGTTTTGCACAAAGCATGGTGTACAGATTAGGGACCAACCTACAGATTAGGGTGATCCCTATTTTTCTACTTGTGTTGTGTCTCGCCCGCTCCCCCTGCCGCAGCCGGGCCCCTCTTATCTCCTGCCGGATGCTGATAGTTCGGAAGAATGTCCTGGCATGCCTCCAGGCCCCAGCCCTGGCACCATGCCCGGACAGGCCGAGCAAGACGAAGGGCCTGACGTGCCTTCAGCCCCCAGTCCTGGCACCTTGCCCAGGCAAACGAGCAACTAAACCCCTCCCCCACAGCATGTGAGCCTGAAGAATGTGAGGCCAGTCATGAGCTAGGATTGCCAACAGCTGGAGGCTGGAGAGATCCTCGCTTCCGGAGAGTTGAGAGGCGACGTCAGCAAAAGGAAGGGAGGGGCAGGCCTGGATAAATGCTGAGTCATGGAGCCATAGTCCATGGCCTATATAAAGGATCTGCTTTCTGGCATTCTCTGAGTCAGGCAAAGTCTAACTTGGATTGCTGAAGTCACTTCCTGGTTCCCTGCCTGCCTTGAGAACTCTGATAGGACTTTGGCAGAGCTGCAGAGGCACGTTTGATACAGACTTCCCCGACCTGGCTGTCAGCGGAGGAGTGGGACACGACAACTTGCATTTTTTTACGTGCTTTCGAACTGCTAGGTTGGCAGAAGCTGGGACAAATCACGGGAGCTCACCCCGTTACGCGGCAGCACCAGGGATTCGAACCGCTGAGCTGCCGACCTTTCGATCGACAAGCTCAGCGCCTTAACCACTGAGCCACCGCGTTCCTGCTTTAGAATATTTTAAATTAACTAAAATTTAAAAAATCACATTTCTTCACAGCAGATATTGAGATAGAAAATGTTACATTTGCTCTAACTTTTGTACCGGGTAGACACGCTACTTCTCAGGTCACAGCGATATCAAAAGCCTGGACCTCTTATTATTTATTAAGAACCAATTTTTGGTCTTCCCACTAAAATGTTCTTCATTTTAAAAAAAAAATATCTGTGGACTATGTGTAAATCCGTCGTGTTCGTGTTCATATATCCCTGCAAGCAAATTATCCAGATATTGCCATTAAAAAATACCCTATATCCACTTACTTAATCGAGTTCTAATTTTAGTGCTAGAGACCCTGGACAAGATCATAATGATATGAAGATTAATTCAAGAAGTAATGAATGTGCAACCAGATCAAGCACATCAATAGCAGCGTAATAATCTCCTGATGAGACCTTTCCTGGCTTGTGGGGGGGGGGGGAACTAGTTTCCAGAATGCAGGGAAATATATTAAGCTACCAAGCCCATATTTCTCTTATGTGGCTTGGCCCAGTGGTAGTCAACCTGGTCATTACTGCCCACTAGCGGACGTTCCAGCTTTCATGGTAGGCGGTAGGGGTTTTGTGTGATAAGCACTTTCCTTTTTTTTTTTTAATTTGACTTTTAAAACATTTTCATAGCATTATTTAAAAACATTCTCATTCGGTTTTCATAAAATTCCCCGTGACAATTTAAATTTCTGAAAATACACTATTTATATCACTCATGCATAAGTTTAGTTCACGTTACGTAAGTAAAACTAAATGGCGCTACAGTGCGACAGCAAACAGAAGAGCCTCATCCCAGAATAGCTCGCGCATCTCCCCCCGAACTGGTGGGCAGTTAGAAAATTTTATTACTAACAGAGATACGAAAATGGGCGGTAGGTATAAAAAGTTTGACTACACCTGGCTTGGCCAATGACCGTATATTTTAATACAATTAAATTCTATCAAGGTCCTTGACTTACAACAGTTCGTTTAGAGACCTTCCAAAGTTACAATGGCGCTGAAAAAGAGACTGACGACCATTTTTCCACATTTACGGCCGTCGCGGCCATCCCCGCGATTCACATGATCAAAATCCCAACGTTTGGCAACTGACTCACATTTATGACGGTCACAGTGTCCGTCACATGATTCCCTTTGGCGACCTTCTGACAAGCAAAGTCAATGGGGAAACCAAATTCCCTTCACAACTGTGTTGCTAATGTAACAACTGCAGTGATTCATTCAACAACGGTGACAAAGCTCACTTAACAAAAGGGTTAAACGGTGGTCATAAATCGAGGACTATCTGTATATGCGGTTTCATTTCTAAAAAATGAATTGTGGCACTTGTAAATTCAATTTCAAATGGTCAGGAATGAAATCCGGGATACCGGTGAGAACCATATTAAAACAAGCGATGATTGTCAGTAAGGAATTATTTTCACAAATAATATATAATTTAACTCCCATAAAAGGCTGAATGGAAGGTAGCTGCAATGTATAAACACAACGTTCATGAAACCAGCTTTTATTTATGACTGTAACTTTGTTGCTTGTATTCTTACGATTTATATTGATATTGTTTCTTGACTGCTTATTTGTACCCTATGACTGTCATTAAGTGTTGTACCTTATGATTCTTGATGAACGTATCTTTTCTTTTATGTACACTGAGAGCATATGCACCAAGATAAATTCCTTGTGTGTCCAATCACACTTAGCCAATAAAGAATTCTATTCCTATTCTATTCTATTCTATTCTATTCTATTCTATTCTATTCTATTCTATTCTATTCTATTCTACTTTACTCTATTCTACTATTCTATTCTATTTTTGTTAGAAAGTTTTGCTGAAGTGTTGCGTTACCTGACAGGGTTACTAGTTAGCGATACCCGAAGAGATTCTAGGCAGCTGACAAGTTTTTCATCCACTGTTCCAGACTTCAATTCATAGATGAATTCCTGAGGTAAAATCTGCTTTCTATTCTTGAGGCTTCCCTGAAAGAACATAGTCAGCCATGTTATGAAACAAATATAATGTTCGCATGCATTTAAAAAAACAACACATACTGTACATTCCAGTCAATCTGGAACCTTCTTCGTTTCAAAACCACATGCTAAATGCATAGATCAATGTTGATTATGAAACGTGTAGATCTCATTAGCGAGATTGGCAAAAATGCAACCCAGCCTATCACCCCAAACTTGGAGATGTGGTCAAAAACTAGGGACATACTACCACATGTGCTGGATGTGCCCTAAGGTGAGGAAATTTCGGTATAAAACTAAAAGGTGGCTGGAAGAGATTACACTTCAAAGGATGGATTTTAAACCGGAGATGAATGATTGATAGAAAAATGGAAAAAAAGTCTGTATTATATTATATTGCATATTCTAATGGCAGCTAGAATCAACTCTAGCGCAAATGTGGAAGTCGACCAATACACCATGGGAAAAAATAATAATTAAAAAAATCCTCGAATATGCCAAAATGGACAAATTAGCGATGGAGATCAAAGAAAGAGACACTCGGATTATCACAAAGTGTGGAACAGGTTTTATACGTACTTAGAAAACAGAAATCAAATTAAGAAATAAGAATATAAAGGGAAATTAGATATTAGTACACAGGATATAAATGTAAATAATGACGCTGCTTACAAAAAGGTTAACTATGAATATTTAAAAATAAAGAGGAGCAGGAAGATAAAAATTAAGAGTAAAGACAAAGTCGATGCTGAAAGCTGTAAAATTGTATATATCTGTTGTTAGTGTTGTAGTTACCATTTGATGTAAGTGTATGTGTTTTGGGGTTTTTCTCTCTCGTTTTCTTTTGTTATTCTGTGTTTGCTTTTAAAAATATAAAATAATAAAAATTAATTTTTTAAAAAACGATCTATGCTGAATATGAAATGTTTTTTTTATGAAATATGAAACTTATTTCAACTTTTCCCCTCAGGACATCACTATTGGGCACTGCCTGAAAAAACAACTAGTTTTTGTCACCTTGTGCCATCATTCTCCTAAACACCTAATTACCACAGCACTGTCTTATGTCTATAGATATCTACCTATGTCGTATGGTTGTATTATTATTATTATTACTACTACTACTATTATTACCCTATTTTCCCCAAAACTAAGACCTCTCCAGATAATAAGCCCAATTGAGCTTTTCAGCGCATGCGATGAAATAAGTCCCGCCCCCCAAAATAAGCCCCCCCACCAAGTATTTGCATGTATACGCAGCTGGTCCCGCCATTTCCTCTGGTTGCTTGCCGCACAAAGAACACAAGGTGAGGAGATGAGGCTGGAGGGGGGTGTAAGGGGGAGGGGAACATGCCCTCCCTTCCCTGTTCTTTGCGCTGGCTGAGCGGCTGGCCGCCACTGCCCTGACATGTCCCGCCACTGTCGTAAGCTTCATCATACCGGCACAGCTGGCATCCTGTCGCTCACGGCTGCGCCAGTATGTCGAACCTCGTGGCAATGCTGCCGTTCGTGCGTGCAACAGCACAAGCCTTGCAGAGCCCTACTCCACGAGGCGGCGGCAACGCAACAAGTTTCACAAAGACTCATTTCTGGCAGGTGGGGCGGGGGAGAAACGAGACGCGTGGAGCGAGATATGGCTCCCCTTGCCGTCTCTTCTCCCGCTCCTCTTCACCGGGCATGGCAGGATTCCTGCCCCTTACTTAGCCACCCGCCCCCTTTTAGGGGTGCAATTTGGGGGTGGCAGGTGAGGCGGGCAAGAAGCGGGACACGCGTCTTATCTTTCAAGCTCCGTTGCGTTCCTCGCCGTTGCGTCCAGGGAAACACGTTAAAAACAACAACCTTTCCCCTTCTTCTTTTGAATTCCATCTTTCCCAACATCAGGGACTTCAGCAAAACACTTATCGGCTGAATTAAATCTTGCTTCAATTTTTTTTCTTCTTCTAAATTTTATCAGTCTCTTTCACAAGCGTATGTTGTGGTCTCGCCGCCGCGCAGGCTTACCTGTCTCGAAGCAGCACTAGTATACTGCAGCACCATTTCTTTTTTGATGCTGAAGTCTTTTTCTCTCAGCGGTGCTTTTCGCTCCTCGTTCAAATTCATATCTTCCTAAAACAATTAAAAAGGGTAAACAAGAGGGGTGTGAGACCCGCAAAGGTATTCCAAAATGTTTTCCGGGAGCAGGGAGAAACGGGATGAAGGAGGTCTGCTTTATAAGCCAGAGGCCGCAACAATAATCTTTATTAGCGCGCAAAAGGTCAGCTGGATTTCAACAAAGAGCGAGGCATGGAAAGAAAAGAAAAGGCAAACAACAGGGCAAGAACAAGCAAACAAACAAAAAAAGGAAGCTTTTCTGACTTGCCTTCATTTAGTTCAGCGGTTCTCAACCTGTGGGTCGAATGACGATTTGCCAGGGGTCGCCCTAAGACCATCAGAAATATGGGAAGTATACTTGCGAGTCGAAGAATCGCGCTCCAATGGTTGACTCCACAAGCCAGCTGCAGGCTCTTCAAATCGCTAGCCGAATTCGGCTTCAGGCGCGATGAATTAAAAAAGAGAGAAATCTTTCCTCTGATGTCTCCCTCTCAAAGCAGCTGCAATCACTCCCAATCGCTAGCCTAATCTGGCTTCAGGCGCGATAAACTTAATAGGGGAGGAGTCTCCGCTTTAATGCCTCCGTCCTCAAGGCAATCGCAAACAGTTCAGATCGCTAGTCAATACGGCTTCAGGCGCGATAAATTCAAAACGAAAATAATTTTACGGTTGGGGTCGCCACATCGTGGGGAATTGTATTAAAGGGGTCGCCACATTGTGGCGAATTGTATTAAAGGGGTCGCAGCACTATAAAGGTTGAGAACCACTGATTTAGTTCAAATAACTTTATGACACCTTGCCTGTTGTGTTGGCACCAATAAACAGACATTCCATGATGAGAGAGGGAGAGGGAGGGAGGGAGAGAGAGGGAGAGGGAAGAAGAGAGAGGGAGGGAGGGAGAGAGGGAAGGAGAGGGAGGGAGGGAGAGAGAGAGAAAGGGAGAGAAAGGGAGGGAGAGAGAGAGGGCAAGGGGGGGAGAGTTTCTGCCTATTGAAATAAAAACCACTGCCTGCTATTTTCTCATTCCATACGGTAGAAAACAACTTTCTAATTACTCTGCTTAGGAGGTAACATCCTGCCTTTCCCTTCTCACTGTAGAAAATAAGCTCTCTTTTTTTTTTTCTCCAAGTCAGCAAATAATGGCAGAAACCAATATGTCAACAAAGATCTTGGTATTTCCCATCTTCTAAAAAAAAGGGAAAAAAACCTGTATTTTCATCACGTGAAGTATTAGTAACGCTTTATAAAGCCTTACTAAGGCCACACCTGGATCTACTGCGTCTAGTTTTGGTCACCACGTTACAATAAAGATGTTGAGGCTTTGGGAAAAAGTGCAAAGAAGAGCAACTAACATGATCAAAGACTAAAACATACGAAGAAGAGTTGCAGGATTTGGGTTTCGCTAGTCTAGAGAAAAGGACCAGGGGTGGCATCTCCAAAGCATCTGAAGGCAGGATAAGAAGTGATGGATGGAAACTAATCAAGGAGAGAAGCAACCTGGAATTGAAGAGAAACTTCCTAACAGTGAGAACAATTAACCTGTTCTGTCCCCACCCTTCCTTCCCAAAACAATACACCAGCCGAGGCGGTCTGCCAGCAAATTTATTTAAACTTGGCTGGGTTCCTTCTGGCAACAAAAGTTCTGGCAACGTTTCTTCACGTGCCAGCCAAGTCCTTATCACTTAGCAGCGTGCCGACAGATTGTTGCCAGGGCAACCAGGAGTCTGAAAGATGATCTAAAGTACTCACAAGTAATCCCAGCCTTCAGTAAAAGCAGTCAAAGAGCCAGTAGTCTGTAACTTTGTCCGACACAAGGGCCTACGGAGCACTCTCCCTGCTTTTATCCCCTGTGGGGTGTGGCTCCATGACTCAGCACTCCTTGGGCCTGCCCCACCCCTTCCTCTGCTGCGCATGCTTCTCTCGGCGTTGCTGTTGATCCTCAGCAGCTGGTTCTTGGGGCATTGCCAGGGAGGAGGAGGGGTTGGGGGAAAGAGGCCTTGTCAGCTCCTCCTCCTCCTCCTGGCCTGCAGCTGGAATCTGGGACAGTGCCAGGGAGGAGGAAGATCCAGGGGGGGAAGCAGGCCTTGCCAGCTCCTCCTCCTCACTCTCCGAGTCATCCGGCTCCAGGAGGCCCGGCCCGGATCTACAACATAACCAGTGGAACAGTTTGCCTTCAGAAGTTGTGGGTGCTCCATTCACTGGAGGTTTTTAAGAAGAGTCTAGACAGTTACTTGTCTGAAATGGTACAAGGTCTCCAGCTTGAGCAGGGGGTTGGACTAGAAGACCTCTCAGGTCCCTTCCAGCTCTATTCTGAATCCTCCTCTTTTACTGATGGATTAAAATGTACGCTGTAAAGATGGCACTGACTACGATGAACCTGCATACTGAATTGCTGCTCTCATTTTGAGAGAAATTCACAGGGAAGGGTACAGAACCCCTTAGAAATTCCTTCATTTGGTAATATTGGTTTTTTTAATCCAATTGACTGAGAAGTCAGCATCACTAACTGTGAAGACTCAAACAGCCTCTCTGCCAATTAAGTTAGTAGCTTATTCTTATGTAAGCGATTAACCATTTGCTTCGGAATTTGCCAGTGTCTAATTCTTTGAAGAAGAAAAAAGGCTGTTTTCTTTATTTCTAAGCAATGGATCAGCAGTTAAAGGTGCTGAGTTTGTCAGCTGGTGGAAAATTGACAGGCCAGGTTCGAGACCTGAGCTTCGCATAGTGGGTGAGCTCCCATTCCTTGCTCCAGCTCCTGCCCACCTAGCAGTTCAAAAGCATGTAAATGCAAGTAGATAAATAGGCATCACTTTGGTGGGAAGATAACAGCATTTCGTGAGCCTTTGGCGTATAACCACGCTGGCCACACAACCACAGAAATGTCCTCGGACAATATTGGCTTCCTTGGCCAAAAAACGGAGATGAGCACCATGCCCTAGAATCAGACATGACTGGACAGGGAAAGGTTCACCTTTATTTTTTAAAAGCAAGCAATTTTGAAACTTTTGCTTGATTGCTTCCTAAATATTGCTAGGTTCATACAATGTAAGATATATCGTATTTTTCGGAGTATAAGACACACATTTTTCCCGCAAAAAAGAGGGTGAAAATCTGGGTGCGTCTTATACTCCGAATGCAGCCCCTCCCAGCTTTTCAAACGGAGGTTTCAGAGGCTGAAAAAAGCATCAGAAACTGAGCTTCAGAAAAAAGCCCCAAACGGAGCTTCAGAAAAGAAGCCCCCAAACAGAGCTTCAGAGGCTTTTTTTCTGAAGCTCTGTTTTGGAGGCTTTCAGAGGCAGAAAAAAGTTTTTTTCTGAAACAGAGTTTCAGAGGCAGAAAAAAAAAGCCAAGAAAAGCAAGGCACAGAGCTCACAACCAAGTACCCTGTTGCTAAAATTCACCTCTGGGAACAGCTGATTGGGGGTATTCAGGGAAGCCATCCACCTGCCAATCAGCTTTTTTCTTATTTTCCTCCCAAAAAACTAAGGTGCATCTTATACTCCGAAAAATACAGTAGTTTGATTTTTGACTCACTAAGGTTGAGTATACTCAGTTGGTGGGGTTGACAAATTACCTGGACGTTTACATGAATTATAACCAGCCATTCTATTAACTATGATTATAAAAAGTATGTCTAACCGTGGTACGGTGGCCTAGAGTTGGAGCTCTTGCCTCACAATCAGGAGGCTGTGAGTTCGATCCTAGGTAGAGGCAGATGTTTCTCCCTCTGGGCACAATGAGATTATATCTGCTGAATTAAAACTCCGCACTGGCGACAAGAAGGGCATCCGGCCAGTAAACACTCGGCTCCATTCAGTTGCCCAGATTCCACCCCGCAACGGCTTATGGGGTCCTTAAAAGAAGACGCTAAAAAGTATGTCTAACCGGATTCAGTTGAAAAGGGGAAGTCTGCTTTAACGAGGTGATGAGCAGACCATTTTTATCAGTGCAACTTTTTCACAGGGAATTTTTTTTTCCGCAGGGCAGTGTTGTGACCCAGGTTCCTGGACTCGGACTCCTGGACTCGGATAATTCAGAAAGTGAGGAAGAAGACCTGGCAAGGCCTGCTTCTCCTGGGCCCTCTCCCTCCCTGGCGCCCACCCAAAGGGCTTACAGTGTATAAGGCAATAGTCTCATTCTATTTGTATATTTTTTTTACAAAGTCAACTTATTGCCCCCCCAACAATCTGGGTCCTCATTTTACCTACCTTATAAAGAATGATGAGTCACACAGTGACACCTATAGAGGCTATAAAAGCAGGAGGCGGAACTTCCTGGCTTTTTTGTCTTGGACAAAGCAGTGAATTTGCACGGGCAAACTGTTTCAATGGAGGGAAGAATATCTTAGTAAGTAACTCCGGCCTTATCTATAATTTCCTAGTTATCTCCAGAGACTTGGCAGGCGCATGGGTAGACGTGGCCAGAACATTTATCTATGTAAATAAACTAGAAAAGAAGGCCTTTGACTGACTCTTTGTTGGGAGTATTGGGGGAGGGAAACAGAACAGGCAGTTAGGAATTACGCATCTCGTTCAGAAGCCGCTCTGCCATGCTTACCATCATTTTTTCAAACAGTGCAAGGATCTCTTGGTCTGACAAATGCGTAGGCCTGAAGTCATCCATCTCTGCAGGGGTAGTGCATTCGCTCGAGGAGCAGTGTGATTGTTTCAGAGGCGGGAGAGCCGGTTTGTCCTTTTTGCTGCCCGGAATCCGTATGCTGGAAAATTTATCAAACTGAACAAAAAAAAAGAAAAAGAAACCAAGAATAAAAGCACATCTCAGCAGGTACACAGATAGATCCAAAAAAAAAATAAACACAGACCCCTCATTTCTCCAAGAAAAGATTTGGTGTAAAGAAACACAATTGATTACCCAGAAGGTTTAAAAGCAAGCCAAAAAGCTTCATTATACAATAAGCCAGACAGCACTTATTCCCACCCGCCCAGACGAGAAACCAATTATCTACAAATTAGAGTTGTTGAAAGTATAAATGAGAATGGGAAGGGAAGTAATGCAAAGAGACAAAAATCAGCTACTAAGATATCCAAGAAGAAGAAATCAGTCAGTTGCAGGATACTTAAGATTCCTAGCATGGCTTGAAGAAAATTTCCACACTGGGAAACCATATCCATTGTGCAGCTATCCTCTTTTTCTCTTTTGGTTAAAGACCCCCTCCCCCCAAAAAAACCCCTCTTCCATTAGGTGGTGTCAACTTTGGGACTTTGCCAACATACAATTGTTGCACAATTTCACATCACTCCTTGCCATGCTTCTCATTTATTTCAGACTCCCTTATATTTTGTGTCTAATGTTGACAATTTAAGCATAGTAGATAGATATGATACATGATTGAGATATGAGAGAGAGAGGGGGGGAGAGGGAGGGAGATACTGGTATACAGTTCTACAAAGGAATTATTGAGTCTGTCATTTGCACCTCTATAACTGTCTGGTTTGGTTCTGCAACCCAACAAGAAAGACACAGACTTCAGATAGAACTGCAGAAAAAACAATGGCTACCAACCTGCCTTCCATTGAGGACCTGTCTACTGCACAAGTCAAAAAGAAGGCTGTGAAAATATCTACAGACCTCTCACATCCTGGACATAGTTTCAACTTCTACCCTTAAAATGACACTATAGAGCACTGCAAACCAGAACAACTAGATACAAGAACAGTTTTTTCCCAAAGGCCATCACTCTGCTAAACAAATAATTCCCTCAACACTGTCAAGCTATTTACTAAATCTGCACTACTATTAATCTTCTCATCGTTCCCATCACCCACCTCCTTCACTTAAAACCATATGACTGTAACTTTGTTGCTTGTATCCTTATGATTTATATTGATATTGTTTCCTGATTGCTTATTTGTATCCTATGACTATCATTAAGTGTTGTACCTTAGAATTCTTGATGAACATATTTTTTCTTTTATGTATACTGAGAGCATGTTCAACCAAGACAAATTCCTTGTGTGTCCAATGACATTTGGCCAATAAAAAAATTCTATTCTATTCTATTCTATTCTATTCTATTCTATTCTATTCTATGTAGGTAGGTAGGTGTGGTATGGAACTAAGATACCAATTCTAATACCATGTGATACTATGCGATACCATGTGATACCATGTTTCACATTTACTTCAGACTCCCTTATATTTTGTATCTAATGTTGACAATTTAAGGATGGATGGATGGATGGGTGGATAGATGGATAGATAGACAGACAGACAGACAGATACATATGTACATATACAGTGAGGATTCAGTCTTTAAAAGAATGGGGAAAATATTGTGAAACGGTTGGCATAAACTTTATCCAAATTAGGTGGTAAGTCCAAGATATCAATTCTAATTAAAGAAAAACCTGGATTGAATTGCTATTTCTGCAAATTAGCTGTTAATAAAGACAGTTGCAAGAAAACTTGTTTTCTACATCCTAAAAAAAAAAAAAAAAGCTCCTAGATTTTTTTTTCCATCCTAAAATTGTAATAGTTTTGCAATTTTATATTAAAGCGTAAGTAACTCTTGAGCATCAAATATTTCTTTCCTTTATCATTGAATAAACACTATTTTGCAAACTGCATTTCCTCTGGACGCAGAAGTGGCCATTTAGGCACACCAACTCTAACTCCCATCTCGGGGCATGAATCCAATTTAATACGGTACTTGCAATGAAAATGACACATCCTGCAAAACAGGAGCTCCCCTTTTCATAATCAGGTCTAACTACCAAACGCGTAACTGCTAAGTTACATTCTGCTTTCAGGACCTGCTTTGCTATAACTTAACGTAATTACTTTTTGTTCTTCTTGCTAAGACGGTAGGGAAGAGATTGAGACTCCTTCTGTATCGCAACTTTTTAGGTACTTGGAAAAATTGGTCAGCACGCCCAAAAGCGCCTCATCTTTTGTCAAAAAATTAAACCGTTTTCTCATTCCTTCGTAATAGTTTCGTGATCATCTTCCTTGAACTTAATCCGAAAACGGACAAACTGCAGTGTCGCGTTCCAGTTCTAACTGAAGTGGCACTTGACAAATTTCCGAGGTTTTTTGAAATTATGCTTCTGTGGATGCAGCCTACAATTGCTTTTTGCTTTCTAGACAATCAAGTCACACAGCGCTGACCTTTGTACAATCTGTGATTAATTGCCGATCCACAGGAAGTCTCTTCATGTGTCACTGTCACCAAGCCTTCCTGGACCTACATTTTTGATTACTTTCAACCAACTCTTTTAATCTATCAAGGTGACGTTTTGTCATCTGCAAATTTACCAGGAGCCGTGATGGCGCAGGGATTAGGATGCAGTATCACGGGCTAACTCTGCCGACTGCCAGCAGTTTGATCCTCAACGGCTCAAGGATGACTCAGCCTTCCATCCTTCCGAGGTGGGTAAAATGAAGACCCAGATTGTTGAGGGCAAGAGGCTGACTCTGTAAACCGCTTAGAGAGGGCTGTAAAAGCACTGTGAAGCGGTATGTGAGTCTAGGTCAGCGGTTCTCAACCTGTGGGTCGCGACCCCGTTGGGAGTCGAATGACCATTTGCCAGGGGTCACCTAAGACCATCGGAAATATGGGAAGTGTACTTGCGAGTCGAAGAATCGCGCTCCAATGGTTGACTCCACAAGCCAGCTGCAGGCTCTTCAAATCGCTAGCCGAATTCGGCTTCGATGAATTAAAAAAGAGAAATCTTTGCTCTGATGTCTCCCTCTCAAGCCAGCTGCAATCGCTCCCAATCACTAGCCTAATCTGGCTTCAGGCGCGATAAACTTAATAGGGGAGGAGTGTCCGCTTTAATGCCTCCGTCCTCAAGGCAATCGCAAGCAGTTCAGATCGCTAGCCAATACGGCTTCAGGCGTGATAAATTCAAAAAAACAGTTTGCCGCTTTTTTCCCCTTCTGCGGTTCGGGTTGCCACATCGTGGGGAATTGTATTAAAGGGGTCGCAGCACTATAAAGGTTGAGAACCACTGGTCTAGGTGCTATTGCTACTAAGCATTTCCTTATCTGTTAACTTTGCAAGGCCAGAAGTACTAGCAATAGAGGAGAATATTTGTAGCTCAGGGTTGAAATGAGGGTTCCTGGGGTGGTCTCTGAGCTTGATTGTTTCCTTGTAGATGTTTCATTACCCAAACTAGGTAACTTCATCATCAGATTACCACTAATGATTTTATTAATGGTTTGGGTAATGAAACATCTGCAAGAAAATAGTCAAACTCAGAGACCACCCAGGGCCTCCTGGAAGTACTATCTTCAACTCTATTGTGAGATTATATTAACAGGACCTTGCGAGCATGAAAGTACCCCTTAGTTCAAGAAATCAGGGATTACCCCTTCTGAGATGTTTGAGACAAACACACACCCACACACGCACCCATTGTTTTTCTGGACTTTGCTACTGTCTGACCGTTGCCTAGTCTGCAGCTCTTCCTCCTTTCCATTACCACATACTGGACCACTACAATATCATCAACCAAGTCATAAAAATGTTGAAGAATTATCAGCCCATGGCCAACATCTCTGGCATCCTAGCTGATAACTGTTGTTGGCATGAGAACTCAGCTGTTGAGCAACAAGACACTTAGCAAAGTTGCTATTGACTCATACATTTCTATCTTCTAATCAGGATATTTTTCAAATGTCCACAACTGTTGTGGTCCACCAGCAGCCTGTGGACCTGGCAGCAAAGTCAGATAGTGAGGAGGCTGGGGAGGACCATGGGCCAGTCCTGGAGTCAGGGGAAGGCCCAGACAAGGGATCTGCATCAGAGGCAGAGATGGGGCCAGGGCCATCTGGGAGCGATGCACGGACTCCAAAGCCTCCAGAGGCGGACAGCAGAGAGGCAAAGGAAAAGGAGGAGCCTGTTCCTAATGCACGCATGAGAAGAGCTGCCAGAAGGCAAGAGCAGCTAAAGCAAAAAGGATGACTCGGGAGTAAGGCCGGAAGATGATTGGCCACTCCCATAAGGCTTAAAAGAGCAGCAATGAGCCGTTGGGTTTTTTGTAGAAAAGCAATGTTGATTTCCGTGCTTCTTGTCAGCGTCTCTTGAACTTTGTGGGGGTTTTGCCAAAGACATCAAAGATTGGTGATAAGGCCAACAGACTGGTTATTAAGAATTGTTTTGGACGAAGCTGAGAATGAATTAATTCTCAGCTGTTTTAATAAAATAAGTTTGTTGAGGACTGCATTGTGTTTAGTGATCACTACTTGGGGCTTGATCACAACACCATTCCCAAATTCTAACACTAATCTAACACCAATTAAAAAACGAATAACTGACCAAACATGTCCCTTGCACACTGCAAAAGAGCTACTTCCAGTGATGTTAACGCAGCCTTTTAGTGGGAAGGGAACTGACCTGCACTGAGAAGGGATGAGAAAATGAGTGGGGTTGCATTAGGGCATAAGGAAGTAGATGTTACGTTTAGATCATAATTCCATATCTAGGCCCAAGGTGTCAGCTTTGGAAGCCATATTAGCCCCGGAAGCTTCCATGGTGCCACCTTCTCATGTGTGGGAAAGTAGGAGGGGGCATTTAGTAGAGGGAATGTAGTTAGGCAAAATAGCATTCTTTCTTTCGGTCAAGGTCAGGACAATCCTGCATCTGGAGAAGGAGTGGTTGGAGTGATGTCTCGAGATGGGAAGGATAATGATTGGAGCATGTGATGGACTGATGGGGTTTTTTTGTTTTTGTTTTTTTGCATTTATATCCCGCCCTTCTCCGAAGATTCAGGGCGGCTTACACTATGTCAAGCAATAGTTTTTATCCATTTGTATATTATATACAAAGTCAACTTATTGCCCCCAACAATCTGGGTCCTCATTTTACCTACCTTATAAAGGATGGAAGGCTTAGTCAACCTTGGGCCTGGTGGGACTAGAACCTGCAGTAATTGCAAGCAGCTGCTGTTAATAACAGACTGTCTTACCAGTCTGAGCCACAGAGGTTGCAGGGGATGGTTTGGGAGGTTTTGATTTATTGAGGCAAAACCCGGAACTCTCAGATTTGGGGTTTTCCAGATGTGCCAGTATACCTACTCTAATAAATGGAACTTTGAGAATATGCTTGCTTCAGAGTTTTTAATTGGAGTTGGGGTTTTCTGGAACGCTGACACAAGGAACTTTGCGTTGGTAGGATATAAACGCAAGCCATCATTTATCGCAGTAAAGAAAGGATAAGGTGGTGATTGTGTTTCCACAACACACAAAATCAGGACAATCACACAACATCTTAATATGTTGGATGAACACAGTTGGAATTGCTAGGAGAGTTTGGCTTTATATCTCAACAGACGGCTCAGAAGCAAAACACATAACAGATTATTTTCCCAAACAAATTCTCCTTAAATTTACGACGTAACAAGGAAAACAAGATTGCTTACCACATCATCTGTCAAAATCTTGAGGTGCAAGGGCTGTAAATGAAACAAACGATCTGTTAAGGCGATTAAAAGTATAAAGTGAAACGAAGAAATGTTTTCAAACAAAAGTGATGACTGCTACTACATATTTCAAATTTAGGTGGAATGTAAATATATACAACTATATCTTTGCATACACACACACACACACACATATATATATATATATTCAAAAGTCAGTAGTCAGTTCATACTCAATTAAACTGGAATATGGTTTTGATTTAAAGGATGGTTTAGCACCATATGCTAAGTAAGCTGCTGGGATGCTTCGAGCCATAACAGTAGAGTTATAAACGTTGCATGAATCAAATATCTTGTTTCCTAGCAGGCATATGATACAAATGAAAACGTACAGTTTCCAACTGACCTTCTCTTTTCATATAATAACTTTGGGGGTGGGGGGGTTGCACCTTGTTAAGTAATAGCTCAACAAATCTGTTTGTCCTTTATCTTAAGCTTATCAAATGTGACAGCTTCTCCTGAATATGTTACTTGCTCCGTTCACACAAGACGATATAAAGAACTGAGGATCATATTATCTTCTAGAAATGTCCCCGTGAGGAGAGATAAGCTAAACAGAAGTGCCCAAACCCTTGTTGGAGGAAATATCCATCTGTTGTGGCCTGCCAGCAACCAGCGGAGCTGGTGGCAGACTCAGAGGAGGTTGGGGAGGAACATGGGCCAGTCCTGGAGTCTGGGGAAGGCTCTGATAAGGGTTCTGCATCAGAGGCAGAGAGGAGGCCAGGGCCGTCTGACAGTTGTCAGCTGCCTTCGGAGTCGGACATCTGTGGGGCAGAAGAACAGCTGGAGCCCAGTGTGCGCATGCACAGAGCTGCCAGGAGAACGGAACAAGGGTCGACTCAGGAGTAAAGCTGTAAAGACAGTGAATGGCCATTCCCATAGGGAATAAAGAGGAGCAAAAGGGGATGGGAGTTTACAGGAGACAATTAGTTCGCTTAATTGGTTTGTGACTCTCTGAGTCTCCTTTCCAAGTTTTGAAGATATCGGCCTGCAGCTCTCCAAGCCAGATAAGGCCTATGACTGTAAATTCTCCCTTGAAAGACTTTGCTGGATGTAAATGAGAGGAATTCACAGTAACGTAATAAAAAGGGGCTTTTGTTGGGACAAGGAGTCTGCTTCATGCTCTTGGGAAGCCTAGGTCAGAACACCATCTGGTTCAGTTCCAAGATGGGAGAAAGACACTGGAAACATGGAGGTTGATTGGAAAGTTGGTTTAATGAAGCAGAACCACATGGGTATTTGTGCAGCTGACCACATGCAGTTGAGAGTGAGGGGTTTTTATACCTTCTCTTGGGCTTTGCACTTGAGCTTCCTATTCCTGTGCAAGAACATGTATTCTATTGGCTGTTATCAGATTCCCATGGGGCCATGTAGGTGTCATAGCTGGCTCTATAGGCAAAGTACAAATCCCAGGCCTTTGTCTGAGCTAAGTTTGGTTGATGTTTGGAGGGTGATGCAATAATTCCTATTAAGGCTTAATGGCTTTGCCCTGTGTTGGATCTTGGGTGAGGGCTAATCTGCTTTTGTTCAGACTTTGCTGCAGGGAGTAATGGATTAACAAATCTGCATTTCTAATTCCCCAGATCAGTATCTACTTGGGGCCAGGGGCTGCCAGTTACTGTGTCCCTTAAGATTTTTTAATTTCTCTTTTAGGGGAAGTACATTAAGAAAATGTTGGATAACCATTTGTCTGAAACGGTGTAGGGTTTCCTGCCTGGGCAGGGGGTTGGACTAGAAGACCTCCAAGGTCCCTTCCAACTCTGTTGTTGTTGTTGTTGTTGTTAATATTAGTATTAGTATTTTATCCTGCCTTTTAAAAACACCACTCAAAATATTTCATTCTTCTAGGAGGGTGTATATGACTTCCCACACCCTCTTCTACTTCTTTCAATTTTTTTCGAATGCACTTATCTAGCAGAGATTATTAAAACCATAGATACTACTTTGCCACATTAAACCTGTCTGTTGCAAGGCAGTAATCCTTTACTGATTGCATTAAAAATAAATATAAAACACAGCCTTTTACGTTGTTGTTTTTTTTTACGTTCCTGCTTGATGGGGCTGCTTTTCAGTGAAAGCTCAGACGAACTGACAATTAAAAACAACAACACCGGAACAACAAAAAATATGTAACAAAGTAATAAACATTGGAACAAGTGCAAACCGTGGCACAAAGAAATACAGTTTGTGATCTTAAGCAAGTAAAAGGCAACAGTTTCACCTGGAACCAAAAAAAAATAAAATAACCAAAAACAGCAACTTATATAACTAACTCCTTGGGGAGATAAATGCCGTCTCTGAATTCTTCACCATCTGCCTCAACGGCAGAATTCAAAATATAGCACTCCTTTTACATGGGAAAGTTATCCAAGGGTCTTGGATAAAAGTTGTAACAAAGAAGCTAAGCCATGGTGGCTTTTGCACAAATCCTTTTTTTTTTTAACCTTCCCCTGGAGTGGGGAGTCAATGGAGATTTTACAGTATCCTTCCCCTGCCACGCCCACCAAGCAAGCCACGCCCACAGAACCGGTAGTAAAACAATTTGAAACCCACCACTGCAACAGTTGTCAGAGAACCTTCTTTGGACAGCTGAAAAGGCATAGAGAGAGAGAGAGAGAGACAGAGAAGTGTTTGATGTTGAAGAGTAGCTCCCTAGGGAGGAAGATGTGTTATTGTGCAGGGTGAAGAGTGGTTCTTTCAACCAGGGTAGGGTTGACTGACATTTTAAGCACTTTATTTTCCCTTTGAGTCTGTTCTTTTTGCAAATAACCCATTTCCTTGTACAAAAGAAGAAAAATTGGCTGTTGGAAGGGAGGGAGGGAGGGAGGGAGGGAGGGAGGGAGGGAGGGAGAGAGAAAGAAAGAAAGAAAGAAAGAAAGAAAGAAAGAAAGAAAGAAAGAAAGAAAGAAAGAAAGAAAGAAAGAGGGAGAGAGGGGGGAAGGAAGGAAGGAGGGAGGGAAAGAAAGAAAGAAGGAGGGAGGAAGGAAGGAAGGAATAGATCTAACTTCAGAAGAAATAAGGAACTGATGTCAGAAGATTAAGAAAAAGAGTATTTTGGAAACTTCTTCCTTCTTCTAGAATGATTTTTCACTGACTAGTTGGTTATAAAAATATGTAACAAAATAATAAACATCGGAACAAATACAAACCGCGGCACAAAGAAATACAGTTTGTGATCTTAAGCAAGTAAAAGGCTTTCACCTGGAACAAAAAAAAAAAAAAAGTAACCAAAACTAGCAACTTATATAACTCCTTGGGGAGATAAATGCCATCTCTGAATTCTTTACGATTTGCCTCAACGGCAGAATTCAAAATGTAGCCCTCCTTGTCTTTTAATAATCTTGGATAAAAGTCATAGCAAAGAAGCTAAGCCACGGTGGCTTTTGCACAAATCCTTCTTTTTTTTTACAAAACCCCAATAGCACGTAGACTGGCTTTTCAGACCTCTCTAAGGAGTTTACCGAGTCAGCATATTGCTCCCAACAATCTTGGTCCTGGGCAGGAGTGGTAGTCACTTACTATCCCTACCAGTTTGCAAATGTAAGCGCACGTGCCCTATCCACACACACGCCTGGCCTTCTGCGCATGTGCTTTGCTGGCATGTGTGCCTTCCGCGCATGCACCCGGCCTCAAAAACATGCCTAAATAGGATGGCATAGAGCCGGGGCAGGTGGACAGGCCCACCCACGATTTCTGCAATCGGTTTGGGCGAACCGGTCCGAACCGGCTGAAGGTCACCTCTGGACCTAGGTCCTGGGAAGAATGGATGGCAGAGTCCACCATGAGCCAGTGAGAATAAAGTTGATAATAGAAAGGACACATTGGAACAATGTAATCTACCATGGATTAGATTTATATTCTGCCTTTCAGTTCCTGTAATACCCAATGCACCTTAAAATGATTAGTGCAAGGGATTATGAACTTCAAAAACATCTCAAAGAGGGGGGGGGGAAATGCAGACTACAGGAACCAGTACTACTCAGGTGACCCTGAGGACAGACAAACCTCCAAGGGCTTCAAAGACCCTCTAAAACAGGGGTCTCCAACCTTGGCAACTTTAAGACATCTGGACTTCAACTCCCAGACAGCAAAGCTGGCTGAGGAACTCTGGGAGTTGAAGTCCACAAGTCTTAAAGTTGCCAAGGTTGGAGACCCCTGCTCTAAAAGGGTGTAAATGACCAGCTGTCTGCAAGGAGTATAAATCCTTCCATCCCCCACTATCCTGTCAGAGCTGAAGAAGCTTCTTGGATGAGAAGCGAAATATCTTCAAAAGAAAAAACAAGACAGTCCAGTTGCCTCTTGAAAAAGCACCTTTGGGACAACCATGACCTGGATGACTGAGAATCTCTACAGATCTCTCTGGACAAGCAGTCTGTACAGAAACTAAGCAAACTATATTCAGAGGGTGAAATGCAATTTCGGTCCTGAAAACTTGTTAACTCCAAGCAAGACTGGCAAGTAAATGTATTAGCAGCCATTTATTGGTTCTTTCGTTTTGAGAAAGACTTTTTAATCCCTTAGAAGCAGAGCTTTTATGATGTTTCAGCACTCAATTGAAATTCAATCCTGAAAGGAAAAGTACAGCCTTTAGTAGAGCTTGTAAGCCATTTCTAAAAAAATTCCCATGGGTCTTAGTAGGAAAAAAAGAAATCCATGTTCTCAAGAAACCCAAAATGATTTTGAAGTCTGTTTAGAATTATCATCCTATTATAAAAAAAAGGGGGGGGAGGGGAATGCTTACTGTATTTTAATCAAATCTTTTAAACAAGAGAGAAGAATTTACTAAACATGATATCTTCGAATGGATAAAAAGGATCTGTTCCAGTGGATGAAGTATAAATAACTTTTCACTTTATACAATAGCTATTACCATCTGGGAAATAAACCCGATGCCAAAATCTCATGCATATTACTCAGAAATATCAAATGTACTACTGTGTTTCCCCGAAAATAAGACAGTATGTTATATTTTTTTTGAACCTCGAAATAAGCGCTTGGCCTTATTTTCCAAGAGGTCTTATTATTTTGGGGCGCGTGGAGCAAGACAGGGCTACTCTTGCCGTCTTACCTGATACAAGGGCCTCTGGTGGCTCAACAGACTAATGCAGTCTGTTATTAACACAGCTGCTTGCAATTACTGCAAGTTCAAGTCCCAACAGGCCCAAGGTTGACTTCAAGTCCCAACAGGCCCAAGGTTGACTCAGCCTTCCATCCTTTATAAGGTAGGTAAAATGAGGACCCAGATTGTTGGGGGCAATAAAAGTTGACTTTGTATATAATATACAAATGGATGAAGACTATTGCTTAACACAGTGTAATCCGCCCTGAGTCTTCGGAGAAGGGTGGGATATAAATTCAAAAAAAAAAAAAATCCAGCTCTTTCTGCTTAACCCTAACCAGAGGAAATGCCGGGGATCGGCTGCGTATGCAGTTAAATATTTTTTGGGAGAGCTTATTTTCGAGGAAGGGTTTACTTTCGGGAGAGGGCTTATTATCCGGGGAGGCGTTATTTTCGGAGAAACACAGATTTATTTTCAGATAAGCATGTACAGATGTCGATAAAGACGTCATTGTCAAATATTATGCAAGTGATATATGGCTTGGTGTATGCAAGGATTTTATGATCTTTTTCATGGAAGCATTAAAATATTTACTGTATATGCACAACTACTTGAAAATCCATGATACAGCTGTGTAACATGGGACATAGATTACTCCAGGTATAGTTTGACAGTAGACACAACTTTAGAAGGTTTGCCAGGTTTTTAATCACAAGATCGATGGAGAAAATATAGTGTTTCACAATCTTGCTAAGATTTGTCTGTACAATAAGTAAAGTCTATAAAAGTATTGTGTCCGAAATACTTGCTTTATCAAATATATTGACCTTCTTTGACCTCTTCATGACTCTAAGCATTTTTTTGGAGATTCTTCCAATTTTAAAAAAGGAATTACAAATGAGACCAGAGTGTAGCCTAAGGCTGATGTCCAAGAATATTTCTGTGGCCTATACACACCTCAAAGAAAATAGAAAAGCAAAGTACAGTGGTACCTGAGTAGTCAAACAGCTTTGAAACTCATCAAATTTGGTACTCAATGCATTTTGAGGCAAAAATGCTGCCCCAGTATTCATCATTTGTTTGGTATTCAATACACAAGTTAGAACTTGTGACTCACTACATTATTCTTTATGGGAAAAAATTTGCTGTTACTCATCATTTCTTGTACTCATCACACCTCCTGGAACCTATTAACAATGAGTAGCAAAGTACCATTGTATATGCAAATCTCCTGAAATTTTAGGGAGAAAATTGGAGGCACAACCAATCAATTTCCCTTTCACAACCAGTCAGACCTTTCCCAAGAGGTCAAAGATCCCCTTCTCAAACCCTACTACGGCCCCAGATGGTTTATCGTACCTGCCCAAGCATCAGTTAACTCCCTTTCCAATAAAAGATAATTGTGCAACATGTCACCGGCACCACAACGGGCAACCTCTTTGTAATGTCTGAGCAGTTACCCCAAGGTCTCACCAAAGAAGTCACTCATCCCTTTAGGATCCTAATACACCAGGTGTAACTCCAAATATTTGGTCAATCCTGTTCGGAACAGGTCCATTTCTTCCCTTTAAAAGGCCACTTTGCAAGCACCACTACGGGAATCCCATTCAGTGTGGAAGTGACCTTGCCTCCTTCTTTATGCCCTAATACAACCCGTCATTTTCTCATACCTTCCCATTGCAGGTCAATTCCCTTCCCATTAAAAGGATGTTGTAAAATCACTAGGAACATCTCTTCTGCAATGTGCAAGTGATCCTCCCATGCCCCCTTCCTTTCCCTAGTGCAGGGGTCTCTAAACCTGGCAATTCTGAGAGCTAAAATCCACAAGTCTTAAAGTTAAAGTCTTAAAGGGCCTCTGGTGGCTCAGACTGCTAAGAAAGTCTGTTATGAACATAGCTGCTTGCAATTACTGCAGGTTCAAGTCCCACCAGGCCCAAGGTTGACTCAGCCTTCCATCCTTTATAAGGTAGGTAAAATGAGGACCCAGATTGTTGGGGGCAATAAGTTGACTTTGTATATAATATACAAATGGATGAAGACTATTGCTTAACACAGTGTAAGCCGCCCTGAGTCTTCGGAGAAGGGCGGGATATAAATGCAAATAAAAAAAAAGTTGCCAAATTTGGAGACCCCTGCCCTAACGCAACCCCAATCCCTCCCAAGGCCCCATTCTTATCCTCCCACCCCTTCCCAGTGCAGGTTCAATCCCTTTCCCCTTAAAAGGCTATTTCAACTCCCAGAATTGCCAGGTTTAGAGACCACTACATTAGGGTATAAGGAAGGGGGCTTGGGAGGGTCCCTTGGACACTGAGAAAGGGCTGTCCCTAGTGCTCCGAAAGCACTCTTTTAGTGGGAAGGGAATTGACTCCTAATTAGACTTAGAATAACTTTATTGTCACTTTGAATGTACCCCAATCAGCATACATTAAAAATTTGGTTGCGTACAACTCCCAAGAGGTCTCCACCTCTAATATGCACTGCATAAAAATGACAAAAAAGAGAGGAAAGAAATACAAAATTACGCACATGCCCTCATGTATTATATGACACAGAGAAACGACAATTCGCTTCCAGCTAAAAGGATGTTTTAAAATGACTAGGAATAGCCCTTTTTCAGTGTGCAAGGGACCCTCCCAAGCCCCCTCCTTTCCTTATGCCCTAGTCTAGTGCAACCCCAGTCATTTCATTATCCCTTCCCAGCGCAGGTCAATTAGACCTAGACTTAATTGTCACTTTTTGAATGTACACCAATGGGCATACGTTCAAAATGACATTTGGTTGCATGCAGCTCCTAAAGGGTCTCCATCTCTAATACACATACGTACATACATGCAAAATTTATCCTTCCTCATCCTTCCTATTACCTATCTCCTCTCACTTATGACTTGTATCTTGTTGCTTGTATCTCTGTATGGCTTTATTTAGTATCATAGTACGATTTGATTGCTTATTTGGTAACCTATGACTCTCACTAAGTGTTGTATCCTATGATTCTTGATGAATGTGGTGTTTTTTTTCTTTTTACGTACCCTGAGAGCCTATGCACCAAAGGCAAATTCCTTGTGTGCCCACTCACACTTGGCCAATAAAGAATTTCTTTTCTTTCTTTTTTCTTTTCTTTTTCTATATTATTCTATCCTATTATCAATTGTGTTGTAAATGTTGTACCTCGATGAACGTATCTTTTCTTTTATGCACATTGAGAGCATATGCACCAAGACAAATTCCTTGTGTGTCCAATCACACTTGGCCAATAAAAATTCTATTCTATTCTAGCCTATCCCTATTTCTTATTCTATTCTATCCTTATTCCTATTTCTTATTCTATTTCTTATTCTATTCTATCCTATCCCTATTTCTTATTCTATTTCTTATTCTATTCTATCCTATCCTATCTCTATTTCTTCTTCTATTCTATCCTATCCTATCCTTAGTCCTATTTCTTCTTCTATTCTATCCTTATTCCTATTTCTTATTCTATTCTATTCTATCCTATCCTTATTTCTTATTCTTTCTTATTCTATTCCATTCTTCTAGCCTATTCTAAAATCCTGCACATTAGCCACCTAGATTACATGACTTGGAGAAACCACAATTCCCCTTCCCATTAAAAGGCTGCTTTGCAAGCACTACCAGATAGAAGCCCCTTTTTGCACTATGCATGGGACCCCCTCCCCACCCCAGCCCCCTCCTTTATAAGCCACAATGCGACCCTTCCTCTCTACTCCCTCCGCCCAGGAGCCAATCAATTTCCTCCTATTCCCCATCCCCCGCCCAGGAACCAATAAATTTCCCCTCCTATCCCCCGCCCAGGAGCCAATCAATTTCCTCCTCCTATTCCCCCATTCCCCAACGCCCAGGAACCAATCAATTTCCTCCTCCTATTCCCGCCCCCATTCCCCGCTTGGCGACCCTCCCCAATACTTACGAACTTGGCTTTCTTGCTGCTGCCGCTGCTGCTTCCCTCCGTGCCGAGCGCCTCCGCGGCCTGCCTGCGGGGCGGCTGGGTCTTCCCGCGGGGAACCCTCTCCATGGCGGCGGCTCCGGCAGCCGAGACCCTCCCCGGCAATCTGTCCCTGCTCGAATTCTCCCGCCGCCCTGGCCACGCCCCCTGCTGGCGCGGACGTGGCCAATCGCGAGGCCGCGCGGCCGGAAGGCGGCCTTCGGATTGGGCCAGAGCGGGTGACCAATCGCCGCTCGCCTTAACCGTCGTTTCAGAAGGGTGTGGAGTGGCATGGGGGGGGTGGCGGTGACGTCACTCGGCCCTCTGAGGCGACTCCTCCTCGGAGGTGTGGCTCCGGAGTTGCTTACTCCTCGGAGTAAGGCGGAGCGACTCGTTTGTGGGTGCAGCGGGGGGGGGGGGCGGAGGGGGGGAGGGGGAGAGCGATCCCCTTGAGGGCTTATGGGTGGGGAGGAGTAATTGAGTGGGGTCGTCGTGAGCCAAAGGACGAGGGAAGGGGAGGCAGGTGGCGAAACGCACAAGCAGGATGCAAACTGTCATTCATGTGTGTGTACGCGCGCGTGTGCATGTGTACATATGTATATGTGTGTGTGTATGTGTTTGTGTATACATAGAATAGAATAGTACATTGGAATGAAGGATAACAGAATAGAATAAAATAGAATAGAACAGAACAGAACACTGGATGAAAGATTAGAATAGAACAGAACAGAATAGAATATTGGAATGAAGGATAGAATAGAATAGAACAGAACAGAACAGAACAGTGGAATGAAGGACAGAATAGAATACAATAGAATAGAATAGAATATTGGAATGTAGAATAGAATAGAACATTGGAATGAAGGATAGAATAGAATAGAATAGAATAGAATAGAATAGAATAGAATAGAATAGAATAGAATAGAATATTGGAATGAAGGATAGAATAGAATAGAATACAACAGAACAGAACAGAACAGTGGAATGAAGGACAGAATAGAATATAATACAATAGAATAGAATAGAATGTAGAATAGAATAGAACATTGGAATGAAGGATAGAATAGAATAGAATAGAATAGAATATTGGAATGAAGGATAGAATAGAATAGAATACAACAGAACAGAACAGAACAGAACAGTGGAATGAAGGACAGAATAGAATAGAATACAATACAATAGAATAGAATATAATGTAGAATAGAATAGAACATTGGAATGAAGGATAGAATAGAATAGAATAGAATAGAATATTGGAATGAAGGATAGAATAGAATACAACAGAACAGAACAGAACAGTGGAATGAAGGACAGAATAGAATAGAATACAATAGAATAGAATATAATGTAGAATAGAAGAGAACATTGGAATGAAGGATAGAATAGAATAGAACAGAATAGAATATTGGAATGAAGGATAGAATAGAATAGAACAGAACAGAACACTGGATGAAAGATTAGAATAGAATAGAACAGAATAGAATATTGGAATGAAGGATAGAATAGAATAGAACAGAACAGAACATTGGAATGAAGGGTAGAATAGAATAGAATTTTATTGGCCAAGTGTGATTGGACACACAAGGAATTTGTCTTGGTGCATATGCTCTCAGTGTACATAAAAGAAAAGATACGCTCATCAAGGTACAACATTTACAACACAATTGATGGTCAATATATCAATATAAATCATAAGGATTACCAGCAACAAAGTTACAGTCATACAGTCATAAGTGGAAAGAGATTGGTGATGGGAACTATAAGAAGATTAATAGTAGTGCAGATTTAGTAAATAGTCTGACAGTGTTGATGGAATTATTTGTTTAGCAGAGTGATGGCCTTTAGGGAAAAACTGTTCTTGTGTCTAGTTGTTCTGGTGTGCAGTGCTCTATAGCGTCGTTTTGAAGCTAGGAGTTGAAACATTTTATGTCCAGGATGTGAGGGATCTGTAAATATTTTCATGGCCCTCTTCTTGATTCATGCAGTATACTAGTCCTCAATGGAAGGCAGGTT
The DNA here is from genome assembly GCF_028640845.1 of Ahaetulla prasina. NCBI lineage: Eukaryota > Metazoa > Chordata > Lepidosauria > Squamata > Colubridae > Ahaetulla > Ahaetulla prasina. The sequence goes on along the minus strand of NC_080543.1, from coordinate 130,794,508 downwards.
GGTAGTAATTGTTTTTTCTGCAGTTCTAATTATCCTCTGAAGTCTGTGTCTTTCTTGTTGGGTTGCAGAACCAAACCAGACAGTTATAGAGGTGCAAATGACAGACTCAATAATTCCTCTGTAGAATTGGATCAGCAGCTCCTTGGGCAGTTTGAGCTTACTGAGTTGGCGCAGAAAGAACATTCTTTGTTGTCCTTTTTTAATGATGTTTTTGATGTTAGCTGTCCATTTTAGATCTTGCGATATGATAGAACATAGAAATTTAAAGGTTTCTACTGTTGATACTGTGTTGTCTAGTATTGTGAGACGTGGAAGTATGGAATAGAACATTGGTTGAAAGAATAGAATAGAATAGCATATTGGAATGAAGGATAGGATAGGATAGGATAGGATAGGATAGGATAGGATAGGATAGGATAGGATAGGATAGGATAGGATAGAACAGAACACTGGATGAAGGATAGAATAGAATAGCAGATTGGAATGAAGGATAGAATAGCATAGCATAGCATAGCATAGCATAGCATAGCATAGCAAGAATAGAATAGAATAGAATAGAATAGAATAGAATAGTTAGAAGGGACCTTGGAGGTCTTCTAGTCCAACCCCCTGCTTAGGCAGGAAACCCTACACCACGTCAGACAAATGGTTAGCCAACATCTTCTTAAAAACTTCCAGTGTTGGAGCATTCACAACTTTTTCTAACTGTCAGGAAATTCCTCCTTAGCTCTAGGTTGCTTCTCTCCTTGATTAGCTTCCACCCATTGCTTCTTGTCCTGCCCTCAGGTGCCTTGGAGAATAGGTTGACCCAGGGGTGAAATCTACTTACACTTCCTATCAGTTCGGAAGTGCACGTGCACGTTACGTGCGCGCTTGGACCCTCTGCACATGCGCAAAGCCTAGGTGGGTGGGGTAGCATTTCACCTCTGGGTTGACTCCCTCTTCTTTGTGGCAGCCCCTGAGATATTGGAAGACTGCTATCATGTCTCCCCTAGTCCTTCTTTTCATTAAAGTAGACATACCCAATTCCAGCAACCGTTTTTCATATATTTTAGTCTCCAGTCCCCTAATCCTCTTTGTTGCTCTTCTCTGCACTCTTTCTGGAGTCTCAACATCTTTTTTACATCGTGGTGTATATATATATATATGTGTGTGTGTGTGTGTGTGTGTGTGTGTATAGATATATATATATGTGTGTGTGTTTGTGTGTATAAATTATTAATATATAAATATAATATATATATATAATATATAATATATAAATATATAAATTTATATTTATATATTTTATAAATTATTATTACTTTATTTTAAAAAATGTTTGTTTATAAATTTATTTTGCATCCTGTTCTTCTCTACTTAAATACTTCCAGTGTTGAAACACTCACAACTTCTGGAGGCAAGTTATTCCACTGATTGATTTTTCTAACTGGTCAGGAAATTTCTGGATTTGTATCAAATCTTATCACTACTGTCATTTGGAGAAGCCCATTCTTAATGAGCAGAACAAGTTAAACAATCTCCTACATCTGGTATCCCTGATCCATTACTTTGACTACTCAGGCTGATACAATAATTGTTTTGTTCCACAAGCGTTACAAACCTGTCACCTACCAAATATCAACTTCGTGGGGAAATCCCCACTTACCCTATTTCTTTATCTAGATACCCCTTATCCTACTGAATTGTATATTTTAAACATCTGATCACATTTTGGGGAGAACACGTATCCCAAATTTTACACTGTTTTCTGTGTCGATTTCACAACAGGTGTCTCGTCCATACAAAGCAGATGGCCTTCAAAACGCAGAGTTTTAATCTATTGCCGGGATGAATAAGGATAGTATGGTGTAATCATTCAAATGTGCCCTGTTTTTACAACCCAAATCCACATGGTCCCATGTTTTTAATTATTTGTGATGAGATACATAGTACTAACCGGGGTGATTATAAAGATTTGCATACTTATGTTTCAGAATCCTATTACCTGCATAGCATGGCTGGGTTTACCCATCTGTTTATAAGCCAGTGAATCTCAAATAGAGTAAATTACACCTTCCTTTATTCTTTGCAGATCATATGTTAGATACATTTTCCATTACAACAGAAACCTGATTTTGTTTGTAAAGCAGAATTCTGTAAATGTTTTGAAGACTAAGCCAAGATATTGTTGACAACTTGGTCTCCAAAGGATATTACGTTTTCAAGCGTGGTGAATATATTAGCTGACAAGCAAAGCCTCCACTAAAAAATGTTAGACTTGAAAACCGCCATTTATATGAAACAAAGCGTCAAGTAATCTAGAACAGAGATAATTAATCTGTTGGCAACAAATGAAAATACATCATTTGGCTGGTCGACGAAGAGTGGTAACAGTAGTTTTATTGGACACCAAAGAAAGCACCATTATTTGCCCCCAAAAACCTCAACAGAAATAAGTTTTTGTCAGAAAGAACAGAAAATATGGGGGGGGAAACATGGTAGTAATGATAAAAGGGATGCGGTGGCTCAGGGGCTAGGATGTTGAGCTTGTCGATCGAAAGGTCGGCAGCTCAGCGGTTCGAATCCCTAGTGCTGCCGTGTAACAGGGTGAGCTCCCATTACTTGTCCCAGCTTCTGCCAACCTAGCAGTTTCGAAAGCACGTAAAAATGCAAGTAGAAAAAATAAGGACCACCTTATTCGTCGTAAGCAGGGGTGGGATCCTACCGGTTTAGCAACCGGTTTGCTGAGCGTGCACGTGCGCATTTTCCAGGAAATTGAACTTCCACATTGCTGAGAGCAAGGAAAACAGCTGAGGAACGGCAATCCACTCTGCCGCCCTGATCAGCTGGGGTTTGGAAGCAGAAATATAGGGGAGTACAACGCAGGGGCAGGTGGGTGGGCCCACTTCAAAGAAAGAGAGAACCGGTTCGCTCACTGCTGAAAGTCGCATTCAGCACAGAATGTGTTGTGGTCCGCCAGCAGCCTGCGGAGCTGGCAGCCGAGTCGGACAGCAATGAGGCTGAGGTGAGGCCAGGCCCATTGGGGAGTGAGGTGCAGACTCCAGAGCCTCCAGAGACTGATGGTAGTGAGGCAGAGGAACAGGAGGAGCCTGTTCCTAATGCACGCATGAGAAAAATTGCCAGAAGGCAAGAGCAGCTCAAGCAGAGAGGACAACTCGGGAGTAGGGCCAAGAGATGACTGGCCCCTCCCATAAGGCTTAAAACAGACCAGCAACAGCATTTGGGCTTTGCCGGAAAACAACATTGATAGCTTCATCTTCTTGCATTTATTTTTATATTTGTGACTTCTGAACATTTGCCAAGAAAGGCCTCTGGCAGTTTGCCTGATTGGACCAAGGTTGGTGATAGGACTGAGGAATTTGTGTTGGGAGGAATTTGTTTTACTTTAGTTGAACTACGGTGGGAATGAAGTAATTCTCAGCTGTTCAAATAAAGTTTGTTCGTTTTTTCACGAACTGAGTTTCTTACTACCTACTTGGGCCTGGGTCACAACAGAATGAAAGCAAGAACAGCTCTGGGTAATTCCCAGGCAATTCAGTAGAATTAAAGTATAGAATCCTCCCTCCTCCCACCCCCCACATTAGTGCGGGTCACATTGTCCAATTAGATGTCCAGGTGGTGTTGTGGGAAGATTTCCACCACTCTGGCAAACACCTGTTGAAACATCCTTGGTTCCCATGAGATTTTCTTGTTATCATCTGGAATACACATTCCAATCTCTCCTTCCCTTTCTCCCAGGGTCTGTTGGCAACCCCCAGTCCATCGGCCAGAACTGGTCCGCGGCATGCCAGGAACCGGTCCATTCAAAAAATCAAAGCCCCATCTGTGGGATGCAGGCAGCACGTGAAACCACGCCTCCTCCATTCCACGTAAAATCCTCTCGCCACGAAACCGGTCCGTGGTGCCCAAAAAGTTGAAGGCCGCTGATCTAGAAAACAGTAAGATAAATCAACTCAGAAGATTTCCCCAAAATACCCCTAATGGATCGGAATTGAGTCTGATGTGTAAAATTCAAACTTTTTTTGTATTGACTGGATTTGTAGTATGTACATGTCCTTAACTAACTCATATGTATTTATAGTCTTCTGCCGCCTATGAATGCTTGCTTTAAGATAATGTGCAGTTTTGCTGTGTCAAGCTGACAACCAAGGCGCCTTTTGCCGGTGAACAAAGATTTCATTGTTCTGCCAGTTCTGAAGTAAATGATAAAAAATTACAAACTAATTTGCATCGCAGGAGATTAGAAAATTATCCCTTTATCCTTATTAATATATTTGCCCTTCCTAATTATAAAGATTCAAATCTTTCTTGAGGAACTTCATACAGAAATACTCCTCAGTATAAACTACGCATTAAGCTCACTTTTGAAAAGACATTTGCATAATGGAACAAAAAAGATAAATTGCTTCTATTTAATAATAGCTAGTTTTAGAAGCATATCTTTGCTAAAACCGAAGTCACTGGGACGAAACATTCTTCCTGAACTTGGTGAAGAAACTTCCATTAAAAGGTAAAGGTTCCCCTCGCACATACGTGCTAGTCGTTGCCAAATCTAGGGGGCGGTGCTCATCTCCGTTTCAAAGCCGAAGAGCCAGCGCTGTCCGAAGACGTCTCCATGGTCATGTGGCCGGCATGACTCAACACCAAAGGCGCACGGAATGCTGTTACCTTCCCACCAAAGATGGTCCCTATTTTTCTATTTGCATTTTTTACCTGCTTTTGAACTGCTAGGTTGGCAGAACCTGGGACAAGTAATGGGAGCTCACCCCGTTATGCGGCAGCACTAGGGATTCGAACCGTCAAACGGCCGACCTTTCGATCGACAAAACTCAGCGTCTTAGCCATTGAGCCACCGCGTCCCTCAAAACTTCCATTAGGAGTCGTTATTTAAAAGGTACTAGTCCACATGAAGAAACAACAATGCATTCCAGGGTCCAGCCAGCACCTATTTGGAAAAGGGATTTGAGTGGGGATAAGGCAGCGCTTTTGAGTCTAGAGGTGGGTATTTTGATTCCTGGTTAGTGATTGAGTGGGTTACCAAGTTGCAATAAAGAATGTAGATCCATTACTTGAGAGCACGCCTAGGTGAATGTTGTCATAAAAATGTAGAAAATGATATTGGGGAATGAAGGAATGAAACATTAAGGAAGTAAAAACAGCAACACAATGCGAGAAAAAAAATGTGGAGGGGGAAAATCAAAATAACCAATCGATTTAGGGACAGGCAGAATATCTGATAACACGTTCAATATTCTATTATTATACTGTAGAACAATAAAGTAGCATTCCTCAAAACTCTGTCCTATCTCTTTCTTGACTTGGCCTATCTTAGATACAGAATAACAGAGTTGGAAGGGATCTTGTAGATCAGGGGTCTCCAACCTTGGTCCCTTTAAGACTTGTGGACTTCAACTCCCAGAGTCCCTCAGCCAGCAAAGCTGGCTGAGGAACTCTGGGAGTTGAAGTCCACAAGTCTTAAAGGGACCAAGGTTGGAGACCCCTGTTGTAGATCATCCAGTCCAACCCCCTGCTCAAGCAGGAGACCCTATACCAGTGATGGCGAACCATTTCGGCACCAAGTGCCAAACAGGAAGTGTGCTCAGGGATGGTACCAAGTGCGAAAAGGGAGCACTTCACATGCGTGCTCATCAGGGCCGCAACCAGGAAGAGGAGCTGGCCAGAGGGCCTGTGCATGTCCGATAAGGTAATTCAGGCCAGCAAGTCTTCCAGTTACTTCCGCACATGCGAACGCATCGATCAGCTAGCCGGCGCGCATGCTCTCGCCCAAAAATGAAAGACCAGCTCTTCTGGTTTCTTCAACCAAAAAAAAAATGCTTTTAAAAGTTAAAAAAAAAAAGCCTCTGATGATCGTGCGGCCCAGCTGGAATCGTCAGAACCCTTTAAAAGTATTTTTTTCTACAACCTCTTCGGCCCAAGAGGTAAAAAAAAAAGCTTTTAAAAGGCTCCTCTGGCGATCCCAGCTGAGTTGCCTGATCGCCAGAACCTTTTAAAAGCATTTTTTACAAGCTCTTCGGCCAAAGAGGTTGTAGAAAAAATGCTTTTAAAAGTTTTTTTTAAAAAAATTGGCCACCCCCACCCAGTCAAATATTGGCCGAGAGGGACTATACATTTGAGAATTAAATAATGCCTACCGAATGAACAGCCTCTCTCTGTATGCATTGGCATTTCTGGCCAGTCATTGTAATGGCTGGAATATGGGCTGTGCTAACAAATTACCTCAATATGCAAAATATGCAGAGTGGAAACACATATCAGGATCTACAGCACACGACTCGTGTAAGGGCGTGTAGCTTATGACAGATGGATATTGCCATTCTGCCAAGAAAATGGCTACATAAATATAAAGAGAGTGTTCAGATATAAATCCTCTTCATATTTGGAATTCAAGATGTTGCTTTAAATGACTAATGCATGAATAATTCCTTGCGCTTGAGTACCAACTCAGGTACAAACTGAATTTGACAAATAGGCTAAGCCTTTCCCTCGCCCACTTCCCACTAAAATGCAAAACAAGATGGAAGGAAAATGGATTTGATGCATCTTTGAGTAAAGATGTCGTGTATGGAAACAGCGATGCATTACGGCATGGATTTAATGCGGTACAGTTTGCATCTTGCAATCAGATAGCATCATTACTTACTTACAACAGAGACAATGACTGTCCCATAATAACATTTAATAACAAAGAGTAATGCATCAAGAGTGGACAGATTTTATTTTTGTGGGATCTACTTTATATTGTAATGCTAATCAGTCTATCTATCTATCTATCTATCTATCTATCTATCTATCTATCTATCTATCTATCTATCTATCTATCTATCTATCTATCTAATGTTGCTGGGACACAGGACACAGCTCCTAAACTGTTTTAAAAATTAAACTTTTTTTTATCAACTTACTTAGAGGTGGTAAAAATTTGCTTTAGTTCTGGGATGAACAACTGAGAAACAGAAATATCTGTACCCAGGAGTAAATTCATGTACCTGTAGATCGATGTTTACTTTTTGTCTGTCATGGATTGGCATCAGCTGAGAGATTACAAACAACATAAAGATAGTATAAAGCAATCAATCAATCAATCAGAAGAGAGCTAGAAGGGACCTTGGAGGTCTTCTAGTCCTATGGTGGGTTTCAAATTTTTTTACTACTGATTCTGTGGGCGTGGCTTGGTGGGCGCGGCAGGGGAAGGATAAAAGTGGGTGAAAATTTAGGTGCATCTTATAGACCAAATAAAGGCGTTTTTGGCCTCCCAAACCCTCCAAGCATTTTTGCCCTTCCTGGCCCCCAGAAGCACTCTGCAGTGTTCCGCGCAGCCCATTTTTGGAGAAAACAGGCCATGCAGAGCACTGCAGAGTGCTTCTGGGGGCCTGGGAGGGCGAAAATGCGACGTGCAGAGGGCTTGGGAGCCCAAAAATGGGTCTGGTTTTGGTGAAAACAGGTGGTGGGGAGCACTGCAGCATGCTTCTGGGGGCTGCGGAGGCCAAAAATTATTTTTTTCTTGTTTTCCTCCTGTAAATTTAGGTGTGTCTTATAGTCTGAAATATATGGTATATATGAGCTGTGTAGGGACGTGGTGGCTCAGGGGCTAGGACGTTGTGTTTGTCGATCGAAAGGTCGGCAGCTCAGCAGTTCAAATCCCTAGTGCTGCCGTGTAATGGGATGAGCTCCCGTTACTTGTCCCAGCTTCTGCCAACCTAGCAGTTTCAAAAGCACGTAAAAATGCAAGTAGAAAAAATAGGGACCACCTTTGGTGGGAAGGTAACAGCGTTCCGTGCACCTTTGGCGTTGAGTCATGCCGGCCACATGACCACGGAGACGTCTTCGGACAGCGCTGGCTCTTCGGCACCGCCCCCTAGAGTCGGGAATGACTAGCATGTATGTGCGAGGGGAACCTTTACCTTTATGAGCTGTGTATATATACACACACACTTTATATAAGCTTTACATAAGCTTTAGGTTTTTCCCAATCTTGCAGTTCCTGAATGTTTCAAGAAGTCTTTCAAAAGTCTTTCAGAAGCTGTTTTCTCATGATCTCTTTGCTTTGCATTTTATTGAAGCCAAAATGGTTAGAAAAACCTTGGGATGGCTAAAACATATAATCATAAAGACATAAGTAACCTGCAAATAAGAATCCCATATTGGTCTGCAAGAGTGGTATCAAATTTTCCTTACTCGGAGAAAACAAGAAAAAGAGAACATTTCTTCCCCTCTCTATTAGGTAGGAAAAAACACTAAAAAAAACAGTTTTTGTTGCAACATTGGTAACCTATTCTTACATTCTTAGAACCTAAGGTAGGATATGCATATTTATGTGCTGATTTGCTTACTTAGTTTTGAAAAATATATTCACTTACACACCATATAATCCAGGGGTGAAATCCAGTAGGTTCTAACAGGTTCTGAAGAACTGGTAGCGGAAATTTTCAGTAGTTTGGAGAACCAGCAAATACCACCTCTGGCTGGCCCCAGAGTGGAGTGGCAATGGAAATTTTGCAATATCCTTCCCCCAGGAGTGGGGTGGGAATGGGGATTTTGCAGTTTCCTTCTCCTGCCACACCACGCCCACCAAGCCACGCCCACAGAACTGGTAGTAAAAAAAAAATAGATTTCACCACTGATATAGTCCCAGTGTGACAGATAATAAAAGGAGGGCACTTTTATCTACCTCCTTCCCAAGAATCTGGGGTCTATTATTATTTCTTGGTGTTAAAAGTTATTGCCAAAGTGTTCTGTCTCCCTTCGCCTCCGTCCGAGTGCTGGCTTAATTAGCTGGCACTATCAGCTCTGGCAGCAAAATAGTGAGCGTATGCCAAGTGTCCCTGTTATCTCCCTTGACGCCGATGAGTCACCCAGGAACAAACTTCAGCTCTTAGTTAATCAGTTGATTTGCCTGCTACGAAGAGGCACAGCAGCTCTTGCTGCCTTTATATCCTGTGGGGTGTGGCTCCATGACTCAGCACTTTCTAGGCCTGCCCCACCCCTGCTTCTGTTTTCCTGCCTTTCCTGCCTATGAAACCTAGGGTCTAGCCAGGCCTGATTGCCATCAGCTGGGTCTGGAGGCGTGGCCTGGGGGTGGGAAAGAGTCAGGGGACGGAGGCCTCATTATCTCCTCCACCTGGCCTGCCTCTGGCTCCTGGAGCTGAGCCAGGGAAGCCGGTGCTCCCGAGGTAAGTCCTGACAGCCCTTCCCCTTCACTATCCAAGTCACTTTCTGGCAGAAGGCCCGGCTCGGGGGGCGCAGACACAACACACCGGATGTAAGCTGTTTCAAGTAAAGCTGCCTTTTGCAGTTGACTGATGGCAATTTTCTCCATGCCAATGGTGTTTAAGAGATATCTCCAATTGTTTGGGGATTTTGTCGTGTCCCACTCCGCCGCTGACGGCCGGGTCAGGGAAATCTGAATCAGGTGTGCCTCTGCAGCTCTGCCAAAGTCCTAGCAAAGTCCTCAGGGCAGGCAGGAGACCAGAAAGTGACTTCAGCAAGATATGTTTAGACTTTGCCTGACTCAGAGAATGCCAGAAAGCAGATCCTTTATATAGGCCATGGGGTGTGGCTCCATGACTCAGCACTTATCCAGGCCTGCCCCTCCCTTCCTTCTGTTGCCTCCGCCTATCAAGTCTTCTGACGCGAGGGTCACTCCAGTCGGCAGCTGTTGGTAATAGACCTCCCTCAGGCTCACATGCTGTGGAGGAGGGGGAGGGGTCTAGTTGCTCCGTTTGCCTGGGCATGGAGCCGGAGCTGGGGCTGGAGATATTTCTTCCTCTTCAGCCTGTCTGGGCATGGAGCCAGGGCTGGGGCCGGGAGGCATACTAGGACATTCTTCAGCGTTCGGAAGCAGATAAGAAGACCCTGGCTGCAGTGAGAGCGGGCAAGACACAACAGATTTCATCCAAGGCACCTTTGCTTTCTTCTGCCACCATTGTCTTCTTTGTAGTGCCGTTGGCTTTTGCTTGCAGGCAAATGGCATTTCTTGCAGATATTCCGATGCACCATCGTTGCTACTTTATCATGTCGTCGTCTGTAGTCTGTGGGATCTTCTTGTAGCACCTAACTAGATGGCCAACTGTTTTCTTCACCTTCTTTGCAGAGGTGGCATTTGAGAAGAGCAGAGAAGAGCGACAAAGATGATTAGGGGGCCGGAGGCTAAAACATATAAAGAATGGTTGATGGAATTGGGTATGTCTAGTAGTTTGATGAAAAGAAGGACTAAGGGGTGACATGATAGCAGTCTTCTGATATCTCAGGGGCTGCCACAAAGAAGAGGAAGTCAAGCTATTCTCCAAAGCACATGAGGGCAGGACAAGAAGCAACAGATGGAAATTAATCAAGGAGAGAAGCAACTTAGAACTGATGAAAAATTTTCTGACAGTTAGACAATTAATCAGTGGAACAACTTGCCTTCAGATGTTGTGAATGCTCCAACAGTGGAATTTTTTTAAAAAAAAAAGATTGTACAACCATTTGTCTGAAATGCTATAGGGCAGGGGTGTCAAACTCGATTTCATTGAGGGCCGCATCAGCGTTGTATTTGATCTCGGGGGGACAAGGTGGGCATGGCCTGGTCAACATCACTCATCTCAGGGGTGCCTGTGGTGGCCTGAGAATTCTGCCAGCAAAAACAGGCTTCTCAGCTCCATTTTCGGCTGTGATGATTTCCTGCAACCCTCTGCCAGCAAAAATGGAGCTCGGGAGGGCCCCATGCAACCGTCCTGAGCTCCATTTTCTCTCCCAGAGGCACCGTGGGCCAATCCATCACTTTTTCCAGGTCAGCCCCACAGGCCAGATCTAAGCACCCTGTGGCCCAGATTCACACCCCTGGTATAGGGTTTCCTGCCTAAGCAAGGGGTTGGACTTGAAGACCTCCAAGGTACCTTCCAACTCTTGTTAGTCTATCTGTCTGTCGCCATCTTCTAAATTCTGGCTTTATATGCGTTTGTTCTTAAGGCTTGGCTTTGGCCAGGAAAAATTAGCCCTGCTCTCTTTTTCTTCAGCTTTACTTCTGTTGGCAAGTCTTGTTATTCTCCATGCTTGCTTTTTTTTTTTAAATCTCCTGGCTATGTAATTCTTTGCCTTGTAATGTCTCATTTCTGTTCTTTATTTGGTCTATCTTGCAGTCCATTTTTTTATTATTTGCATTTATATCCTGCCCTTCTCCGAAGACTCAGGGCGACTTACACTATGTCAAGCAATAGTCTTCATCCATTTGTATATTATATACAAAGTCAACTTATTGCCCCCAACAATCTGGGTCCTCATTTTACCTACCTTATAAAGGATGGAAGGCTGAGTCAACCTTGGGCCTGGTGGGACTTGAACCTGCAGTAATTGCAAGCAGCTTTGTTAATAACAGACAGACTTAACAGTCTGAGCCACCAGAGATTTAGATCTCTGCGTCACTCAGAAAGCTTTCATGGTATATTAGCTTCAGTGTAACTTCTTCACCATCCTTCAGATAGTCTTCCAATTCTTCCTTTTATCTTTTTCAACTACCTGGTGCAATTGCACTATTCCACACCCACCTGCTTTCCTTAGCAAGTGAAGTTTATTAATATTGTTACTACTATATTTGTTCACAGATCAGCATCCTTCAAGCAGGATTAAAGGGCAGATGTTGAACAATGAAGTTAAGTATTAAAACCGTCCGTAAGTCCTTGAATCGGTATGTATGTGATCGGTCTCATTCGAGACAATGATGAATCCGCATACAGACGGGAGGTTGAACAACTAACCTCATGATGTGACTAGAACAATTAGGAACTGAACACACTCAAAACCATAGAAATGGTGGTAGACTTTAGGAGAAACCCTTCCATACTTCCACCTCTTGCAATATTAGACAAAACAGTATCTACAGTAGAGACCTTCAAATTTCTAGGTTCTACCATATCGCAAGATCTCAAATGGACACCTAGCATCAAAAACGTCATCAAAAAAAGCACAACAAAGAATGTTCTTTCTGCGCCAACTCAGACAGCTCAAACTGCCCAAGGAGCTGCTGATCCAGTTCTACAGAGGAATTATTGAATCTGTCATCTGCACCTCTATAATTGTATGGTTTGGTTCTGCAACCCAACAAGACAGACACATTCAAAAGAACTCAGAACTCAGAAAAACATTTGCTATCAACCTGCCTTCCATTGAGGACCTGTAAACAGTATGCATCAAAAAGAGGGCTGTGAAAATATTTACAGATCCCTCTCATTCAGAACATAAACTGTTTCAACTCCTACCCTCAAAACAACACTATAGAGCACTGCACACCAGAACAACTAGACACAAGAACAGTTTCTTCCCAAACGCCATCACTCTGCTAAACAAATAATTCCCTCAACACTGTCAAACTATTTACTAAATCTGGACTACTATTAATCTTCTCATCGTTCCCAGCACCCAACTCCTTCCACTTATGACTGTATGACTGTAACTTTGTTACTTGTATCCTTATGATTTATATTGATATTGTTTCCTGATTGCTTATTTGTACCCTATCATTAAGTGTTGTACTTTATGATTCTTGATGAACGTATCTTTTCTTTTATGTACATTGAGAGCACCAAGACAAATTCCTTGTGTGTCCAATCACACTTGGCCAATAAAAAATTCTATTCTGTTCTGTTCTGTTCTGTTCTGTTCTGTTCTGTTCTATTCTATTCTATTCTATTCTATTCTATTCTATTCTATTCTATGTAGAAGTGCAATTTCAGTTGGTGGTGTTGGTGTTGGAATAAGATGGCTTTAAATGTGCAAACTAGCTGCCAGATTGTAGAAATGTTAATAACTTCCTGCAATATTGTGTTTATGTTACAATACCACTTGCTGTTTAGTGGAAACATTGAAAACGCTTGTGTACCATCTGTTACCAAATGTAAAGAACACTTTATAAACATGGGATGTAACCTTCTGGAAAATTCAATTTAATACAACTCTAACATAAAGCACAATTTACAACTTTTCCTTTTTTAATTTTTTTTATTTGAGGCGCACATTTGAATAAATACATAAATACAACTTTTTTTTCATTCAGATTACTGCCTTATAATAGTGAAATATACACATGTATACCCAAAGAATGCAAGCAATAAAAGAGGAAATAAAACTTCGCTAGAGCTGTGAATCAATACAATCCTTGGTTGTATACATAGAGGCGTAGAAACAAAATCATGTGAAGTATTAAAAGGTAAAGGTTCCCCTCGCACATACGTGCTAGTCATTGCCGACTCTAGGGGGCGGTGCTCATCTCCGTTTCAAAGCCGAAGAGCCAGCGCGGTCTGAAGACGTCTCCGTGGTCATGTGGTCGGCATGACTCAACGCCAAAGGTGCACGGAACGCTGTTATCTTCCCACCAAAGGTGGTCCCTATTTTTTCTACTTGCATTTTTACGTGCTTTCAAAAGTGCTAAGTTGGCAGAAGCTGGGACAAGTAACGGGAGCTCACCCCGTTACAGGCAGCACTAGGGATTCGAACTGCTGAACTGTCGACCTTTCGATCGACAAGCTCAATGTCCTAACCCCTGAGCCACTGTGTCCCCTATGTGAAGTATTAGTACTGCTTTATAAAGCCTTACTAAGGCCGCACCTGGAATACTGCATCCAGTTTTGGTCACCACATTACCAAAAAAAAAAAAAAAAGATGTTGAGAGTTTGGAAAAAGTGTAAAGAAGAGCAACTAAGATGATTAAAGGCCTGGAGGCTAAAACTTATATGAAGAATGGTTGCAGGAATTGAGTATGGCCAGTCTAGAGAAAAGAAGGACTAGGTGTGATATGATAGCAGTAATCAAGCTTTTGAGGAGCTGCCACAAAAAAGAGGGAGTCAAGCAAAACACCTGAAGGCGAGATGCAATAGATGGAAACTAGGGATGCGGTGGCTCAGGGGCTAGGACGTTGAGCTTGTCAATTGAAAGGTCGGAAGCTCGGCGGTTCGAATCCCTAGTGCTGCCGTGTAATGGGGTGAGCTCCCGTTACTTGTCCCAGCTTCTGCCAACCTAGCAGTTTCGAAAGCACATAAAAAATGCAAGTAGAAAAAAAAGGGACCACCTTTGGTGGGAAGGTAACAGCGTTCCGTGCGCCTTTGGCGTTGAGTCATGCCAGCCACATGACCACGGAGACGTCTTCGGACAGCACTGGCTCTTCGGCTTTGAAACGGAGATGAGCACCGCCCCCTAAAGTCGGCAACGACTAGCACGTATGTGCGTGGGGAACCTTTACTTTTACCTTAATCAAGGAGAGAAGCAACCTGCAATTAAGGAGAAACCTCCTAACAGTGAGGACAATTAACTAGTGGAACAGCTTTGCCTTTAGAAGTTGTAGGTGCTTCATGACTGGAGATTTTTAAGAAAAGACTGGATAGCCATCTATATGAAATGGTATAGGGTCTCCTGTCTATAGAGATTCTGAGTCATCCAGGTCATGGTTGTCCCAAAGGTGCTTTTTCAAGCGGCAACTGGACTTTCTGGTTTTGCTTTGAAGATGTTTCACTTGTCATCCAAGAAGTTTCTTCAGCTCTGACTGGATGGTGGGGAATGGAAGGATTTATAGGGTCTCATGCTTGAGCAGGATGTTGGAGTAGAAGACCTCCAAGGTCCCTTCCAGCTCTATTCTGATCGATTGATCGAGTGATTTATTGGCGGACTAAAGGACACACTAAGTGTGTAACAAATCTAGGCCCCAATAGGATGCAACCCTTCACTGGCACCCTCTTCTTTCTGCCGTCATCTTAATTGTCGTCCTGTGAATGAGTCGACCTTATGTCCTCCTTAGGTGTATTAAAAGCATTTTCAGTAGGTGAAACTGTTGGCTTGTTACGTTTTGCTTTGGGAGGACTTCAGATGAACAACGATGATTTGAAAGAGGCGGAAGAGGGATTGTCAGTGGGGACGGTAGCTTTCATGTTGTTGTTGTTAGTCGCGAAGTCGTGTCCGACCCATCACGATCCCATGGACAACATTTCTCCAGGCCTTCCTGTCCTCTAACATCCTCTGGAGTCCATTTAATCTCACACCAACTGCTTCAGTGACTCCATCCAGCCACCTCGTTCTCTGTTGTCCCCTTCTTCTTTTGCCCTCAATCGTTCCCAGCGTTAGGCTCTTCTCCAGTGATTCCTTCCTCCTCATTCGGTGGCCAAAAGATTTGAGTTCCTCTTCAGGATCTGGCCTTCTAAAGAGCAGTCAGGGTTGATCTCCTCTAGGACTGGCCGGCTGGATCGCCTTGCAGTCCGAGAGGCTCGCAGGAGTCTTCTCCAGCACCAGAGTTCAAAGGCCTCTCAATTCTTTGGCGTAGCTTTCATACAGATATCATTTTCTATAAATTCCAGGAAAGTTGGAAACCACTTGAACTCAACATGTAGGGAATGGCTATGAAAGAAGGAGCTTATCTGTGGGTTTCATACGAGGTAGTGCAGTGGCGAAATCCATTTTTTTTTTACTATCAGTTCTGTAGGCGTGGCTTAGATGGTGTGGCTTGGTGGGCATGGCAGGAGAAGGATACTGCAAAATCCCCATTCCCACCCCACTCCTGGGGAAAGGATATTGCAAAATCTCCATTCCCACCCCACTCTGAGGCCAGCCAGGGGTGGTATTTGCTGGTTCTCTGAACTACTCAAAATTTCCGCTACCAGTTATCCAGAAACTGTCAGAACCTGCTGGATTTCACTCTTGAGGTAGTAGTCCAAGCTGGGCCTTCTACTACCAACTCATATTCAAGGCTGGAAGAAATAAGACCTGTGATGTCTCAGTGTCTTAGTTGCAAGAGTTCCCTTTTCTCTCTTCCTCAGTTCCTGGTGAAACAGGCAGATCGGCTTGCTGACTGAGACACCTAACGCTTCAAATATAGAACTCAGAATTAGCTCTTCAGAATTCATTGTCAAGGGCCTCATTCATCCCTCTGCTAATCAAGTTTGTGAAATAAACATTTCATGACTGCACCTCTTTTTCGTCCCACGAGTAGCTTGGTTTGCTCTAGCCTAGGAAAAACGGATAACAAAACCTCATGTAAGTAATCTTGGAAAAAAGCATTTGATACGCACACAAACGCCTGTCAGCCATTTGACACATGAGTAAAATGCCAAAAGAAAAGCAAGCCACAAACTAGAGAAAGGTGAAAAATGTTTCCCTAGATAACTAGATCTGAACTCTATTTTTAACACCAGCAACCATAGGACCAGGGTCAACAAGGAACATTTATACATCTAAAATGCTCCCTTTATTGAAAGTTGAGTGTTTTGCTTTTAACTCAACACACACACACCCACACACACATACACACACACACGGCCATTTTGAAATGCTTCTCATACCTGTTGCTAAGAAACAGGAATGAAAGACTGTGATTGATTTTATGGAAAACAAAACGAAGCTCTGGATGCTTCTCTTGATCTCATGAAAGGTTTATATTTATATCTTTAACGATGTCTGATTTGGAGAGAAACCGTTATAGTATATTCTCCCCTACCACCATTTCTTTCCTGCCCCTGGTCAATAATTTCTGCCTATTTTTTTCCTTTCTTCAACTTGATTTTCAGCTTTAACATAGCCTCATCCTCATTCAGCCAAGATGTTGGTTTGCTGATGATTGGACACCTGATGATATCAAGATATCTCTGTATTGATAGATACTGTAGGAGGAGACCTGTGTTAGTCTGTCGGAGCTAAAAATCGGAAGGGATTGAGTGACGTGAGCTGTTCCTCACAAAAATTTACGCCTTTGAATAAAATGTGTTAATCTGAAAAGGTGCTAACACATTCCTTCTAATTTATATACTGACAGGTGCCAAAAGAATACCTACTCAGCTGACTACTACAAACATTGGCACACGTTGCTGGGTTTTTTTGGGAAATCTTTCATACAGTGTATTGGTGCATGCAGAGGTGGTATTCAGCCGGTTCTCACCAGTTCAAGCGAACTGGTAGCAGCGATCCTGCTCCAAGTCGTGCTATTTATGCACGTTTTCGAGGCTGGGCGCATGCATGGAAGATGCGTGAGGGAGCAAATCGCATGCACCTGCCCTTCCACACATGCGCCTTGCTCCCTGGCGCACCTTCTAGGTTCTATCATATCGCAAGATCTAAAATGGACAGCTAACATCAAAAACATCATTAAAAAAGGACAACAAAGACTGTTCTTTCTGCGCCAACTCAGTAAGCTCAAACTGCCCAAGGAGCTGCTGATTCAGTTCTACAGAGGAATTATTGAGTCTGTCATTTGCACCTCTATAACTGTCTGGTTCGGTTCTGCAACCCAACAAGAAAGACACAGACTTCAGAGGATAATTAGAACTGCAGAAAAAATAATTGCTACCAACCTGCCTTCCATTGAGGACCTCTATACTGCACGAATCAAGAAGAGGGCCGTGAAAATATTTGCAGATCCCTCGCATCCTGGACATAAACTGTTTCAACTCCTACCCTCAAAACGACGCTATAGAGCACTGCACACCAGAACAACTAGACACAAGAACAGTTTTTTCCCGAAGGCCATCACTCTGCTAAACAAATAATTCCATCAACACTGTCAGACTATTTACTGAATCTGCACTACTATTAATCGTTTCATAGTTCCCATCACCAATCTCTTTCCACTTATGACTGTATGACTATAACTTGTTGCTGGCAATCCTTATGATTTATATTGATATATTGACCATCAATTGTGTTGTAAATGTTGTACCTTGATGAACGTATCTTTTCTTTTATGTACACTGAGAGCATATGCACCAAGACAAATTCCTTGTGTGTCCAATCACACTTGGCCAATAAAATTCTATTCTATTCTATTCTATTCTATTCTATTCTATTCTATTCTATTCTATTCTATTCTATTCTTCCACGCATGCACCCAGCCTCAAAAACGTGCATAAATAGCACGACTTGGAGCAGGATCGCTGCTGCCAGTTCGCTTGAACTGGTGAGAACCGGCTGAATACCACCTCTGGGTGCACCAATACACTGTATGAAAGATTTCCAAAGAAGTGAGCGTGCAGGAGTGCGGCGAACCGGTGGTAAAGGTAAGTGAATCCCACCCCTGGGTGCACCATGCCATTGAGGAAGAGCAAAAGGAAATGCCAACGATTTGTTTCGATAGCTCTAAAGCAGGAGGTCTATACTTCTGTAAGTTGTTGGCTAGGTTGGTTTTAGATTATTATTATTAACGTCACTCGGGGCAAGGTATCTTGGTATCTTACATCTGATCTTCAACTATGCGTATACCTACATATGTTATGTTGTGTCTGCGCCCCCCGAGCTGGGCCCCCTGCCAGAAAGTGACTCGGAAAGTGAGGGGGAAGGGCCATCAGGACTTATCTCTGGAGCACCGGCTCCTCTGGCTCAGCTCCAGGAGCCAGAGGCAGGCCAGGTGGAGGAGATAACGAGGCCTCCGTCTCCTGACTCTCCCCCCCCAGGCAATCAGGCCTGGCTAGATCCCAGGTTTCGGAGATATGAGAGGCGGTTACAACAAAGGAAGGGGTGGGGCAGGCCTAGGAAGTGCTGAGCCACGGAGCCACACCCCACAGAGTATAAAAGCAGCCCTGGCTGCTCTTCTGCTCTGTGACGAGCAAAAATTGAGCTGAACTATTTGACTCGTGGAGAAGTGAGCTGAACTCTTTGACTCGTGGAGAACTGAGCTGAACATTCGGCCTGGATTGCTGACTTCCTGGTTGTCCAGCAACCCCAAGATAAGGGAGACTTTGGCAGGCAGCTGCAGATTCCCTGCCAGGACTGATAGCAGCCGTGAACTCAATTACTGGCTTGTTTAGCCAGCTCACGTGGCTGAGGCCTGGAGGGGACAGAACATATTATATGACACAGAGAAACAACACAGTCTAGTCCGGAAGTATACATGTGTACATGGTGGGAAAAACGAATCTGGCGAGGTTACCAGACAGATGGCCTAGGGAAGAATCTGGTGGTCCTGCTAGAAATACTTCGAAACCTCCTCCCAGAGGGGAGCAACAGAAACAGACTGTGAAGTGGGTGTGTGGGGTCTCTAACGATGCTATGAACTCTAAGCACATAGCACTTATAAGAAGCATCCCGAATAACGGGACACTATCAGGGGTGTCAAACTGGATTTCTTCAAGGGCCGGATCAACATTGTAGCTCTCTGCGGGCTGGTTGGGGTGGGGGCAAGCCAGACACCTCCTGCAGCACTTTGCTGGCCAAAATGAAGCGGGGGGGAGCTGCGCATGGCCCCCCGTGCCCCGTTTTGGCTGGCAGAGTGCTGCAGAAGGCTGTCCAGGCCAAAAATGGGGCATGGGCGGGCCATGTGTGGGGCCCCCATGCCCCATTTTGGCTGCCAGAGGCACCATGGACTGATCCTTTGCTATTTCCAGGCCACCCGGCGGGCCAGATTTAAGCACCCCGTGGGTCGGATGTGGCCCGCAGTCTTGAGTTTGACACCCCTGGTCTATATATTTTCTCTATCTCTGTCACACTCTAATCTCTCCCTCTCTAATCTCTCCGTCTAATCTAGTTTTTATCTAAGAATAAAAAAAAAAGTCAATATGAACGGAAAGACTGACTGAGCAAAGTATTTGATTAAGCTGGGAGCTTTTTATTTGCTCGCATCCTAGGAGGCTTGTCTCCTTGCCCTCTCTTCCTTTCCTGATTTTTATGAAGCAGCATAATTTAAAAATAATTTGGCCACTTCTCTGCAATTCCTTCAGAAGAAAGCAGGGGAGCAAAGGAGAAAAAAAATGACTTTCATTCTCTCACCAGCGTTCTTTCATTCCTTATGATCTTCCTCTCAGCATATGAAAAATCTGCCTCATCGAGAATGTGAACCAACTTCTGCCAATTAATCCAAGCCATGCCGGCAATAACTCTTTGCTTGGCAAATCAACCTATCTATCTATCTATCTATCTATCTATCTATCTATCTATCTATCTATCTATCTATCTATCTATCTAATCTTGGCATATTCGGGTCTTTTCTTATGTAAGGTTTAGAGTATCTACCTCCAAGTGGCCTCAATGTCTCTGTTGTGACTCGTCCTTCCTCTTCTCCTCAGCCGGGCCCCTCCCGTCTCCAACCGGGTCTTTTATCAGACTCCGAGTCTGATAATGAAGATGAACGGCCTGTCATGCTTCCAGCCCCCGGCCCTGGCCCCATGCCTGGAGAGGATGCCAGGAGTGAACGAACAAGCCCGATAAACCTCACTCATACGACGTGTGTTCCTTTGGCTCAGCCATCAGAGGAAGCCAGCCAGGTGCTGGAATTACTGACCGCTGAAGACAATTCAGTGTGGGAGGACCCTCGCTTCCGGGGATCTGAGAAGCGACACCAGCAGAAGGAAGGGAGGGGTGGGCCTGGATAAATGCTGAGTCATGGAGCCACACCCCACAGCCTATATAAAGGACCTGCTTTTGGCATTCCAACCTTGAGTCAAGCAAAGTCTTATCGAGTTTGCCGATACCGGACCCTATCGCTGAAGTCACAACTTGGACTCCTGCCTGCCCTGATAAACCTCGAAGAGACTTGGCAAGCTGCCGAGACTTCATTGCCAAGTTTGCCATGGACTTCCTTGACTTGTTCATCGGAGTGGGGGTGGGACACGACAGTCTCTCTAAAAGAATGCAAATGACCAGCTGTCTGCAAGGAGTATAAATCCTTCCCTTCCCAACCATCCAGTCAGAGCCGAAGAAGCTTCTTGGATGAGAAGCAAAACATCTTCAAAGAAAAACCAGAAAGTCCAGTTGTCTCCTGAAAAAACACCTTTGGGTTCCCGAATGTAGTATCAACTCAATCATTACCTGAATGGAAACGTTCGTATCTCATATGAAAAGGAAGGGCCCGAGTTTTGTTTGTTTTTCACTTTATTTACAACCAAATCTTAGGCACAAGTATCCAGAATTAAATTCTCCTCAACTAGCGTCTTGTCTGAACTGGCTTTCAAAACCTTAGTGCCTAACTCACTTATCAGCAGATATGTATGACCACCTACCAGAGGTGGGTTTCAGCAGGTTCTGACCAGTAGTTCGGAGAACCGGTAGTAGAAATTCTGACTGGCTCCACCCCCATTTATTCTCTGCCTCCCGACTCCCAGCTGATCGGGAGGAAATGGGGATTTTGCGGTAACCTTCCCCTGGAGTGGGGTGGGAATGGAGATTTTACAGTATCCTTCCCCTGCCACGCCCACCAAACCATGCCCACCAAGCCACATCCACAGAACCAGTAGTAAAATTTTTTGAAACCCACCACTGCCACCTAAATTTCTAACATGACCACACTTGACAAAAGCTGTAATGACTAGAGCAACAAATAAATAAAATCAGAGGCAAATCTTATTTTCACTTCCTAAATTAATTTTATTGCTTTCCTCAGCTTAACCTGTCAAAACCTGTCTTAGCGCGTTGACAAATATTCAGCAATTACACTTAAAGAACCGCATGTGGTAACTGTAGAAGAGATCTAAAATATTTCCGTGACACGCAGACACTGCCAAGCAACTAGATTATAAATATTGTTCTCTTTCATGCCATCTCCGTGTGTATATAATTCAACCAGGACTTTTATTTTCTATGTTCGCTGTGTTGCTCTTCGAAAGTATCCGTTATAAATTAATTTCATCACTTGGTTAGAAAAAAATGATTAAACTTCAGGAATATTGTCAAAAGTCTATAAAAACCAAGAGACGGTGAGTTAGAATCCCTTCTTAAGACATGAAGGTTGACTGACTGACTTTGGACTTCAGCTTCCCTCAAAAGGTTGTTATTGTGGAGAAAAATAGGAGGAGAATTATGGAAGTTTGCTGCCTTGACTTACTTATAAGAGGAGTAAAGGGATTAAAAAAACTCTAAAATCAAACCTACTATCTGTTGTTGTTGTTAGTTGCGAAGTCGTGTCCGACCCATCGCAACCCCATGGACAACGTTCCTCCAGGCCTTTCTGTCCTCTACCATCCCTTGGAGTCCATTTAAGCTCACACTAACTGCTTCAGTGACTCCATCCAGCCACCTCGTTCTCTATCGTCCCCTTCTTCTTTTACCCTCAATCTTTCCCAGCATGAGGCTCTTCTCCAGGGAGTCCTTCTTTCTCATTATGTGGCCAAAGTATTTGAGTTTCATCTTCAGGATCTGGCCTTCTAAAGAGCAGTCAGGGTTGATCTCCTCTAGGACTAACCGGTTGGATCGCCTTGCAGTCCAAGGGACTCGCAGGAGTCTTCTCCACCAACAGAGTTCAAAGACCTCAATTCTTTGGCGCTCAGGCTTTCTTATGGTCCAACCTACTATATAAGACATTAATAGGATAAGTTGGAACTTGGTTTTTATTAAGTTGACTGTTGAATATTAATGAGGGAGAAGTCGTGACGTATGATATTCCCCTCATTGGTCCAGCCTCCAACCTCACGCTAACCCTACTTATAACAGTGAGCAACTTTTTTACAATGAGAAGGAGGACACAAATAAATTGAAGAAAAAAAATATTATTTTTTTTCATTGCAACCATAGTACAGAATACACTATAATATGATAAATGCATAATAAAAAACATTTGTAACAATAACATTTATATTGTAATTATTTATTATTATTTAAATGAGTACTTTTCCATTGAATAAATAAACTTGTAAATAAAATTATACATATTTGGAAATTATTAAAACAATAATGAATTAATAAAACGTGAATTATTGTGCTCACCTGTGTATGATTGAATTTTCGCTGAGAAAGAAGTAAGTCTAATGCATGCGTGTGTGCCGTGTCGTGTTTCGGTAAGAAGTAAGCAAAGCCACTTGCATGCGGCACACTCTTGCACATGGCACACTCTCTCAAAACAATTATCCTATGTGGAGCACATGTGTCTCATAATCGTGTCTTGCTGCACTGTATCTGTTGTGGCTGCGCCCCCCGAGCCGGGGCCCCAGCCAGAAAGTGACTCGGAAAGTGAGGGGGAAAGGCCATCAGGACTTACCTCTGAAGCACCGGCTTCCCTGGCTCAGCTCCAGGAGCCAGAGGCAGGCCAGGTGGAGGAGATAACGAGGCCTCTGTCCCCTGACTCTTCCCCCCCCCAGGCCACGCCTCCAGACCCGGCTGATGGCAATCAGGCCTGGCTGGATCCTAGGTTTCGTAGGCAGGAGAGGCGGGAACAACAGAAGCAAGAGGATACTCATAATAATACATAATAATACAGAGGAATTATTGAGTCTGTCATTTGCACCTCTATAACTGTCTGGTTCGGTTCTGCAACCCAACAAGAAAAACACAGACTTCAGAGGATAATTAGAACTGCAGAAAAAAATAATTGCTACCAACTTGCCTTCCATTGAGGACCTGTATACTGCACGAATCAAGAAGAGGGCCGTGAAAATATTTGCAGATCCCTCGCATCCTGGACATAAACTGTTTCAACTCCTACCCTCAAAACGACGCTATAGAGCACTGCACACCAGAACAACTAGACACAAGAACAGTTTTTTCCCGAAGGCCATCACTCTGCTAAACAAATAATTCCCTCAACACTGTCAGACTATTTACTGAATCTGCAGTAATTAATTTAATTTAATTAATTTAATTAATCGTTTCATAGTTCCCATCACCAATCTCTTTCCACTTATGACTGTATGACTATAACTTGTTGCTGGCAATCCTTATGATTTATATTGATATATTATCATCAATTGTGTTGTAAATGTTGTACCTTGATGAACGTATCTTTTCTTTTATGTACACTGAGAGCATATGCACCAAGACAAATTCCTTGTGTGTCCAATCACACTTGGCCAATAAAATTCTATTCTATTCTATTCTATTCTAAGAGTGGGGCAGGCCTAGGAAGTGCTGAGTCATGGAGCCAACTCCACAGGATATAAAAGCAGCAAGGGCTGCTATACCCCTTCGTGGCAAGCAAATCAACTGCTTAACTAGAGCTGAAATACTGTTTGTTCCTGGTTGACTCATCGGCAGCAAGAGAGATAACAGAGACACTTGGCAGATGTTCTCTAGTTTGCTGCCAGAAGCTGATAGTTGCCGGCTAATTAAGTCATCACTCAAACTGAGGCGAGGGGGACAGAATAGTATCAAGCCTTGACGAATCGTCATGTCAAATACAAATATGTCACATCACACGCAACAGATCGGTTCGGCATTGATCGAATACGGAGATTTACAGATTAGTCTTCAAATATGGGAAAGGAGGACGTGTAGGAGGACACTTTTCGAGAGAGGACAGAACTTACAAAAGAAGGACTCTCCTCCCTAAAGGAGAATGATTCGTTACCTTATTTTTATTCAAACTACAGAGTACTTTGTCAAAGGATTATTGTCATATTTATAAACCCGCCAATTAGTTAATTCAGGAGGAGAAATGTAAGACAATTAAATAGATTTTGTGTCAAATGGCCACAAAAATACAAAATATCTTATAATATGCACATTTGGAAATAATGATGATAATTTTAGGTTTGACAAGCCCTCCCCTCCCCCCGCAAAAAAAACAGACAACTATTTTTCATCCAAACTAGCTTAAATCAATTAAGTCCCCAAATGAATCTTTTTCTCACAGAGGCTGCCTCAAATAAATCAATCCTTTTCAATTACCATTAATTTGCAAAAACTGCTGGGCAGAAAAAGTCTGTTTACCAATTGATTTTTTTGGGACTCGGTTTTATAATGTGTCACAATTAACGTTTTACTTGCTACTTCATACCTAAATTCTCTCTGTCTCTGTCTCTGTCTCTCCTCCTCCTCCTCCTCCTCTTCCTCTCCTCCTCCTTCTTCTTTCCTCCTCCTCCTCCTCCTCCTCTTCTTCTTCCTCCTCCTCCTCCTCCTCTTCCTCTCCTCCTCCTTCTTCTTTCCTCCTCCTCCTCCTCCTCCTCCTCCTCTTCTTCCTATTGATGAGGGAAGAAATGCAGAAAAAATTACAGTGTAGATCTAGAAGGGAGCAAGAATAAACTTGTTTCTCAGAATTTTAGAAAATGTCATTCAGTGACATCTTTTGGAGGTGAACAGATTTTTTAATAACACTCTAATGACAAAGGTTATTTGAGGTGAGAAAAAGACTATTAAACTTGGAGAAACTCCTGATAAGAAGATATCAGATTTAATCAAAAAGTTGAAATAAGAGAGAACACTATAGAGAATGTAAATGTCTATGGAGATTCTCCATCATCCAGGTCATGATTGCCCCAAAGGTGCTTTTTCAAGAGGCAGATGGACTCTCTGGTTTTTTCTTTGAAGATGTTTCGCTTCTTATCCAAGAAGCTTTAGAGCCGAAGAAGCTTCTTGGATGAGAAGCGAAAGGTCTTCAAAGAAAAACCAGATAGCCCAGCTGCCTCTTGAAAAAGCACCTTTTGTGACCTAGGCCCAAGTAGTTATTACCAGACACAATCAGTCCTAAACAAACATATTTTATTAGAACAGCTGAGAATTACTTCATTCTCAGCTTAGTCCAAATTAATTCCAAAACAAAGTCCTTCCGAAAAAGTCCTTTGGCCTTATCAAAAACCTTTGTCTTCTTTGGCACCCTGCTAAAGGCTTTTCTTGGCAAGAACCCCACGAAGTTCAGAAACAAGAGATGCCAACAAGAAAAAATTGTAGCAATGTTGCTTACCTACAAAGAACCCAAGAGCTGTTGCTGCTCTTTTAAGCCTTATGGGAGGGGCCAATCATCTCCTGGCCTTACTCCTGAGTCATCCTTTTTGCTTCAGCTGTTCTTGCCTTCTGGCAGCTCTTCGCATGCTCCTCCTGTTCCTCTACTTCTGGAGGCTCCGGAGTCCGCTCATCGCTCCCAGATGGCCCTGGCCCCATATCTGCCTCTGACGCAGAGCCCTCGTCTGGGCCTTCCCCTGACTCCAGGACTGACCCATTGTCCTCCCCAGCCTCCTCACTGTCTAACTTGGCTGCCAGCTCTGCAGGCTGCTGGCAGATCACAACAGCATCTTTGGGATTATAGAGAATGCTGGCTCTTGTAATATTGAGTATGTTCTTTGCTTCAGCTGGTATTTTTAGAGGTTATTTTTTTTCCAAAAAAAAATTCTATACACCATTATTATAATAGGCACAATCACTTATTCTATTTAATATCAAAATTATTAACATAAATGACCCATTGTGTTCTAATTCTCGCTGCTCCCTGCTCTGACTCATTGAGGCACACATTTTTATTAATATGCAATTGACATGTTTAATTTAAAATAAGACCTAAATAAGTAGTAGAGTGACTGTACACCCTTGATATCAACCGGATACCCTCCCAGTTTCAGCTTCCCTAATTTCCATTAGAAAAAAAATCAGGTGAAAGATCTTCGTGATTTAACTCAAAATATGGGAGAGGCAGAAGCAGTCCAAGCTTGGTAATTCTGCCTATTAAGTAGAAAACTGGAAAAAAAATAATTTTGAAAGCACACTTACAAAAGAAATCTATGGATGACGTTCTGAGATTCTCATCTGAAGGAGGGATATATTGCACCCAGACCATGGATAGAATTAAGATAACGTGAAGTATTAATACCACTTTAATACCACCTTGGTAAGGCCACACTTGGAATACTGCATTCAGTTTTGGTCGCCGCGATGTAAAAATGATGCTGAGACTCTAGAAAGAGTGCAGAGAAGAGCAACAAAGAGGATTAGGGGATTGGAGGCTAAAACATATGAAGAAAGGTTGCAGGAATTCAGTATGTCTAGTTTAATAAAAAGAAGGACTAGGGGAGACATGATAGCAGTGTTGCAATATCTCAGGGGTTGCCACAAAGAAGAGGGAGTCGGGCTGTTCTCCAAAGCACCTGAGGGTAGAACAAGAAGCAATGGGTGGAAACTAATCAAGGAGAGAAGCAACTTAGAACTAAGGAGAAATTTCCTGACAGTTAGAACAATTAGTAAGTGGAACAACTTGCCTGCAGAAGTTGTAAATGGTGCAACACTGGAAATTTTTAAGAAGATGTTGGATAACCATTTGTCTGAGATGGTGTAGGGTTTCCTGCCTGGGCAGGGGGTTGGACTAGAAGGCCTCCAAGGTCCCTTCCAACTCTGTTGTTATATTATATTATATTAAATATTTCACGTGGACTATTAGATTATCTTCAGGTTTTGGACAGATCTAAGAAATTATGGGGCTTTGCACACATTTGTGAATAGAGGCAAATAATTGATCCATATATTGCAGATGTTTGAGGACAGATTTAATGAACGTGGCTAGTCAGAGAAACTTGATTAGGAATTAGAAATAAATATCAAAATAAAGTTCTCCGTGCATGGATATTTAGCTGTTCAGATACCGCAACAGTCAAAGAAACGCCATAATAATATTAAAAAAAAAATCCTTATTAGGAAAGCGGTGGAATACAGACTAAATAATATATCTGAGGCCTGATTGCCTGAGACCTGTGCAAAGAGGGTTTTTCCAAAAGCTGCAATTTGCAAAGCACAGTAGGAGTGAAGCAATCTCTCCTCAAAGTACTGAAGCGATGGTGTCTTTTTGAAGGTCACCTATGGCTTCAAAAGGGTTTCTCCGTCCATAAGTGAAGGCACACACCCGGCAGGACAGATGGAAGCACCAGCAGAGCAGAGCAAAGTCACTGTTTACGCATTCGCAGGGCTAATGCGCTCCTGGCTCATGAATTTTGCAAGGGCCTTCTTTCATCGCAACTGAACAAAAGTATTTGACTCTTCGTTTGCTCATTTGATTCGTATCTCCTTTTTAAAAAATAATAATAATAGATTAATAGAGTTGGAAGGGACCTTGTAGGTCATCTAGGCCAACACCCCTGCCCAAGCAGGAGACCCTACACCATTTCTGAGAGATGGCAGTCCAGTCTCTTCTTGAAAGCTTCCGGTGATGAAGCTCCCACAACTTCTGAAGGCAACTTCTGTTCCATGGGTTGATTGCTCTCAGTGTCAGAAAAGTTCTCCTTATTTCCAAGTTGAATCTCTCCTTGACTGGTTTCCATCCATTATTCCTTGTCTGGCCTTCAGGTGCTTTGGAAAATAGCTTGACCCCCTCCTCTCTGTGGCAGCCCCTCAAATACTGGAAGACTGCTATCAAATCTCCCCTGGTCCTTCTCTTCTCTAGACTAGCCGTGCCCAGTTCCTGCAACCGTTCATTGTATCTTTTAGCCAGTGGTGAAATCCAATTTTTTTTACTACCGGTTTTGTTAGCGTGGCTTGATGGGCATGGTGTGGCTTGGTGGGCGTGGCTTGATGGGCGTGGCAGGGAAAGGATACTACAAAATCCCCATTCCCTCCCCACTTCTGGGGGAAAGGATACTGCAAAATCTCCATTCCCACCCCACTCTGGGGCCAGCCAGAGGTGGTATTTGCAGGTTCTCCAAGCTACTCAAAATTTCCTCTACCGGTTCTCAAAATTGCTCAAAATTACTGCTATTGGTTCTCCAGAACTTGTCAGAACCTGCTGGATTTTACCCCTGGTTTTAGCCTCCTGTCCTCTAATCATCCTGGTTGCTCTTTTCTGCACTTTTTCTAGAGTCTCAACATCTTTTTTATAGTGTGGTGACCAAAAGTGGATGCAATATTCTAGGTGTGGTCTTACTAAGGCTTTATAGAATGGTATTAGTACCTCACCTGATCTTGATTCAATCCCACTGTTAGTGCAACTTAGGCAGTGGTGCGATTCAAATAATTTAACAACCGGTTCTATGCCCTAATGATTTCTTCCAACAACCAGCTCACCAAACTGCTCAGAAAGTTAACAACTGAAGTGGTGTGAACTGGCTGAATCCCACCACTGGTTTTAGCCTCCAGTCCCCTAAATAATCTTGGTTGTTCTTCTCTGCACTATTTTTAGGGTCGCAACATCTTTTTTATAGTTTGATGACCAAAACCGGAGGCAGTACTCTAGGTGTGGTCTTACTAAAGCTTTAGAGATTGGTATTAGTACCTCCTTTTATCTTGATTGTTTGCCAGGCGACAGACGTAAAACTTTCTCCACCGATTCCCCCCCACCCTCCATAAGATGGGTTAACGAAATGA
Organism: Ahaetulla prasina; assembly: GCF_028640845.1. Taxonomy (NCBI): domain Eukaryota; kingdom Metazoa; phylum Chordata; class Lepidosauria; order Squamata; family Colubridae; genus Ahaetulla; species Ahaetulla prasina. The sequence goes on along the minus strand of NC_080543.1, from coordinate 130,765,564 downwards.
GGATAGAATAGAATAGAATTTTCCTGGCCAAGTGTGGATTGCCTTGGTGCATATGCTCTCGGTGTACATAACAGAAAAGATACCTTCATCAAGGTACAGCACTTACAACACTTAATGATAGCCATAGGGTACAAATTTAACACTTAATGATACAACACTTAATGATAGTCATAGGCTACAAATAAGCAATCAGGAAACAATCAATATCAGTATAGATCGTAAAGGAAATAAATAAAGGTTATTCTTCTGTAAATTGTAACAAATGTAATACCAAAGTGTGAGACTATCTGTCCGCTGTTTCCTGACTATGCAAAGTGACTACAATTGGTAATTAGTGGAGACAATGTATTGTGACTTGATAAGAGCACCCCAGGAGACAGAAACTTAGGCATGTGTCAAAAATCCTATCAGGAGACAGGAACATCGGCCCAAGGTGAAAATTACAAGTAAATAAGAAAAGATGTCGGAGGATGGACAGAAGTCCCCAAGATGACCCTTTAAAGTGTAAAATAACTAAAAGGATAAAGAGGAATTGGGAGGGCTTCTTAGGTGTGGCGTGCATTGTGAAAGGGTATAAAATATATAGCTTGAACACTATTTTTGTGCTCTTTGAACTCAATCCATTTGGGAAGAGTCCAAGAGGCCGCGCTTGCAACCCCTTTTTTAAATTTTCTTATTCTTCTACAATAAATCTTTGATTTTGTTAATCAAACTTGTCTTAGGAGTTGCGAGTATCAAATTTGGGGTTTTAAATCTCACAAATCGTAAGGATACAAGCAACGAAGTTACAGTCATAGGTGGAAGGAGATGGGTGATGGGAACGATGAGAAGATTAATAGTAGTGCAGATTTAGTGAATAGTTTGACAGTGTCGAGGGAATTATTTGTTTAGCAGAGTGATGGCGTTTGGGGAAAAAACTATTCTTGTGTCTAGTGATGAGGATCACAACGAATGATCCAAGCTGCTGGTCGAGACTGGATTCAAATTTGACTGGTTCTCTTCAGCACTTTGATTCTTTCTCCGTACTATTTTTGTGAAAGTGTAAGGTTCACTTATTAATATGTCTAAGCTCATAACTGCCAATCAAGAGACTTAAACAGAGGCTTGAGTAAAATAGCATTTAATCCTGATCAGGTTCAAATGGATAGTCGTTCCAAATACATAGATGGTACATACATGCAAGGAAGGAGCTACAAAAGTTATGAGAGAAAGCAATGTCCTCTTATACCCAAAAGGAGGTCTTTGAAGTATCTTTAGGGATGTCATAAACCATCAACTGGCATCTGCATATCCTGGAATCTGGTTTGTGTATCCCATAGTAAAGGTCAGTGATATAATCTAACTCTAAATTTGCATTCCTCTGTAGTGTTATCTTTTCCTTCTTTTTGTCTTTCTAAATAGCCACTTGGTCCCCTATTAGCACTACAAAGGTGTGTAGATTGCTTCTGCTAGTTGCGATAATGACAATTTCTTGTGGGAAACAGACTGGCATTTTATAGAGGTTTTTAGATCTTAATGTAGGTTAATGCAGGAAGGATGTACTTTTACAGCAGCAAGTATGTTCTTCATGAGAAAGGAAATGCAGGTATACAAAGATATCAGTATATATGTTGCAGGAAACCTTTCAAAAGTTTTCCCGTTTTTAATGCAATAATGGAATGTAGTTGATGCTTGCCACTATTGGAAGGAAAATCCATCTGGTTCAGTTCCAAGCTGGGAGAAAGACGCTGGAAATAAAATGGGAGGCTGGAGGCTGATTGGAAGGAAAGATCCATTTATTGGTGAAGGACAACCACCAGGATTTCTGGTTCTAGGGCAGCTGACCAAGGCTGAATAGCTGGATGGATCTTTATATTTTCCGTAACTTTGATGGGATTTGTGCAATATGGGCTTTGTATTTCTAAAAGAGTGTCGGGCAATTCCTAGCGTGGCTAATGGTCTTTCGTCCTGTGTTGGATCTTGGGTGAGGGGCTAATTTTTTATTTTATTTTGTCACAACAGTATATGCAATCATCAACATAAACAATAACCCATCATGAGAGAAAAAGTATATATAAATAAAAGTATAAGTAAAAGTATGCATATAATACTATAATGAAGGGAACAATAGGACAGGAATGGTAGGCATTTTTGTGCTCTTATGCACGCCCCTTATAGTCCTCTTAGGAATGGGGTGAGGTCAATAGTAGACAGTTTTTGGTTGAAGATTTTGGGGTTTTGAGTAGAGACTATAGAGTCAGGTAGTGAGTTCCAAGCATTAACAACTCTGTTACAAAAGTCATATTTTCTGCAATCAAGTTTGAAGCGGTTGACATTAAGTTTGAATCTATTGTTTGCTCTTGTATTGTTGCGATTGAAGGTGGAGTAGTCTTTTACAGGAAGGATATTACAATAGATGATTCTGTGTGTTAAACACACATCATGTCGGAGTCGGTGGAGTTCTAAGTTTTCTAATCCCAGAATTTCAAGCCTGGTGGTATAAGGTATTTTGTTGTTTTCGGAGGAGCGAAGAACTCTTCTAGTGAAATATTTCTGGACGCGTTCAATAGTATTAATGTCAGAGATGTGGTGTGTTCTAATCCTACCATTCTACTTTTGTTAGCTGTCAAACTTTGCTGCAAGGAGTTTTGAAAGAAGACAAAAGAGGGGTTAAAAAAAAATCCTGCATGCAGCAAATAGTGGAAAAGGCAACCAGAACCACGAAAAAAAAAGGCTGATTTTAAGGTTTTTCCTGCGGACCCAGCTTCTGGTTCTGCTTGCTTTTTCCAGCATTTGCTGGGTCCGGAGGAAAAAAAACCACACCTTTTTTTTTTTGTAGTTCTGGTTGTTTTCTGCACTTATTTGCTGCCTTCGGTATTCTCTCTGAACGCTCTTTCACGCTCTAAGACAGGCGCTGTTCCGCCAGGATCCGCCAGGGGCACCCGTGCTCCAGGTTCGCCCGCCGGAAGAAGAGACTATCTAGGCGCCGGGCGGACGTCGTAAAAAAAGGGAGGCGGCGCGCTTGCGCGCTTGCGCAGATTGGCGTCGGGTGCTTCGGACTTCCGGCAGCCTGAGCGAGGCCGAGGGGGTTGGGTCTTCCCTCACCCTCCCCGCTCTCTCCTTTTTTTTTTTTTTTTTGAAATAAATAACTTGCGGAAGAGAGGAAACGCTTTCGGGATTGACCCTCTCCGGCCGCCGTGCCTCGGTTTCCCTGCGCAGGGAGGGGGGAGCGGGAGGTGGCGGCGGCGCCATGGCTGACGCGGCGGTGGCCGCGGCGACCCTGTCCGAGTCCGGCTGGTAAGTTTCCTAAGGCCGGAAGGTCTCCGTACCCGGCTGAGGAGACTGTCTGCCGGGACGGTTCGCTCTCCGGACGGCCGGTGTCCTGGCTCCTTGGCCGCGAGGGCCGCCGCCCGCTGGGGGAGGGGGGAGCGGGTGGCTCTTTCCTCTGCGCGAGCGGGAGGTCAGCGAAGCTAAGCAGGGTCGGCCCTGGTCCGTCCTTGGATGGGCGACCATCCGGAAAGGCCGCGTTCCTTGCTGAGGATGAAACCGTCTTGTGGTTTTACACACACACAAAAAACCCTCCAAACAATGTGTTGTGTTTCTGGGCCGTTTCTGGGTTTCTCCCATAGTTGGATCCCAGAAAGCCTTGCAGTTAGACATGATTGTGAGCAAGATAGGCCATCAGTTGCATCCTGGGGATGGGAGACCACGGGGAGATGCCCGGGGGAATTTATAAAAAAAAAAAAGGATTCTCGGAAAAAGGTGGGATGGGAAAATAAAATATAATGACAGAGCCAAGTGTGGCTTAATATGAGTTGCTCCCTTTCCAGTTGCATTCTAATATAATATAATATAATAATATAATATATATATATATATATATATATATATATATATATATATATATATATATATATATATATATATATATATATATATATATATAATTTTATTATATTTTAATATTATATATTAAAATATAATATATAATTAATATAATATAGCCAAATAAATGTTAATGTGGGTTGCACCCTTACCAGTTGTGTTGCATTTTGTATAATATATAATTCAATATAATATACTAGGGCCAAATGCACGTTGATCTGGGTTGCGCTCTTTCAAATTGTGTTGCATTTTATATAATACAATCGAGCCAGGGGCATGTTAATGTGTGTTGCGCCATTTCCAGTTATGTTGCATTTTATATAATATAGTAGAACGAAATGCATGTTAATGTATTTCCAGTTGTGTTTTATGTAACACAATATCTGAGTCAAATGCATGTTGATGTATGTTGCACCCTTTCCAGTTGTGTTGCGTTTTATATAATATAATAACAGAGCCAAATGCATGTTGATGTGCGTTGCACTCTTTCCAGTTGCGTTATTTTTTTCAATTTCAGAGCCCCCGGCGCTGCATATTTTTAAACAACGTTTTAAATGTTCGCCTCCTTTTTCCAAATGGCTTGTGATTTATGGGTGAGGATTTGCGATAATGGAGCCAAACTGGAGGCCCTGATGCACCAGGCCTGCATCCAACCTCTGGGACTCACCAAATTGCTAAAAGCTTTCAGGACGTACTTTAAACGGCTACGTAAACTGAAAGCTTTCAACCAAATGCACCTTTCCCTGGGCTGGCAAGGAAGGGAGCGGCCGTCCTAGGAAAAGCAACACGTCTTTCCAAGAGGGAGAAAACACATTGATTGGCTTGGGTGTCTTTAAAAACTCATATATTTTGGGGAGACCAAGGTGGGGGAGATGCCAGGCGAATTTTTAAAAAAGAAAAAGGATTCTCGGAGGACGGGATAATCAAATACAATACCATGGCGAAATGCAGGTTAATGTAGGTTGCACGCTTTCCAGTTGGGTTATAATATACTACAGTTATCATCAAGCAACCGATGCACTGATTGTATATGTGTGTATATATACCAAATATAAATATGCACACATATACACACATAATCATCGGTTGCTTAACAATAACCACAATAAACCTCTGCTTTAATGTGTGCGTGTGTGTAATGTACAGTAGACAACTTTTTTGATATCTGAAACCACCCCCACTTTTTAAAAAAAAATAAGTGCCAGAAGTAATGCTCACACTGTAACTGTTTCATAAACTTTTAAAAGTCGAAACAAAATTTAACGGTGGTGTACATCACCTTGAGAGACCTTACTTTGAAGCCTGGTGTACATTTTTTTAATTTTAAAAAAATTAGATATATGGTTCTTTCTATGTTTTCTCCAATGAACCTGAAATCTTCATAATGATTTTTTTTAAAATTTTCGTTGTCATCGGCGCTGCCAAAATTGGATGCTCTTCAGGTTTTTTTGGCTTCGGGGCATTTAAAGTATTAAATTTTGCCGGTGTCATTTCGTTTTTCTCCTTTTTTTGGCAGAGTTGGCTAAACCCCTCCTCATACAAACAGTGAACCTGATCAGTTTGGCAAAGTAACTATAAATGGGTAATATGTCAGAAAAAGCTGACATGATTGATTAAACATCTTCCTCAGAAACAAAGACGTTAGTGAAATTACATTAGATTACAGTTTAACAGAGTTGGAAGGGACCGTGTAGGTCATCTAGTCCATCCCCCTGTCCAAGCAGGAGATCTTACACCATTTCTGACAGATGGCAGCCTGGGCTCTTCTTGAAAGCTTCCAGTGATTAAGCTCCCACAACTTCTGTTCCATTGGTTGATTGTTCTCACTGTCAGAAAATCTCTGCTTGATCAATTTCTATCCATTATTTCTTGTCTGGCCTTCGGGTGCTTTGGAAAACACCTTGACCCCCTCCTTTCTGTGACAGCCCCTCAAATATTGGAAGACTGCTATCATGTCTCCCCTGGTCCTTATCTTCCGTAGACTAGCCATGCCCAGTTCCTGCAACTGTTCATCATATGTTTTAGTCTCCAGTCCCCTCATCATCTTTGTTGCTCTTCTCTGCACTTTTTCTAGAGTCTCAGCATCTTTTTTATAGTGTGGTGGCCAAAACTGGATGCAATATTCTAGGTGTGATCTTACTAAAGCTTTATAAAGTGGTATTAGTACCTCACTTGATAATCAGTAGATACTAATTTCTTCCATTTATAACTGCTTATCTTTTTATGCAGAACTTTAAATCCACCAATGTAACTCCATTTCACGTGCCATTTTTTGTTATAGCTAAATAGCTGTCAAGTTATTATATAAAATGTTATTAAATATACAAATATTATCCATAAATGGCTCAGAAATAGTAGAACAAATCATATTTTTGTTTGAACAATCTAGCTCTTAATATTGAAACATAAACTAGTTTTTAACTGTCTTTTTGGATTAAGAAAGAAAATTGTTTAATTTTTTTAAAAAAATATTTATTCCACTGGCTCCAACTCGCTGCATATCCTTGTACCATAGTTCTTGTGATTTCCATATCCTTGCAATTTATATCCTATTAGGCATGGCTTAACTTTAAGTGAATGTAGATTTAAATGGCATCCACATAACACCACAATAATACATTATTTAGACAACTTATGGCTGGACTTAACGCTCACCTGTTGACGATTCTGATTAAATGTGTTTTAATTAGCTTTGTTTTTGATGTGATCTTGATTGTAGATTACTTTGATGGGGAACAACTATTTGAAATACCTTTCAATACCTTTCTGGGTGAAATCGCTGTAATTTTACTCTTTGTAACTTGCTGGGCTTCATACTGACTCCAATCCTTTCTTGTAGGAAAGGCTCCAGATGTGCTTGATAGATAAGAGTTAATAGGTAGATTAGTCACTAAGGTAGTTTCAGAAGCTAATTGCAGAGTATAAATTCCTTCCATTCCCCACCAGTTAGTTGGAACGGAAGAAGCATCTTGGCTGAGAAGCGAAATATCTTAAAAAAAAAAACTCACAAAAGCCCAGTGCCCTTGAAAATGAAAGCATTTTTGGGACAACCATGACCTGGATGAATAAGAACTTGCGTAGACGTTAGGCAAAACGATCTTTCATAGCAATGGATTAAAATGTAACCTGTTTGATCGGGAGTATTTATACTAATTGGTGAGAATGAAGGTTGAGTTGGTTTTAAGGGTTCTGCCTCATTTGACTAGGGGTGTGTTATCTATAAAATTTAAAAGCGTGACCAGAAATTCAGATTGTAATAAATATACATTTATTGAATCTTTTGGGGGTAGAGTCCGTTTGAGGACTTCTCAGAATCTTGGACAGCATCCAGCAGGAGACACTAAAGTAGTCCTCAACTTGCGACCATAAGTGAGCCCCAAAATTTTCTGTTGCTAAGTGAGACAGAAAAATGATTCCCCCCCATTTTATGATCTTGCTTGCCGTAACTGTTAAATGAATCATTGCAGTTAAGTTAGTAACCTGGTTGTTAAGTGAATTAACCCCGTTGACTTTGCTTGTCAGAAGTTCGGATCACATGACCCCAGGACACTACATCCATCTTAAATACGAGTCGGCGGCCAAGCAGCTGAATTTTCATCACACGACCATGGGGATGATGCAACGGTCGTAAGTGTGAAAAACGGTCATGAGTCACTTTTTTCAGTGCCATCGTAACTTTGAATGGTCGCTAAACGAATTGGACTACCTGTCCCATTATGTATTTGCATCCCGACATCAAGTATGTGGAATTGTAATTTCCCCATCCTATGACTTCCAAGGCAGCCCTAAACCCAGGCAGAAATTATATAAGAGTTAGATCAAGATTCTGGTTAATGATGTGACCAAGGCCCAAGTAGTGATTACTAAACACAATTCAGTCCTCAACAAACTTATTTTATTAAAACAGCTGAGAATTAATTCATTCTCAGCTGAGTCCAAATTTGTCCTTATCACCAACCTTTGATGTCTTTGGCAACCTGCCAAAGGCTTTTCTTGGCAAAAACCCCACAAAGTTCAAGAGATGCTGACAAGAAGCAGGGAAATCAACCTTGCTTTTCTACAAAGAACCCAATGGCTCATTGCTGCTCTTTTAAGCCTTATGGGAGGGGCCAATCATCTCCTGGCCTTACTCCCAAGTTGTCCTTTTTGCTTCAGCTGCTCTTGCCTTCTGCGTGCACTGTGAACAGGCTCCTATTCCTCTGCCTCTCTGCTGTCCACCTCTGGAGGCTCCAGAGTCCATGCATCGCTCCCAGGTGGCCTTGGCCCCATCTCTGCCTCCAACGCAGAGCCCTCGTCTGGGTCTTCGCCTGACTCCAGGACTGGCCCATTGTCCTCCCCAGCCTACTCACTGTCCGACTCTGCTGCCAGGTCCACAGGCTGCTCGTGGACCACAAGAGTTAAAGATTTTATAGGAAAAATGGAAATAGCTGTGCTTCAAGAAACATTGGAAAATCACAGCAATTTCTGTACAATAGAGGGAACACTATTGCCAGTACTACTCCGATGCACACATATGCACAACTGTAAGCATGTTTACAGATTTATCCAGTGGAAAGACACTAGAGTGTTTAGGGTTATTTGCTCAGTGCGAGGATGAACAGAATTATCAGGTTGAATTTAAAAGAAGTAAAGTTAGAGCAAAGTTTTGCACTTTTTGGAAGCCCCGATTCAAACGATACAGGTACTCTTTGACTTACGACCAGTGGTGGGACTTGAATAACTTAACAACTGGTTCTCTGGCTGGGTAGTCGTGGCCAGTTGGTCATGTGACTGGATGGGTGATGTCACTCATCACACCCGACTCCCATTTCCCTGCCACTCGCCTCAGAGGCAGAGGTAGGATTCCCACCCTGCTAATTTTTTCACCGTTTCCAGACCGTTTTTCTGGCTGTTTTTGGCCCGAAAAACAACCTAGAAAACAGACTGAAAAACTAATGGGAGCTGGGCCAGTGAGTGGTGGGATTTGCCGGTTTGCCAAACTGGGCAGAATCTTAACTATCGGTTTACCCGAACCGGTGCAGACCGGTAGCAGCCCGTCTCTGCTTACGACCCACAAGTGAGCCCAAAACTTCTGTTGCTAAGCAAGACAGTTGTTCAGCGAGTTTTGCTTCATTTTATAACCTTTCTTGCTGCGGTTGTTCAGTGAATCCTGTGCAGTTGTTACGTTAGTAACACGGTTGTTCAGTGAGCTGGGCTTTCCCCTTGCACTTTGCTTTCCCCTTGCACTTTGCTTGTCCGAACATCACAAAAGAGGATCATATGACCCTGGGACACTGCAACCCGTCATAAATACGAATCAGTTACCAAGTGTCTGAATTTTGATCACGTAACTTATGGGGAACTATGAAGAACACTTTTTTCAGTGGCGTGATTTTGAACGGTCACTTACAACGAGTTATAAGTTAGGGACTATCTGTCAAGAGTGTCTGGCTAAATAGTATAAATACATGCCTCTGTGGACAAGGTGAAGAAATAGAAGTCTTACTCACCTCCTATGTGTTTCTTTTTTTGATCCCTGCATGGACCAAGTATAGAGTTGGTAGTGTGGGATTCTTGACTCTCTCTGACCTTGGTTATTTTCCTGGAGACGTTTCATTACCAAACTAGGTAACATCATCAGTGCTAGAAGGGAGTTGGAGAAAATTGGGAATATTATAAACATTGTAACGTCATTCTTCTTCAGTGGTCAACTTATATCAATATTATTGAATATATGTAACACATGGTTCAACTATAGGGTTGTTGACTTTCTCAATGGCACTCAGAGAATCCCCAAACCCAATAATTTGATTTATCAGGCTTATTTACTGCTTTACTAGTAATTGACTCTAAGCGTGAACTGATCAGTGTCACTTCTGTTTGATTAGATCTACATAAGATTGCTCCAGGTGTTGGGTTGGCTAGGAAAAAAGGCTGGAAAAGTTTAAATTGTTGATATCTTAGGCAAAAAAATAAATAAATGAAGTTAATGGGTGGATATATATTTGTGTGTGTGTGTGTGTGTGTATGTATGTATATATGTGTGTGTATATACCCGAATAACCCAAATAACCAAAGACCTACATACAAACACCTGCGAAAACCTCAGAAAACATATATATGTATGTATGTATGTATGTATGTATGTATGTATATGTAGGTCTTTGATTATTCGGGTTTTCTCCCGCGTAAAATTGGAAGTGTCTTGGCGACGTTTCGACGAAGTCTCATTCGTCATCTTCAGCTTCGTGCTTCTGGGAGCAATGTGTGATTGGAAACAGCTGCAATCACACATTGCTCCCAGAAGCACGAAGCACGAAGCTGAAGCCTGAAGATGACGAATGAGACTTCGTCGAAACGTCGCCAAGACACTTCCAATTTTACGCGGGAGAAAACCCGAATAACCAAAGACCTACATACAAACACCTCAGAATATATATATATATAAATAAATAAATAAATAAATAAATAAATAAATAAATAAGATTTAGTTATAGAAGGTTAAGTTGTACAGAAGAAACAGAAAAAAAAAACGGGGAAGACTGTATTTAAGAAAGAAGATTGTTAGTTTAGAAGAGAAATCTCTACTATTTTTATCATTTGGTTGGGTTGATCCTACATGCTAAAATCCTAAAACCAAATTAGCAAAACACAATTGCTGGTTTCTTTCATAACATGCTCTGTCCAGACAAATAAGCTTTTATTCAGCTTGATTAATAAGCTTTTATTCAGCTTGATTCGTACATGCCAAGATCATGATTCAAATCCTACCACAATCAACAAATTACATCATTCCAGTTTAACCTAAATTAGTATGTGATAGAAACCATCTCACAAATAGCCAATCAGTGAAAGTTTCAGGCATTGAAAAAATTGACATATTTCTATATCTGTAATAATTGTCGTATTTAAATGTTGATCTTCACTTATAACATTAATGGAAATCAATAGTGAGAGGTATTTGGTATTTTCTATGACTATATCTGTAACTTTGTTTTAATATATTTTAAGCTTTGCGTAGCCATCATATTTTCTAATGAAATTAGTGGGTTTATTGTGGTCTGAACCTCAAACATAGTACAACACATAACATGGCCGAAAAATAGATTAATGTTCTTGGAAAAGTTAATATACCAGAATATTGTATATTACTAGGTTTTATGTTGTGTTTATTCAAATAAATCAAATTATATATTAAACTATTGACAAACAATATTCAAATGCCTTATTGTATGGAATAGATTTTAATCTAAGTTCAAGTGCTTTTTTTAATTTGACAGATTGGTATTTCGGCCTGCCTGAAATGATACTAAATTTATTGATAATCTTTCTTTCTTATTTAATGATAAAAAACCTCAATCTTTAAAACATGTATTCTTATTTTACATGTAATAGTAGTCCACACTATTACAGGGCTATTATGTATTTGTTGTTATCCCCAAATAAGGCAGTAAACATGTCTGATATTTCTTCTTCCTCTTATTTTCTTGTTTGTTCGGATATTTCTGAGTCAACAAACAACATTCAGACTAATTTGCATCTCATAAAAAGATAACCAAAGACCTGTGATCTGACAGACAAGCACAACTCAAAATGCACTGACGATGTATCCTTGAATGGTGATGAAACGTTTGCAGCCAAATTGCCAAGCTCGGAGCTCAAACCAACAGCCCTAAGCATTTATCTAAAATTATATCGGATTTCTTGCTTGAGTAGGTTGGGCTAGAAAAACCTACAAGGTCTCTTCCAACTCTTGTTATTCTGATCTTTGTTTTTTTCCATCGTCTCTTTTAATTTTATGGATTTCTCCCTCTTTCAGCCTTTTTACCTTATTCTTAATAAGGAAAAGAGCTGAGTTTGTCTTAATTTCTCCCATCCTTAGAGCACTCTTCGCTTATATTCCTTAGAAGTGGGTAGAAGTAACCAAACCTGCTCAGTCTTAACTCAGATTGGTTTGTTAACTTGTACCAAACCCTTTTCCTTCATAATCTCTTTGTGATGATGGCTAATAATTTCTAGTTTCCAGTTACGAGCACTTGGATAAAATACATTTTCATGTTTACATTCAGTTTTTCTGCAGGCTGTTGCTTTTTTTTTTTTTTACTGACCACTCTTTTAGCTTTTAAACTGTTACAGCTTAAATTATAGGTCATGCAATATGCTATTTATATGTCTGGAAACTTAATTTGAAGCGTCTTATATTTTCCCTCTACTGCTTGTCCTCATCTGGGGTTGAACAAATTGGAAAATGTCATTATTCCTGTTGGAGCTGTTACTGTTTTTCAGCTTTTACTAACATACTTGTATGCTATACAAAACATATTTATGAAGTGCCACTTGTGTTACAATAGCTCAGCATTGTTGGCCCTTCACAATTGTATAAATCTAACAGTAGCGGCTTTACTGTTAACAGTGTTGATGAATTGCTGACTAAATTTACATCAGCCAGTTTCTGATTTAAAGCTGTAGCTCATCTGTCATCTGCTCTAAATTTAAATCAGTAAATTTAAATTTAAATCAAAACTGTGTGAGAGCAGAGAAAATAGCCAGTGGTTAAAAACGAAGCATTTATTCTTGGATCGCACGAGAGCCAGTTTGGTGTGGTGGTTGAGCTGCTGGGTTAGAAACCAGGGGACTTGAGTTCTAGTCTTACCTTGGCATGAAAGGTATCTGGGTGACTTTGGGCCAGTCACTAGGAGATGGTGAGTTCTAGTCCTACCTTAGGCATGAAAACCAGCTGCATGACTTTGGGCCAATCCCCAGGAGGAGATGAGTTCTAGTTCCACTTTAGGCATGAAAGCTAGCTGGGTGACTTTAGGCCAATCACTACGGTAGGAAACGGTGAGTTCTAGTCCTACCTTAGGCATGAAAACCAGCTGGGTGACTTTGGGCCAATCACCAGGAGATGGTGAGTTCTAGTTCCACTTTAGGCATGAAACCTAGTTGTGTGACTTTGGGCCAATCACCAGGAGAGGGTGAGTTCTAGTTCCACTTTAGGCATAAAAGCCAGCTGGGTGACTGGGCCAATCTCCAGGAGATGGCAAGTTCTAGTTCTTCTTTAGGCATGAAAACCAGCTGCATGACTTTGGGCCAATCCCCAGGTGAAGATGAGTTCTAGTTCCACTTTAGGCATGAAAGCTAGCTGGGTGACTTTAGGCCAATCACTACGGTAGGAAACGGTGAGTTCTAGTCCTACCTTAGGCATGAAAACCAGCTGGGTGACTTTGGGCCAATCACCAGGAAACTGTGAGTTCTAGGTCCGCTTTAGGCATGAAAGCTAGCTGGGTGACTTTGGACCAATCACTAGGAGACAGTGAGTTCTAGTTCCACTTTAGGCATGAAAGCTAGCTGGGTGACTGGGCCAATCACCAGGAGATGGCAAGTTCTAGTTCTTCTTTAGGCATGAAAACCAGCTGCATGACTTTGGGCCAATCCCCAGGAGAAGATGAGTTCTAGTTCCACTTTAGGCATGAAAGCTAGCTGGGTGACTTTAGGCCAATCACTACGGTAGGAAACGGTGAGTTCTAGTCCTACCTTAGGCATGAAAACCAGCTGGGTGACTTTGGGCCAATCACCAGGAGATGGTGAGTTCTAGTTCCACTTTAGGCATGAAAGCTAGCTGGGTGACTTTGGACCAATCACTAGGAGACAGTGAGTTCTAGTTCCACTTTAGGCATGAAAGCTAGCTGGGTGACTTTGGGCCAATCACCAGGAGAGGGTGAGTTCTAGTTCCACTTTAGGCATGAAAGCTAGCTGGGTGACTTTGGGCCAATCACCAGGAGAGGGTGAGTTCTAGTTCCACTTTAGGCATGAAAGCTAGCTGAGTGACTTTGGGCCAATCACTAGGAGACAGTGAGTTCTAGTCTAACCTTAGGGCATAAAAGCCAGCTGGGTGACTTTAGGCCAATCACTAGGAGACAGTGAGTTCTAGTCCCAGTTTACCCCAGTTTTTGGGGTAAAATTGGGGACCTCGGCTTATACTCGGATCGGCTTATATTCGAGTATATACGGTAAATGATCTTTCATTTTCATTCAGGCTTTGAGATAACCTCATTTTCTGCCTTCCTATTAATGATTGACATGTTCCATGGCTGAGATGAGAAATCTAGTGTTAACTTTGGTCTAAATCTGTAACTCATTCACCCGCTGTCTCCTTTCTGTGATTAATTGCCAATAACTAGTTTTAAGGCATAATTCTGAGGGGGAATGGAACAAACTGACCCAGTTTAAAACTTTGGATCTCGGCACCCAACATTATTATCCTTGGATCAGTTGGGAGACCAGCAGGAAGTGGAAGGCAGTCGTAAGCTACCTCTGAAACTATGCAAAAAGAAAACCGTTTAGTTTTATCCCGTTTCAGAAATTGAAGGTTGTTTTTAACCCTTTAGGTCTGCGTCCCGCCTCCATAGCATGGTGCTTTATTTTGAAATATTTATCTGTGATACTTTTAGATCCCCACTTCTTAAATAAGGGTCCACCTAAAATTAGCGGCATACGTTAACAGTCCCTCTGCTTATTTTCCTCACAACAATCCTGCGAGGTAGGTTGGGCTTAGCATCACTTCACTTGAGCTATACCTAAGGCTGGGGGGTGGAAATACATTCTCTCTAGCACAGGAGTCTCCAACCTTGGTCCCTTTAAGACTTGTGGACTTCAACTCCCAGAGTTCCTCAGCCAGCAAAGCTGAGGGACTCTGAGCAAAACTGGCTGAGGAACTCTAGGAGTTGAAGTCCACAAGTCTTAAAGGGACCAAGGTTGGAGACCCCTGCGGTAGCACCTGTCGTGTCCCACTCCTCCGCTGACGGCCGGGTCAGGGAAATCCGAATCAGGCGTGCCTCTGCAGCTCTGCCAAAGTCCTAGCAAAGTGCTCAGGGCAGGCAGGAGACCAGAAAGTGACTTCAGCAAGATATGTTTAGACTTTGCCTGACTCAGAGAATGCCAGAAAGCAGGTCCTTTATATAGGCCATGGGGTGTGGCTCCATGACTCAGCACTTATCCAGGCCTGCCCCTCCCTTCCTTCTGTTGCCTCCGTCTATCAAGTCTTCTGACGCGTGGGTCACTCCAGTCTGCAGCTGTTGGCAATTGACCTCCCTCAGGCTCACATGCTGTGGAGGAGGGGGAGGGGTCTAGTTGCTCCGTTTGCCTGGGCATGGAGCCAGAGCTGGGGGCTGGAGATACTTCCTCCTCTTCAGCTTGTCTGGGCATGGAGCCAGGGCTGGGGCCGGGAGGCATACTAGGACATTCCTCCGTGTTCGGAAGCAGATAAGAAGGCCCCGGCTGTGGTGAGATCGGACGAGACACAACAGCACCCTAAGTTGTGCATCAAAGTGACTTCATGTGCACCTTTATCCATAAGCCATGCCTAATAATGTTGGTTTGGTCATCCATTCTCACAACTTAATGTACCGTATTTTTCGGATTATAAGACACACCTAAATTTAGAAGAGGAAAACAACAACAAAAAAGTTTTTGGCCTATTTTTTTGGGGGGGGGCTTTTTTTGGCCCTTTTCCAGACTTTTTTCGGCCTGTTTCTTGGGCTTTCTTTGGCCCATTTTCAAGGCTTTTTTGGTCCATTTTCAAGGTTTTTTTCCAGCCCATTTTTGGGGCTTTCTTCAGCCCATTTTTGAGGCTTGTTTGGCCCATTTTTTTTCCAGCCCATTTTTTGAGGCTTGTTTTGGCCCATTTTCAGGGCTTTTTTGGCCCATTTTCAAGGTTTTTTGGGGCTGTTTTCGAGGCTTTTTTTTTGGCCCATTTTTGAGGCTTTTTTAGCACATTTTTCGGAAAAAGTGGGACAAAAAAAGCCCTGAAAATGGGCCAAAAAACCTCAAAAATGGACCCCAAAAGGCCAAAAAAACAAAAAAACAAAAAAACCCCAGGCTGAAAAAAGTCCCCAAAATGGGCCAAAAAAGCCTTGAAAACAGGCTGAAAAATATCTCAAAAATGGGCCAAAAAAAAAGGCCTTAAAAAGGCTGAAAAAATACATCAAAAACGGTGTATGGAGGCAAAAAAAAAAAAAAAAAGGCTGGCAGGTGGGCGGGGCTTCTGCAATATTCTGTCTATAAGATGCAC
Source organism: Ahaetulla prasina (assembly GCF_028640845.1). Taxonomy (NCBI): domain Eukaryota; kingdom Metazoa; phylum Chordata; class Lepidosauria; order Squamata; family Colubridae; genus Ahaetulla; species Ahaetulla prasina. The sequence goes on along the minus strand of NC_080543.1, from coordinate 130,749,651 downwards.
AGACATTTTCTCCCCCTTTTGGGAGACAAAAAGGAATGTCTTATAGTCCAAAAAATATGGTACCTCACCTCTATGAGCGTAAAATTGTATACATTCGACATCCAAACATCCTCACATTAATCCATTCAGTTTTTGAGCTCCTCTATATCCAAATGATAAGGTCAGAAGCAATGGAGCAAATATTCCAAATATTTTTTATGCCGTATAAATTAGCCATTGCAGAACTCTATAATTTCTGTACCATTAAAAGTGACTGTTTAGAGTGGTGTGGTGGCCCACATTCAGGAGGCTGTGAGTTCGATCCTAGGTAGAGGCAGATATTTCTCTCTCTGGGCACGATGAGAATATATCTGCTGAAAATAACTCCGCATTGGCAACAGGAAGGGCACCCGGCCAGTAAACACTCAGCTCCGTTCAGTTGCCCAGCAAGGGATTATGGGGTCATTAAAAGAAGATGATTAAAAGTGACTATTTTCCTGTTAGGTGCAAGTCATCCTTGTTGTATAGGGTTGTATCTGCACCTTCGCTGCCGTGGTTTTACTTTCCTTGAACTATAACCATATATGTTTTTTTTTTAAAAAAAACCCACAAATCCATAATTTCAAAAGCTAGTAATTACTAAAGCAATATAAACTGTATATACATAGTTCTTTTTTAAAAAAAATGGGAGTTTCAGTGTTCATAAGATCCTGATACCTTACGGAACGGAGAGGTGTGTTAAAAAGAGGCTCTTTGGGAAGTGTTAAAAACTTTAGAAATGGACAATGGTGCTGCATTTGACAATTCCTGCTCTCCGTTGTCTATTGAATCATTATTTTCTAACGTACGTCTCTGATTAAAACAGCATTTTGCAATTAACTGGATTGTTATTAGTCTGAATTCCTAATAAACCTAACTGAAGTTCTGTTTTTTTTCCCCCTCCCTTGAAATAGGTACCTGTCAGATGAAGGGATCGAGGCTTGCACAAACTCGTCTGAAAAAGTTAACATCAACGATATTATCCTGATTGCACTTAATGTAGGTACAATTTGCGAACTTTTAAAATGTATACTTACTCGGGTCCTGTGGTCATTTGTTAGTTAACTTTTTAAATACACTAGCTAGCTCTAGAAATGAAAATGTTCTAGGCTGGTTATTTCATTTTTCCTTTGAGAAATATTTATTAGCCTTCTGTTTTATGTTGTTCAAATTTACATCTTCTGGTCAGTCATGTATTGTTTGTCATTAAAAATAAATGAAATAAATATATTTATTTATTTATAAAATAAATAAATAAATATATTAAGTGAAGGTATATTTTTAAAGAGGGAGGGAGGGAGGAAATAATCAGAATAGAGCTGGAAGGGATGTTGGAGGTCTTTTAGTCTAACCTTGAGGAGGGTACCCTATACCATTTCAGACAAGTGACTGTCTAGTCTCTTATTAAAAAATATTAATAAGGAAGGGAGGGAGAACAGGAAGGGAGCAATAAGGAAGAGGAAAACAGAAAGGAAGGAGGGAGGGAGGGAGAGGAAGAATAGGAAAGGAACAATAAGGAAGAGGAAAACAGGAAGGAAGGAGGGAGAGGGAGAATAGGAAGGGAGCAAGAAGGAAGGAAAGAAGGGAAGGAAGGAAGGAAGGAAGGAAGGAAGGAAACACAGCCCAACTCTGATTTCTGTTTAGAATTTCTTTAGAAGCACATATTGAAATTTTGCTTGGTCTTGGGAAAGGATAAAAGACTAGGTATATGTCAGTGTACTTCATTTTCCTCCTTCTGTGTTTAGTAGGCTGCAAATAATAGTCGGTTAGATTGCAGGCTGGTTTCTAGGTTAGAGATTATAATTTGCCTAGAATGTCAGTAATATTAGGATAAAGCTGGCTACACTTTAGTTTTACTTATTTTATTTTTTTTATTTGCATTTATATCTTGTCCTTCTCCGAAGACTCAGGGCGGCTTACACTATGTTAAGCAATAGTCTTCATCCATTTGTATATTATATACAAAGTCAACTTATTTCCCCCAACAATCTGGGTCCTCATTTTACCTACCTTATAAAGGATGGAAGGCTGAGTCAACCTTGGGCCTGGTGGGACTTGAACCTGCAGTAATTGCAAGCAGCTGTGTTAATAACAGACTGTCTTAGCAGTCTGAGCCACCAGCCACTGTCATATTGGCCTAAATTGTTCACATCAAAACTGCTACTGTCTTTATTAGTAAGAAGGGTGCCTGTAGAATGAGGGCAACTCAGGGTAACAGTCCTTTAGTAAGTTTTCTACTTATTAAAATGTTTTGTGGAAACCTTGATTGCCCAAAACCATAACGGGTGGATAGCAGAGGAAAATACGGGGCCATCATTCTTGATATCTGGATGATTTGATTGTCGACTAAGAGGAATAATTTAAAAAAAAAATGAATTGGCAAATGACACAGAAAAAAGAAAAGTAGAAAAGGTTTTTTGTAAATTCTGTGAATTTAAGAGAAATGGAAAGTATGTAATAGAGCAGAATATAGATCTGGAGTGAATTTTATTGAGACACGCATAGAAGTGAAAGTGGTGGTTTAATTATAATTAAATCCATTCTTATACCGAAGTGGCAGACAAAATGAATATTCGTTTAAAAGCACGAGTGGTTTGATTGCTTAAGAATACAGGAATTACAAGGATGAGGAGAAGTTTAGAATGTAAAGCAGACCATTCTTTGATAGTGTCAGAAGGGTGGGGTGGGGAAATAGACTACGAAGGCAAAGAAAGAAGCTTACTTTTTTTTTAAAAAAAATGAAAATAAAAGCCTAGCTCCAAGTAGAACTATTGCAAGAAGAGAAAGTGTAAATTCTATTTGAAAAAAAAAGTGACAAGATAGATTTCCAAATGGAAAGTGGATAAGACATAGGATGATATGAAAGCTGGTGGAACACAGTAAAATAACTGAAACAAACAAAATATTAAAAGTTATGAGATGTATGTAGTTACCTACCAAGCACATCTAAATTATATTAAAGTAACCAACATATCTTTACAATCCCCAAGGCATGTCACAACTTTTGACCACCCTTAATGTTTGAAAAGGGGATGTGGTGGCTTAGTGGGCAAGACGTTGAGCTTGTCGATCGAAAGGTCGGCAGTTCAGCGGTTCGAATCCCTAGTGCCGTGTAACGGGGTGAGCTCCCGTTACTTGTCCCAGCTTCTGCCAACCTAGCAGTTCGAAAGCAGGTAAAAAATGCAAGTAGAAAAATAGGGACCACCTTTGGTGGGAAGGTAACAGCGTTCCGTGCACCTTTGGCATTGAATCATGCCGGCCACATGACCACGGAGACGTCTTTGGACAGCGCTGGCTCTTCAGCTTTGAAACGGAGATGAGCAACGCCCCTTAGAGTTGGGAAAGACTAGCATGTATGTGCAAGGGGAACCTTTACCTTTTAATGTTTGAAAACTGAAAGTTGAAAAATTTGATATGCAAATTTGACACAATTAAAAATTTAATTGTGCCTGTAAATAAAAACTGACATTTTCTTGGTAAAAGAACTGGACCTACCGTATGTATTTTCAACTGTCATGTCACTAGCTGTTGCACATCCCAAGTATTGTGTTACCAAGTACTTTTCTGAATGTTTTTCTTAAAAATAATGTTTAGCACTAAAAACTACAGAATAAAAAAGTACTGTAGCAAAAAAAAAAAGGTTTGAATTTTTAAAAAATCATCTATATGCTCAAAATACTTACAATTTTCTGTCCAGCATGATGCTTACATGGTTGAAAGTGAACTGTTAGGAAAAAATAATAATTCATTAAATATTGAGCAAGATTGAATCCATTTCTCCTTCATTATTGAGTTTTTCAAGCCTCTTCATTGTCAACTTTTCATCTAGAAGGGCTTCCTAAACACTTAAAAACCACGCATCTTACGAAAAGCGTCTCTTTAATTGGTCACTGGTTTGCAATAACAAATTGGCAGCTAACCAGACGAACTGAACCTATTTCTGATTTTGTATTGATTTATGTGTCTTTAGAAATAAGTCAATAAACCATGGCTTTCTTAGTTTACAGATTAAAATTTGATCTGTTAAATTTGGCTGAAGATTTATTTTCATGTTTTTTTTATTATTAGAATACAATATTTCTTTTGCTTATTTTTGAAAGGTGCAGAGGAAATATCCATTATTCAAAGCATATTTTCACCCAGAGACCCTTAAAGCCTTCAAAATTGTTTACTGGCTTGTTTTGACAGAAGACCAGGCGAAATGAGGGGGATATATATTTATTAACTTACTTGTCACTATGTGGAAAATTAAAAGAGGAGAAGAGGGCATCCTTAGATCCTTTCAAGTCCTTTAGCATTATTATTATTCCTCAATTCAGAATTATCTGAGATGTTCCGTCCAATAGGTTTCCTCCTCATTTCTTGCTGACCATCTCCCTTTGTTCTTCGTAAAATATTCTTCCAAGTTTGTCACAGGATCTGTTTTCTTCTAACGCTGAAATTAGAAGGTGTTAAAAAAGATGTTGAGACTCTAGAAAAAGTGCAGAGAAGAGCAACCAGGATGATGAGGGGACTGGAGACTAAAACATACGATGAATGGTTGCAGGAACTGGGCATAGCTAGTCTAGTGAAGAGAAGGACCAGGGGAGACATGATCGCAGTCTTCCAATATTTGAGGGGCTGCCATGGAGAGAAGGGGGTCAAACTATTTTCCAAAGCACCCAAAGGCCAGCCAAGAAATAATGGATAGAAATTGATCAAGCAGAGATTTTCTGACAGTGAGAACAATCAACCAATGAAACAGAAGTTGCCGTTAGAAGTTGTGGGAGCTTCATCCCTGGAAGCTTTCAAGAAGAGACTGGACTGCCATCTGTCAGAAATGGTGTAGGGTCTCCTGCTTGGGCGGGGGGTTGGACTGGATGACCTACAAGGTCCCTTCCAACTCTGTTAATCTCTTAAGTACCTGATTCATGAGGTTATAAAGATCTTGGTTTATCAGCCAGCTTATTGCAGATGCTGATTTGGGCTGAGAGACAATGATTGGACCCAGGTCCCCTAAGCTGGCTTCCATGCCCATGGGTCTCTTAGTCCCCAACCTTATATACAGACAAGATAAGTCTTCAACTTACGACTGGTTGTTCAGTGACTGTCTGAAGTTACGACAGACGCCAAAAAAGAGACTTAAAAGCTGGTTTTGACGTTCTAACATCTGTCTCAGCGTGGTGACATGGCAGCATTATGGATGTTCAGCAGCCAGCCTCGCACTCACAGCCATTTGCAGTCACCTGACCACAAATTATGTTGTTTTTTCGCTCAAAACCAGCTTTTGCTTCTGGCTCTCTACAAAAAGCTGCTCGTAGCGAACAAGAGTTTCCCTTTACAATCACCGTGTTTGCTTTGCAACTGCCGGGTTCACTTAAGAAATGTGGAAACAATGACTTAGAGCTGCAATTCTGTGGTTCAGTTACGATCATAACTCAATCAGAATAGGTCCTGGAAGGGACCTTGGAGGTCTTCTAGTCTAACCCCTGTGCTCGAGCAGGAGACCCTATACCATTTCCGACAAGTGGCTGTCCAGTCCTTTCTTAAAAACCTCCAGTGATGGAGCACCCATAGAATAGAATAGAATAGAATAGAATAGAATAGAATAGAATAGAATTCTTTATTGGCCAAGTGTGATTGGACACACAAGGAATTTGTCTTGGTGCATATGCTCTCAGTGTACATAAAAGAAAAGATACCTTCATCAAGGTACAACATTTACAACACAATTGATGGTCAATATATCAATATAAATCATAAGGATTGCCAGCAACAAGTTATAGTCATACAGTCATAAGTGGAAAGAGATTGGTGATGGGAACTATGAAACGATTAATAGTAGTGCAGATTCAGTAAATAGTCTGACAGTGTTGAGGGAATTATTTGTTTAGCAGAGTGATGGCCTTCGGGAAAAAACTGTTCTTGTGTCTAGTTGTTCTGGTGTGCAGTGCTCTATAGCGTCGTTTGAGGTAGGAGTTGAAACAGTTTATGTCCAGGATGCGAGGGATCTGCAAATATTTTCACGGCTCTCTTCTTGATTCGTGCAGTATACAGGTCCTCAATGGAAGGCAAGTTGGTAGCAATTATTTTTTCTGCAGTTCTAATGATCCTCTGAAGTCTGTGTTTTTCTTGTTGGGTTGCAGAACCGAACCAGACAGTTATAGAGGTGCAAATGACAGACTCAATAATTCCTCTGTAGAACTGAATCAGCAGCTCCTTGGGCAGTTTGAGCTTACTGAGTTGGCGCAGAAAGAACATTCTTTGTTGTCCTTTTTTAATGATGTTTTTGATGTTAGCTGTCCATTTTAGGTCTTGCGATATGATAGAACCTAGAAATTTGAAGTGACGTCTGGTGGCAAGCTGGTGGGAAGCTGAAGTGACGTCTGGTGGCAAGCATGACGTCTGGTGGCAAGCTGTTCCACTGGTTAATTGTCCTCACTGTTAGGAAGTTTCTCCTTAATTCCAGGTTGTTTCTCTCCTTGATTGGTTTCCATCCATTGTTTCCTGCCCTGCCCTCTGGTGCTTTGCAAAATTAAATTGACCCTCTCCTCTTGGTGGCAGCCCCTCAAATACTGGATTACCTGTATGTTTTCTGAGACACCGAACCAAATAAATAGGAGTTAGAACATTCATTGTCTTTTTTTTAATAGTCCACAGTGAATCTTAATGGAAATAGTGAGGCGGGTGAGTAAGCGAGAACCAGCATTTAAACTGCAACCCCACGTGGCTTGTTATAAAATTAAAGCAACTCCCTTTGGAGTCTGATGATTTGCTTGATATTAATGGTAAACACTGTTCGAACTATTACCAAAAGTAAAAAAAAAAACTGAAGCAAAAGCGATTTGCTTTGGATAGCTCCTCTGCTCATCAGCCGCTTGACAAAGTTGTATTTTAATTTATGAAGAGTGCCTTGAGTTGCAAAAAGAAAAAGAAAGAAAGAAAAAGAAAAAAGAAAATGCAGTTTTATAAGATGTGAAAAATAAAATAAAATCCTGAACCTACATTGATCGCGGTGACCTGCGGTCGAATCATCTTTATTGCAAAGCTGGCTTCCCTTTTCTTCCTCGTCCCTTGCCTTTGAAAAGCAACGTTTCACCTTTAATGTTTCTTTCAACTTTAGACAGACTTGAGAGCCATTGGCAAGAAATTTCTCCCAAGTGACATCAATGGCGGAAAAGTAGAAAAGGTAAAAAAAATATATATTTTTTTAAATCCTTGTTCTGTCTTTAGTAAGTTTGTGCAAAAGTTTGGGAAAAAAGTGTGTGTGTGTGTGTTGTATTACAAAGTGTTGCTGTTTTTTCTCTCCGAAGAACAAAAGTTGTAAAAGAGCAAATGTAGAAATCCTCCGTGGACTGTAAAAACACGGTTCAGCCACAAGATGGCTGTATTTGATTAAACTTGAAGAAAATAATGTTAAACGTGCTGAGTGACAGGTTTTTTTTCTCCTTTTATTGTAGAGTTAAAATATAGTTCAGACTGGTCAGGAATGATCATTTGGCGTATAAAAGGAAGGTTGATTTTTTGTTTTCCCCCAACACTGTCCTGGTTGATTTTTCAACACTGTTTTTGAATAGGTTGTACCAATTTAAAGCTAAAACAAGGAAAACAGTATTTCCCCTCCCTCCTGATTAAATATTGTTGGATTACTTTGGACATTCTAAATTAGGAAGTTGGATGTTTTCTGCAAACATCTTTTTAAAAACTTAGTTATATGCTTGAAATGTAGGTACCTGGCGGTTTTTTGGTTTTTTTTTGGCTTGTTGTTGTTGCTTGTATTATACTGAAGAGAAGATCTAAGATTGTTTAGCTTTAAGTATTAAGATGATTCTCCCTCCCATCAGGATATAGTATTTGCAGAAATAACTTCGAGTCTAGCCTAAAAAAGCTTCTTTAAACATGTTTTAATATGCAAGTATTCGTATGGGTATACAAGTAGCCCTTGACTTACAAACACAATAGGTGTTTGCCTCACTAGGTGGCGCAGTAGCTAAGACACTGAGCTTGTCGATCCGAAAGATCAGCAGTTCGGCGGTTCGAATCCCTAGTACAGGTCTCCTGCTGAGCAGGGGGTTGGATTAGATGACCTCCAAGGTCCCTTCCAACTCTGTTACTGTTACAATTGAGCCTAAGATTTCCATTGTTAAGCGAGACATTTGTTCAGTGGGTTTTGCCCCATTTTAGGACACTTCTTGCCCCCGTTGTTAAGTGAATCGCTGCAGGACACGGTTGCTAAGTGAAACAGGCTTCCCCATTGACTTTGCTTGTTAGAAGGTCGCAAAAGGCGATCAACATGACCCTGGGACATCGCAACCGTCATTAAGTACATGCCAGTTGCCGAGCGTCTGAATTTTGATCACATGGTTATGGGGATGCTGCAGTTTGTTGTAAGTGTGAAAAACGGCCGTAAGTCACTTTTTTCAGTGCTGTTGTAACTTCGAACAGTCACTAAACGTACTGTTGTAAGTCAAGGAGTACCTGTAATATATTTATGGTTGCTGAGCATGTTCTTCAGACTGCAGTAGAGAGCCCCTTCATTTTCAGAGTCTTTGCTTGTAGCGTATAGGGGGATGCTGGCATTTGAAAGCATAAACAAAAACCAGAATTGCCATGCGTTCACAAATAATTGGACATTTTAAAAAAAAAAATCTCTCACTTCAGCAACAAGAGAGAAATTCACGCTTTTATCTTCCTTGGTGTATTAAAGTGACTAAACCCAGCGTGGAAAACTTTCCTGAAGCGATAATACAATACACAATTTGGCAGTTTTTTTCACAGAGATGTTTCTGTCTCTCCTAGATTATAACCCTGTCTTTGGTTTCAGTGAATATGGAGGCCCGAAGCAGATAACTTCTGGCTAAAATGATCCACCAGTGGAAAAGTGTTAAAAACTCCAATTAGCAGACCCAAGAATAGCTGGATACAAGCTCACAACACTCAGTTATAAACGACGGGTTATTTCTTTATCTCTAATAAGTCATAACGCTAGAGCTTTAAGATTAAGTAGGAGACCTTCCTCGTAAAATAGCTTAAATACATTACTTGAAATTGTATATCTACGGAGATTCTCCGTTTTCCAGGTCATGGTTGTCCCAAAGGTGCTTTCTTTTCAAGAGGCAACTGAACTTTCTGGTATGGCACCATTGCGGTACCAGAAATTCCAGTTGCTTCTTGAAAAAAACACCTTTGGGACATTGAAATAACATGAAAATCCTAACTTTGTAATCACAGGCTATTGTAGGGGATGGCCAGGCTGAGCCAGAGGGAGGGTTCAAGACTGTCATCAGCCTCGAATCTCTTCGTACTCACAAGAAATCTAAGCCCAGCCCACCTTGAATTCCATTGACTCTTATCTACCACCTAGTTGCTTTGGCCGTTAGTAGTTCAGATTCTTGTAGCGAACACAAGCTTGCAATAAACCTTTATATTCTTTTGAACTGCCTGGAGTTCCTGATTTTACCGTGCTCGGCAAATGAACCCTTTGTCCGGGTTCTGATGATGCCCTAATTAGATATGATCTCAAGCCAAGCTTCAAAAGAAATCCAGTTATTTATTAAGAGCTTCATGTCGGCACGGACCAAGTGAAACCAATTCTCGCCTCACTTAATTTGCATCTTGCCACTGACCCTGTTTCCCCCTCCCTCTGAGGTGTGTCATTAGTCACATTCTCCAACGAAGCCATTATCGTGGGTTGTAGAGGTCCCTCCCTCCGGCCACTGTGGGTCTGCGCGGATATGACCTTGACGTGGCCGGCTGGAATGTGCTTTGTTTTGACTGAAGTGCTTGGGAAACTTGGGAATGAGTTAAACAAAAGTGCCTATTTGGAATGTCAGTCTAACATTTTTTATAGTTATTTTTTTCCCCCCTTTGTCATCGCAGCTGGAAGGCCCCTGTGTTCTGCAGATTCAAAAAATCCGCAATATAGCTGCGCCGAAGGACAATGAAGAGTCTTCAGTGGCTCCCAGAATGCTGCGTTTGCAGATGACCGATGGGCACACAAGCTGCACGGCGATAGAATATACTTACATGTCAAAAATAAGGTAAACAAAGCTGGTTTGTGCTTTATGATGATTCTTGCAGCTTTTAACACTTCACATCTTTCCAGTGCTGAAGAGTTATCTCGAAGAAACAATTATTTGTCGACAAGATTTAAAAAAAAAAAAGGCGAAGAGCTGGATTCCAACTTAAGATGAAACATTTTATAAGATGGCGCAGTGATTAGAATGCAGTGCTGCAGGCTTAACTCCTCACTCCACGAGTTCGATTATGAGTGGCTCAAGATTTACTTTTCATCCTTCTGAGGTGGGTAAAACAAGGACCCAGATTGTTGGGGGCAATAGGCTGACTCTGTAGACTGCTTAGAGAGGGCTGCAAAGCACTGTGAAGCAGTATATAAGTAACTGCTATTGCTATTTCTGTGTGGAGTATACTGCCAGTAGCAATAGCAATAAGACTTATATACTGCTTCACAGAACTTCACAGCCCTTTCTTAAGAAGTTTACAGAGTCAGTATATTGCCCCCAACAATCTGGGTCCTTATTTTACCCACCTCGGAAGGATGGAAGGCTGAGTCAACCTTGAGCCTAGTGAGATTCGAATTACGAGATGCCAAATTACAGGCAGCTGGTAGTCAGCAGAAGTAGCCTGTAGTACTGCACTCTAACCATTGCGCCACCATGGCTCAACGGGTACCATAAATGCACACTGAGCTACCCAAGAAACCTGAAGGAGAAACTTTAAATATTACAATGTTGCACCTAATTCAACTTTCATAAGCGGTCAGGTTTGGCCGCGGTGGCGCAGTGGTTAGAATGCAGTACTGCAGGCTACTTTTGCTGGCTGCCAGCAGTTTGGCAGTTCAATTCTCACCAGGCTCAAGGTTGACTCAGCCTTCCATCCTTCCGGGGTGGGTAAAATGAGGACCCAGATTGTTGGGGGCAAGAGGTTGACTCTGTAAACCTCTTAAAAAGGGCTGTAAAGCACTATGAAGCAGTATATAAGTCTAAGTACTATTGCTATTGCTATCTCATTAGTAGGGTGAAATTTGGGCCACCGAGAGAAAACAACGTTTAAAGGTCAGATTTCATTGACCGGTTTGTCTGAATGAGCTGAAGTTCATTACTGATGTGCTATCAATTTTCACTATAAAGTCTGTCCCAGGGAAGTAGCATTACTAATATTTAATTGGTCTGCTTTTGAACAAAGGTTTTTTCCCCCACCTTTATTCATAAACTATTTTTAGGCAAAAGTAGCGACAGTTGCTGCTAGAGGCAAGTTGGTAGTTCCGTAGTTTTACTACCGATAAAATGACAGTTCACATTATCTCAAGGAGGAGTTTGCACACTTTCCAATTTAATTTTACCGACGCTGTGAAAACACTATTAACGTATTACACGCATAGATGAAATAGTTGTTTTAAAAAAATGGCTCGCAAGCTTCCAGCTCTGTTGGGCTTAAAAGAAAAACTAAAATATTCCTATTCACTTTACAAAAGAAGTCAGTGTATTTATTTTTTTCCCCCCATTGTGGGATACATCAGGGATTGCATAATAATTTCAAGGACACGAATTGACCCAGCATCACTAATAATAGCAGAAAAATAGCTTGGCCTACAAAAATCGCTCAGATAAAATGACAGTTCACATTATCTCAAGGAGGAGTTTGCACACTTTCCAATTTAATTTTACCGACGCTGTGAAAACACTATTAACGTATTACACGCATAGATGAAATAGTTGTTTAAAAAAAATGGCTCGCAAGCTTCCAGCTCTGTTGGGCTTAAAAGAAAAACTAAAATATTCCTATTCACTTTACAAAAGAAGTCAGTGTATTTATTTTTTCCCCACCTTTATTCATAAACTATTTTTAGGCAAAAGTAGCGACAGTTGCTGCTAGAGGCAGGTTGGTAGTTCCGTAGTTTTACTACCGATAAAATGACAGTTCACATTATCTCAAGGAGGAGTTTGCACACTTTCCAATTTAATTTTACCGACGCTGTGAAAACACTATTAACGTATTACACGCATAGATGAAATAGTTGTTTTAAAAAAATGGCTCGCAAGCTTCCAGCTCTGTTGGGCTTAAAAGAAAAACTAAAATATTCCTATTCACTTTACAAAAGAAGTCGGTGTATTTATTTTTTTCCCCCCATTGTGGGATACATCAGGGATTGCATAATAATTTCAAGGACACGAATTGACCCAGCATCACTAATAATAGCAGAAAAATAGCTTGGCCTACAAAAATCGCTCAGATAAAATGATGTCTATAAATTTCTGAGTAGTTTAAATTAAATTTGGGCTAGGGGAAAGATCCAGATTCCACTTTTGAGATTAAGTGGAATTTTAACCTAGTAGGATTTTTTTTTTAAAAGAAATGATGCATTTTTATTTGAAGTGCACCAGTTTCAGACTACCTGTTAATCAGAGCTGGAAGGGACCTTTGAGGTCTTCTAGTCCCAACTCTGAAACAGGAGACCCTATACCAGTTGTGGCTAACCATTTTGCCATCGTGTGCCAAAAGCGGGGGCGTGAGGGGGATCGCATGCACCCACACCCATAATTCAGTGTGCTCCATCCCCCCGTGCATACACGCGCAACCACCCCCCCGCGACCCCTGCTTTTGGCACGTGATGGCCCGGTAAGCTCAGTTTTGCCTCCCAGGCTCCAGCGGCTTTCTAGGAGCCCGGGAGGCAAAAGAAACCGACCCTCACGCAGATCAGCAAATTAGCTTTCCTTCTCCAAACCAATTTTTTTAAAAGAAATGATGCATTTTATTTGAAGTGCACCAGTTTCAGACTACCTGTTAATCAGAGCTGGAAGGGACCTTTGAGGTCTTCTAGTCCCAACTCTGAAACAGGAGACCCTATACCAGTTGTGGCTAACCATTTTGCCATCGTGTGCCAAAGCGGGGCGTGAGGGGATCGCATGCACCCACACCCATAATTCAGTGTGCTCCATCCCCTGCATACACGCAACCACCCCCGCGACCCCTGCTTTTGGCACGTGATGGCCCGGTAAGCTCAGTTTTGCCTCCCAGGCTCCAGAGGCTTTCTAGGAGCCCGGGAGGCAAAAGAAACCGACCCTCACGCAGATCAGCAAATTAGCTTTCCTTCTCCAAACCAATTTTTTTAAAAGAAATGATGCATTTTTATTTGAAGTGCACCAGTTTCAGACTACCTGTTAATCAGAGCTGGAAGGGACCTTTGAGGTCTTCTAGTCCCAACTCTGAAACAGGAGACCCTATACCAGTTGTGGCTAACCATTTTGCCATCGTGTGCCAAAGCGGGGCGTGAGGGGATCGCATGCACCCACACCCATAATTCAGTGTGCTCCATCCCCTGCATACACGCAACCACCCCCGCGACCCCTGCTTTTGGCACGTGATGGCCCGGTAAGCTCAGTTTTGCCTCCCAGGCTCCAGAGGCTTTCTAGGAGCCCGGGAGGCAAAAGAAACCGACCCTCACGCAGATCAGCAAATTAGCTTTCCTTCTCCAAACCAATTTTTTTAAAAGAAATGATGCATTTTATTTGAAGTGCACCAGTTTCAGACTACCTGTTAATCAGAGCTGGAAGGGACCTTTGAGGTCTTCTAGTCCCAACTCTGAAACAGGAGACCCTATACCAGTTGTGGCTAACCATTTTGCCATCGTGTGCCAAAGCGGGGCGTGAGGGGATCGCATGCACCCACACCCATAATTCAGTGTGCTCCATCCCCTGCATACACGCAACCACCCCCGCGACCCCTGCTTTTGGCACGTGATGGCCCGGTAAGCTCAGTTTTGCCTCCCAGGCTCCAGAGGCTTTCTAGGAGCCCGGGAGGCAAAAGAAACCGACCCTCACGCAGATCAGCAAATTAGCTTTCCTTCTCCAAACCAATTTTTTTAAAAGAAATGATGCATTTTTATTTGAAGTGCACCAGTTTCAGACTACCTGTTAATCAGAGCTGGAAGGGACCTTTGAGGTCTTCTAGTCCCAACTCTGAAACAGGAGACCCTATACCAGTTGTGGCTAACCATTTTGCCATCGTGTGCCAAAAGCGGGGGCGTGGGGGGGATCGCATGCACCCACACCCATAATTCAGTGTGCTCCATCCCCCCGTGCATACACGCGCAACCACCCCCCCGCGACCCCTGCTTTTGGCACGTGATGGCCCGGTAAGCTCAGTTTTTGCCCCCTCCCAGGCTCCAGCGGCTTTCTAGGAGCCTAGAGAGGACGAAAACAACCTTCCCCATCCCCCCGAAGGCCTGAAACAGCCCGTTTCCCAATTTCTGGTGGGACTGGAAGGCCTGTTTTTCGCTCTCCCCAGGCTCCAGAGGCTTTCTAGGAGCCGGGAGGCAAAAGAAACCGACCCTCACGCAGATCAGCAAATTAGCTTTCCTTCTCCAAACCAATTTTTTTAAAAAAAACATTTGCACTCAGTACTTTTATTTTATTTTTGCCAAGTTTTCCCCAGGTTTTCCCCACCTTTATTCATAAACTATTTTTAGGCAAAAGTAGCGACAGTTGCTGCTAGAGGCAAGTTGGTAGTTCCGTAGTTTTACTACCGATAAAATGACAGTTCACATTATCTCAAGGAGGAGTTTGCACACTTTCCAATTTAATTTTACCGACGCTGTGAAAACACTATTAACGTATTACACGCATAGATGAAATAGTTGTTTAAAAAAAATGGCTCGCAAGCTTCCAGCTCTGTTGGGCTTAAAAGAAAAACTAAAATATTCCTATTCACTTTACAAAAGAAGTCAGTGTATTTATTTTTTTCCCCCCATTGTGGGATACATCAGGGATTGCATAATAATTTCAAGGACACGAATTGACCCAGCATCACTAATAATAGCAGAAAAATAGCTTGGCCTACAAAAATCGCTCAGATAAAATGATGTCTATAAATTTCTGAGTACCGTATATACTCGAGTCTACCCTTGCAGAGCCGACCCAGGAGAGGGTTTTGCCCTCGGGAACAGCTGGGCGGCAGGGCGAGCAAATGCTGCCGGCATGCTTTGCCAGCTCGGCCGGCTCGTTTTGGGCGGCTGGCCTCGGCGTTTCTTCACCGCTTTTGATGGCGGCGGCGGTGGTCGGCGGAGGGGCGTTCGACATTTCGCCCCTCTCACTCGTCCTCCTCTCGCCTCGGAGGCGGAGGCGTTGTCACCCTCGCCCTCCTCTTACTCGTCCTCCTCTCGCCTCGGAGGCGGAGGCGTTGTCACCCTCGCCCTCCTCTTACTCGTCCTCCTCTCGCCTCGGAGGCGGAGGCGTTGTCACCCTCGCCCTCCTCTTACTCGTCCTCCTCTCGCCTCGGAGGCGGAGGCGTTGTCACCCTCGCCCTCCTCTTACTCGTCCTCCTCTCGCCCTCCTCTTACTCGTCCTCCTCTCGCCTCGGAGGCGGAGGCGTTGTCCTGAATACATCCCAATAAAATGCAAAGGTTTCAAAGCATGTTTTGGAAAAGCAGCGAGGATGGGGAGAATGCTGCCTTGAATGTGAAAAGCGTGGAAAACTCCAACTACAGTATAAAAAAACATTTGCACTCAGTACTTTTATTTTATTTTTGCCAAGTTTTCCCCAGGTTTTCCCCACCTTTATTCATAAACTATTTTTAGGCAAAAGTAGCGACAGTTGCTGCTAGAGGCAAGTTGGTAGTTCCGTAGTTTTACTACCGATAAAATGACAGTTCACATTATCTCAAGGAGGAGTTTGCACACTTTCCAATTTAATTTTACCGACGCTGTGAAAACACTATTAACGTATTACACGCATAGATGAAATAGTTGTTTAAAAAATGGCTCATAAGCTTCCAGCTCTGTTGGGCTTAAAAGAAAAACTAAAATATTCCTATTCACTTTACAAAAGAAGTCAGTGTATTTATTTTTTTCCCCCCATTGTGGGATACATCAGGGATTGCATAATAATTTCAAGGACACGAATTGACCCAGCATCACTAATAATAGCAGAAAAATAGCTTGGCCTACAAAAATCGCTCAGATAAAATGATGTCTATAAATTTCTGAGTACCGTATATACTCGAGTCTACCCTTGCAGAGCCGACCCAGGAGAGGGTTTTGCCCTCGGGAACAGCTGGGCGGCAGGGCGAGCAAATGCTGCCGGCATGCTTTGCCAGCTCGGCCGGCTCGTTTTGGGCGGCTGGCCTCGGCGTCCAACAACCTATTCAATATACAGTCTCTTATTCAACATTAGTCATTAACTTTCATTTGTTACTTATTCGGACCTGCCCAGCTACCACTTCCTTCCTTAACAAACCTTTCCTCCTCCTCTCCTTCTTCCATTGGAGTCCTCTCCCTTCTTCCATTGGAGTCCTCTCCCTTCTTCCATTGGAGTCCTCTCCCTTCTTCCATTGGAGTCCTCTCCCTTCTTCCATTGGAGTCCTCTCCCTTCTTCCATTGGAGTCCTCTCCCTTCTTCCATTGGAGTCCTCTCCCTTCTTCCATTGGAGTCCTCTCCCTTCTTCCATTGGAGTCCTCTCCCTTCTTCCATTGGAGTCCTCTCCCTTCTTCCATTGGAGTCCTCTCCCTTCTTCCATTGGAGTCCTCTCCCTTCTTCCATTGGAGTCCTCTCCCTTCTTCCATTGGAGTCCTCTCCCTTC